>NC_056726.1:1846777356-1847129856 GCF_019279795.1 Protopterus annectens
CTACTTATCCATATCCATGTTTATAGTGCTATGAAAAAATTCAGACATAATGAAAATATGATACATTTAGATGTCTTCAGTTAAATGAAATCAGCATGCTGCAGACTGCAGTTAAAATAATAAAATCTATTGGACACAAAACAATGAGTACAGAATTTATAAGTAAGGACATGGCATCCAGGCCCAAGGAGGTCACTATTCCACTGTACTCGGCTCTCATTAGACCAGTCATTGAATAGAATGCATCCTTCAGCATATACCTGACCAGATATTTGAAACAGCTTGAGAGACTAATAAAGGAATTCAGGGAATAAACAAATCTTATGCAAACCATCTCAAAGCTCTATCCCTGTTCTCTGTCACCTACAGATTGCTAGGTAATGATCTATGCCTAGCATATAAGGCATCCTCTGATCTCACACTGATGAATTTGTTGAGCATCCACAAAACAAACAGCATCAGACATACACATTATAAGGACATAAACCTTTTCTGCTACATAAACAGGACATGTTGGAGGGACAAGTATGTGTCTCAAAGATTATCCCTTCACAGGAACAGGCTTCTCATCCATGTGAATCAAAACTCATCCTTAACTCTATGCAAATGTAACTTGGAGCAATGGATGGTAAATCTCAAATTTACTCCTGGTGTGGCACCTCTGTCACTAATAGTCAGGAAAAGTCTGTGAAAGCTTGATGTGTACAAGCCTCTATCATAACCATAACATTCATTGGAGTATTGATGACACATCAGCATTATTTTGGTAAACTTGGAGTAAGCTTGACTAGGCTTAAAATGGCTCTTGGACAGATAACTTAGTAACCACTTATGAACCTATGAACAATCCTTGCTACCTTTAGAAAAAATGTTATTAACATTTGCACCCTGTTAAATAAAATTCAGAGAGGAGTAATTCCAATGGCAGCTGTAGAGACAGGATACGCAGCACCAGGTGATTCATCCCATTCATAGCTGCAGCTTGTAACAGAAGGTATGGTCTGCAGCTCTGCCACCCATACATACACACACAGCACCAGGTGAATCATCCCATTCATAGCTGCAGCTTGTAACAGAAGGTATGGTCTGCAGCTCTGCCACCCATACATACACACACAGCACCAGGTGAATCATCCCATTCATAGCTGCAGCTTGTAACAGAAGGTATGGTCTGCAGCTCTGCCACCCATACATACACACACAGCACCAGGTGAATCATCCCATTCATAGCTGCAGCTTGTAACAGAAGGTACGGTCTGCAGCTCTGCCACCCATACATACACACACAGCACCAGGTGAATCATCCCATTCATAGCTGCAGCTTGTAACAGAAGGTATGGTCTGCAGCTCTGCCACCGATACATACACACACAGCACCAGGTGAATCATCCCATTCATAGCTGCAGCTTGTAACAGAAGGTACGGTCTGCAGCTCTGCCACCCATACATACACACACAGCACCAGGTGAATCATCCCATTCATAGCTGCAGCTTGTAACAGATGGTACGGTCTGCAGCTCTGCCACCCATACATACACACACAGCACCAGGTGAATCCTCCCATTCATAGCTGCAGCTTGTAACAGAAGGTGTGGTCTGCAGCTCTGCCACCCATACATACACACACAGCACCAGGTGAATCATCCCATTCATAGCTGCAGCTTGTAACAGAAGGTATGGTCTGCAGCTCTGCCACCCATACATACACACACAGCACCAGGTGAATCATCCCATTCATAGCTGCAGCTTGTAGCAGAAGGTACGGTCTGCAGCTCTGCCACCCATACATACACACACAGCACCAGGTGAATCCTCCCATTCATAGCTGCAGCTTGTAACAGAAGGTGTGGTCTGCAGCTCTGCCACCCATACATACACACACAGCACCAGGTGAATCCTCCCATTCATAGCTGCAGCTTGTAACAGAAGGTATGGTCTGCAGCTCTGCCACCCATACATACACACACAGCACCAGGTGAATCATCCCATTCATAGCTGCAGCTTGTAACAGAAGGTACGGTCTGCAGCTCTGCCACCCATACATACACACACAGCACCAGGTGAATCCTCCCATTCATAGCTGCAGCTTGTAACAGAAGGTGTGGTCTGCAGCTCTGCCACCCATACATACACACACAGCACCAGGTGAATCATCCCATTCATAGCTGCAGCTTGTAACAGAAGGTATGGTGTGCAGCTCTGCCACCCATACATACACACACAGCACCAGGTGAATCATCCCATTCATAGCTGCAGCTTGTAACAGAAGGTGTGGTCTGCAGCTCTGCCACCCACACATACACACACAGCACCAGGTGAATCATCCCATTCATAGCTGCAGCTTGTAACAGAAGGTATGGTCTGCAGCTCTGCAACCCATACATACACACACAGCACCAGGTGAATCCTCCCATTCATAGCTGCAGCTTGTAACAGAAGGTATGGTCTGCAGCTCTGCCACCCATACATACACACACAGCACCAGGTGAATCATCCCATTCATAGCTGCAGCTTGTAACAGAAGGTATGGTCTGCAGCTCTGCCACCCATACATACACACACAGCACCAGGTGAATCATGCCATTCATAGCTGCAGCTTGTAACAGAAGGTGTGGTCTGCAGCTCTGCCACCCATACATACACACACAGCACCAGGTGAATCATGCCATTCATAGCTGCAGCTTGTAACAGAAGGTATGGTCTGCAGCTCTGCCACCCATACATACACACACAGCACCAGGTGAATCATGCCATTCATAGCTGCAGCTTGTAACAGAAGGTATGGTCTGCAGCTCTGCCACCCATACATACACACATCACGTCTTTAGTAGTATCATCCATATGAACATGTCAACTTCTACAGAGAAAAAAGTCATGTTCACATCAAGTTGTTGAAAGAACTAAATACATCTACATGCCATGGACAAAACAGCCCACTCACCACTATCACTGTTTAATGGAGAGCATTGATCTAAGGAAAAATGAAGTCAATGCGCCAGCACCACCAGAAATGAAGTGCAAGCAAGACCCAAACAACAAAAGTAGCTTAAAACATTGAAATTAATAAAATGACACAGCTCAACTGCAGGAGACAGGAACACTGGCAAACTCCTGATCAAAAAGGTGCACTACTTTTGGCTAAAGGGAATCAAAGGGAATCTTTGAAATATCCACCAATGCCTTTCATTAAACTAATGCTGAACAATCATCCTGGATTCCATTCTATCATTAGTCCTTCCAACACATTGGTTCTTCGAGGTAATTTGGCAAAAAGCTGGAAGCAATGCTTGAGGGAGTATAACTTTCACAGTGTTAGTTCAAGATTGAAAACACTAAAAAAGCTCAAGCTACGAAATATTTCTATATGAAAGATAGCAAAACAGTTGAAGTATTTCTTATTGGACATCAGCAGTCTTATTCATTTGCCTTAAAAACAACAGATTGTATATACTTTTTTGTTTTTCGTTAGAAGCCAGGGTTTACAGCAATGTTTTCAAACATATGTAACTACACTGATGCACCAGAACTAAAGATTGTTTCAGCAAACTGAATAATTCACTTCTGGGAGAAAAAATTATATCTGGTACAAAAGAAAAAAGTAAGGAGCCAGCCTGGATCGGATCTGAAACTGCAAATAAAGCAAAGTGCATACAACAGAGCTGAGAGGTTTTCAAATTAAGAAGCTTAAAAACATTCCTCTGTACTCTGACAAGGTGTCTATACTCATTTGCTGTTTCATCAAATATATTGTGGTTATATGAATTTTTCTTTTTCTTTTAAAGGTGTTTGCATTTCTTTAGGCTGAGTGGATTGCTGTTTTTTGTGAGACTTCTGGACACTATAAATCACATTTTATCATTATTCCTACAGTTTTATATAGATAGATAGATAGATAGATAGATATAAAAAAGGTGAAGACCCCAGAATTGGGTGGAGAAGGGCTTCCTCATGTGAAAATTCTTATTTTGGGATTTTTGTTTTGTTACTTTCAAGGAAGACTTTGTTTTAATAGAAATCAACAAAATATTCCTTTTTGATGTAAGATGCAATACAGGAAGCATTTATGGAAGACTTAGATGTGTACAAAACTAAAATAAATCTAAAGTGTGTTGGTAATAGAATAGTACTGTGAAATCAAACCAGAATGAAAGAAATGCTTCAGACACCATGGTAACAAAGAAAACCTCAGGTATGCATAGACAGATGATGTGGTTAAAACTGAGAATAATTTAGCTCAGCAAAAAACATTCTATTTACTCTGCACTTATCCGTGTGCGAAAAGACAAATCCAGCTTTAAATAAAGACTTCAGAAAATGTGGTCAAACCATTTATTTTTTCTAATATGCAAGTCAAGAAAGAAAGGACAGAACCCTGTGCTGCAAGTGATTCAAGCAATGTTAAAGATCATGTTTAAGGGGGCAAAACAACCTTTTGTTTTTTGTAAAAAAAAAAGTGATCCCGTGCATCTTTATGTACACAAACATATTTGTTATATAAATAAAATGATTTTAAAAATTTAGAATAAAGTGTTATCCCTTGTGTCTAGTATTTTTCCCCATTGTTACTTGTTTTGCTCATAAGGGAGTGTAATTCAAAGCGGGTACAATATTTGTCAACATATGAGGATATGGTCAACAGACCCCATTGCTTGGGCAAGGATGGACTGCACCTGTCCTGATAGGCTTTCAAATATTGGTTAAAACATTGCCCTTCCCCAGAGTGCCTTTTTTTAGGCAATGTCAAGTAGACAGACCTTCCAGTTTAGCAAAATAAACACAAAGGTGTGATGCAGAAAAATGTGAGAGCCTAAACAAGAAACTCCACTCCCTTCAAGCTCTCCTCACCTTGAAGAATGCAGACATCTATGCAGATACAGGGACATGGCTTAAATCCATGGAAAGCACCCTGGCTGTGGTAGGATACAATGCCTTCCACACATTTACTGCACAGGCAAGGACTAAAGGTGGAGTGTACTCTGTGAATGCCAGGATACAATGCCTTCAACACATTTAGACCAGCTCCTGCATAGGTAGGGAGTAAAGGAAGGGGTGTCTTAATCTACTTCAGAAAGAAACAATACCTCAAAGTTGGTCAAACAGGATGACGAGCTTGAGCTTCTCCATGTCCAAATTACCATAAGTAGAATTCCATATCATATTCTTGCAAGATACAGTTCACTCTCTATGACTACAAAACCTGTAGTTAGACCTTCTGGAGACACTTCCCATTCAGCCTAATACCCTATTCATGGGGGACTTTACTCCACTATAAACTGGGAATCCTACATGATTCCAAACTTTCAGGCCAAGAGATTCCTGGAAGTTGTAAACAGAAACAGCCAGGTTCAGTAAGCTCATTTACCCACTGGGGGTACAAACATACCAGATCTTGTACTCACAAATATGGGAGAATGCTGCATCTCTCACCCCCCACCCCACCCAGTGTAATGTCCTCCCTGGTAAGGTCAGACCATAAAGCTGTATGCTTCAAAAGAAAAATCAGTGCTGTGACCCCAGCAAACCCTTTAACAGTTAGGAACTACTCTAAGGCAAACTACCTGTCATTTAACAATTACCTGACACAATTTCAAAACCCTACAAACCTGTAAAATACAGCTGCTTATGCAGAATTCTACACAAAAACCCAGTACAATCATGTTAATAGATGCACAGAGACAGCTGTGCATACCAGGATCAAATCATAGAACAAACTCAGAAAACAAACCACCCTGCTTCTCCAAACATAAACATATTGTACAACACAAGAAAAAAGGTAATAGCTAGAATTAGGAAGTGCAATGTCCAGCAGGATAAAACTCTCTTTCAGGCTAAATATGCAAACAAACAAACAAACAACTAAGAGGGAAAATTAAGTCTACCTAAGCCAATTCAGAGGTAAAGATAGCTTCCAGGTCAAGGACTACCACAAGACTTCTTTAACTATGTCTGAAACTTTAAAGGCAGTACACAGCAGTCTGCAGATCTGATTGTTAATGGATCCACTTACATGGAGGTGGGAAGATATAGCAAATCTGATGGCCAACAAATGCAGCTCCAATTTTACCCTCTTTTAACCCCTCCCTTCCCCACACACTATCACAGGTGTAGATCCTACATGCACTCTGTAAGGCTAAGGACAATGTGTTATGGGTCCCAATAAATCCCAGGATGCCTACTAAATTGCACGAAGCATGGCCTAGCTGGAACCCTGGAGTTACTATTTAACCACCACAGCCTCCAGATAGGCTTTGTGCCACATAAATGAAAGACTGCAATGATCATCTCTTTGCACAAGGGTGATGAACCAATGGATTCTGGAAACTACAGGTCTATAAGATTAGTCTCATATGCAAAGCCATGGAAAGAATTATCATGGATATAAATACTAATGACATAGGAACTCTTCAAACACTGAATCCAACCAAGTTTGGCTTTGTCAAAAGCAGATCATGCCTAATCAACCTGGTGGACTTCTTTCAAGGTTCACCAAGGCAATGATTGAGAACAAAATTGTGCATACTGCCTACCTTGATCTGACTAAGGCATTTTAAACAATATCCCACTTGAGCATTGTAAACAAAGTCATGGAAGTAGGTATTAACCCCTACGTTACATGCTAGATAGCCAGCTAGCTCTCCGATAGCACCCAGGAAGTTAGGGTTATGGGAGACCCCCTCCATAAAGATGCCAGTCACAAGCAGAATCCCTCAGAGCACAGTTCGTGGCACTCTCCTTTTTGGCATCTACGTCTTGGAATTCAAAGTCAGTGTCAAAGGCCTCTGGCTCAGCAGGTTTGCAGATGACTGCAAACTAGGAGCAGTCATAAAATCCGCTCAAGAAACTAACATCCTATAGGAAGGACTAACACAGACAAATGACTGATAACAAAAAATAGCTTACAACTCAATGGCACAATATGCATAATAGTATGCTTTGGGAAATGGGCCACCCTAGGAAACTACCTCATTGATAACATATCCCCTAAGAGTGAACCCAGTAGTCAGAGGATTTGGGGACATATGTGAAGAATAACCTGACTTTCGGCCAACATGTATCTAAGGTAGTAAGGAAATCATTCTATCTTACTAAATGTATAGTAAGACCATGGCATCTAGGTTCAAGGAGATCATCATTCTCCTGTATTTCTGTATTTGTCCATCATCAGACCTATCACCCAGTCCAATGTCCTCTGGTCTGACTAGCCACATGCAGCAACTGCACCATCCAGGGAGGTTATCCACAAAAAGAATCCAGAGTGTAAACAAGATGGCCTATGCAGATCATCTGAAAGCCCTGTCACTGTACCTGGTTTCCTACACAGATTGTTGAGAGGCAATCTGTGTTTTGCATACAAGTCATTCTTGGATACAGCTCTGATGGACCTGTTTCACATCCACAAAACCAATAGAATCATAACTATTTGATTTAGGAACTTGAAACTTGCTTGCAACATAAATAGCATATGTTCAAGGGAAAGGTATATGTCACAGAGAATTCCCGTCTCTGGAACAGGCTTTCCATTCATGTGAAGCTGAGATCATCCCTAACCCTATTCAAGCATAAACTGGATCACTGGAACAGAAATCAGAAATTCACCCCAGGTCCGGCATCTATGCTCTGATGGACAGAGGCAGCCTGCAAACCATACTCTAGCTTACATATACCCCTTAAAATAACCTATAATGCTCAGAAAACTTGCAGAATACATTTTCAATGCATGGCTAGACTTATAAAGACCCTAGTGGTTGCTTGCCTAGTATACACCTATGAATCTATTAACCTATGAGTGCCATACCTCTCAACTTCTTAGTGCAGGAAATTTGGACAAAGCCCTAAATAAAAGTGGAGCAAAAGCCAAAAATAGGGACAATTTTTACATATTGCACTTCCAAACTTAAAAAGTTGACAGAATAACAGCATGGATTTTCTGAAGGATGTGAAGTCTGAATCTCAAATGTCAGTCATTATTTTCAAACTTCAGTCTTTAATAATTTACCAAACATTTGCCAGGAAAAACACAATTTTATGAAAAACGGACCAAAAATATCAAGCCAAACTCTGGACATTCTGCAAAAATCTGTACAGCTGAGAGGTATGACATTGAGTGTGGAGGTAGGATAGCCCCCCCACGCACATACAAACATTCATACGCTCATGCATACACTCAAACACACACACACACACACACACACACACACACACACACACACACACACACACACACACACACACACAATTACAATCACATTCACAGATACACTGACCCATTCACCCACAGGCACACACGCACACAAACTCACACTCACACCCCTACCCTACCTATCCCCTTACTAATTCCCCTACTGTGACCTCCCAGGTAGACATACACATACACACATGCAAACAAATAACCTTATACCACTCAAACCACTACACACACAGACACACACACGCACACACACATACACACACACACACACACACACACACACACACACACACACACACACACACACACACACACACACACAAACACATCAATATTATCTGTCCGCTATATTCCCTGCCACTTACCTCTAACACAATTGAGTGAACATGAGCTTTTGGTTGTGCTCATTAACATGGGTGGTCGAGGTAACTTACACAAGTGAGTGATCTGAATCACTCGACTGTATAAATGCCTTACCATTGGCATTTCTGGGTAGAGAGCACATGGATAATTAGCATAGAACACACCCACAAAATACTTCATTTAGCATTTGAGATATGCCGCAGAGACAGCTCATCACAGAGCTACATCTCAAAGCAGTACAGTACCGTGGCAGGTCTGTCTCTGAATTGAAAATGGTTACAATGTTAATGTCCTACATGAAAGACTAACACAGACTTACACCCTGTGGTACATTTTCTAAATTCAACTTTCTTCAATGAACATTATGAAAATGGCTTTACTTCCAGAATTATTATACCAGTTCTCAAGATACCCAGTTTCACCATCTGATACCTATTTAGTTTTTTTCTTCCTTTTTTTTAATTAGAAGAAAATAATAAGTCTTTTTCATGAAGACTTTCTGAAGCTACAGGTGACAAATTAACATAATTTTGATCTCTTCTTCCACCACAGATGCACTCCTGTTTTATCAGGAACATGTATGTTGTAAGTAAAAGACTGTTCACACTGGCACACAACATGGAAGAAATGAGGAAGAGATCTTACTATCGAGCCTGTTTTTATATCTGGACTCAAACTATTGCACCCAAAATGAGTCTCAGGACCTGCATGTCTGCATTGGTCTGGAACTGTTGCTGCTAAGTGTTTTGGAAAGAGGAGGAACTATCACTACCTTTCCCTGCTGTTCTGTGGGTCATTCCTGTATTTGTTTTCCTGACTGATGAATTCCTATTCAAGCCAGAAGTTTTGTTATAAATAAAGAATTGCTGTGCATCTTGGTATCCTATTGAGCTGTCCTGCAGATGTCTCAACATAATCAAGCACCCCAAAAGTGAGAAGAAAATAGGAAAAGATTCCACTATCAAGTTCTTTTTCACAACTGGTTTCTGACCAGATACGCAAAGCTCAATATCATAACCCCTTCTTAATATAATTTTGATCTCATCTCTGTTTTTTTAGGTACCAGTTGATAGATATGACTATTTCTTCTCGGAATCTGCTACATGTTAAGATATCTTTTTCCTGTTGGGGTTAACTAGTTTATTTGCATTTGTCCCACTCACTGCTGCATTGTCTATTTTATACCATTCTCTGTAATTGTACTATTTTAAATTTTCACTTCTTTCCATCCATTCATCCATAACCCCCTTTTTCCCATTTTTGCATATGGAGTCCGGGTATCACATCAATAGTAAACATCATCTACAGCCAATGTTCACACTGCCAGGTGGTTGCCCTTGACATGGTTGTTCGTCCATACCACACACATGCAAATATACTCACATCTATGGCCAGTTTAGAGTGTGCTGATAATCAACTTCTCCTAGATTCTTCCAACTTTATCTGTCAGCGACAAATCTATTTACTTGGTTATTAAGCATATCTGTCCATGCTCACCACTGTCACAAGCACAAGTGGTATATTCTGCAAAAAAATCATTTATGAAAGCCACCCTTGCATTGACAAGTTTTAGTTCTAGTTTCCTCAAAGTAGACCAGTAACCATCTGCCAAAACAATGAAATACACTAAAATAGGGTGAGTTTTGGTATAATGGTTAAATAAACTACTACGGTAGAAATTTGAAGAAGCGGTGAAGTGTAAGTAAACTTTATTGTCATTTAGAGCTACACTCATGTAGCCTAAATGAAATTTCATGCATCAGCTCAATTCTTAAGATTACAAAGGAAAGTGAAACAACACATACAAGTGGAGGAATAAACATAACTAACAAATATAATACTACTCCCAATGCACGCAAGAAAGAGCAGAGACATTTATCAACACTCATATAAGCAAAGAATACCCTTCCCTAAGTAAAATTAACCACCCTATTTAAAGTAATACAAAACACACTACAGATTGAACAATGCCTTAGTTACTTGTTTAATATTGCTTGTAACACTGAAAGGTGTGTAAAAGAGCGGAAACCACCACAAATAATGTTCAACGAACCACTCCTTGAGCCAATGACCTACAACCATGAGTTAAAAAACACCTTTATTCGATCCACATGAAATTGTTAACTGTGCAAAATTTAATCCACAAAGGCAGATCAATAATCCACTGTATAGGAATAATCCACAAAACAGGTCAAGCGCTTTTGTCGATAGACTTCATCAGAACAGTTAATAATGGATACTGATACCATTTATATATATATATACCTAATACATCAATTAAGAAAAAACAATTAATAATTAAAGTAACAGTGTTTTTTCCAAAAACCTAAGAACTTAAAACTCATCATACAAAAACAGTAATTCTAATATATAGTTATTCTCTTATCAACTTTTTATATGAGCTACATTTTCTAAAACCAATTTTAAAAGTAAAGTTGTCAGAGTATGAAATATTAGTACATTAAAACAATTAATCAAAATTGTGTTGCTCGGTGCCTCAATTCAGGTTTTAAACTAATATGTTCATTTAAACCTGGTAAAACTGTGGCGTTTAACCTTAACTGCCATCTAACCTCTGCCCGAAGCAACTGGTTACCCTAGTCACCCCCCCCCTAAAATTCTTACTTACAATTTCCAGAATGCCAAATCTAAAACAGTGGTCCACATTATTAGCCTTAATATGTTTGTGTAAGGCACTGTTATCATCCTTTTTCAAAATGTTGTACATGTGCTCATAAATTCTCCTACTCAAATGCCTTTCTGTTTTTCCGATGTAAAAATGACCACATGTTTGACATAAAGCTAAATATACCAAACCTTGAGAGGTACATGTACCTGCCACAAAGTTAACCACTATTTGGTTGGGTCCAAGTGAAACTGAGGGAGTATCTATAATAAACTTACAATACTCACAGGCCCCACATTTATAAGTGCTTCTTCTATTACGTTTTTTATCAGGAATTGGATTTTCTAATAAATTCTTTAAATTTCTGTTTACCCGGTATGTAAATTTAGGCCCTTCACCAAGGGTTTTAAGTAACTCCATATTCCCTTTTAACATCACCCAGTTCTTCTTAATAATATCTTTAACTATCTGAGAGGTTTCACCATAAGTTAGTACCATGGTGTGTGTAAAATCATTATCTACACCCATGTTGTAACTAACCTTTTCCTCGTCTTCACCTAATAAAGGTCTAAACCTAGTACCCCATTCAGAGCACACCTGATCCTTAATATTGTTAATAAACCCTAATGGGTAACCTCGGGCCCCGAACATACTAACCAGTTTATCTACCTCTGATCTAAACAAATCAAAGTTTGAACACATACGGGCAACCCTTACCATTTGCCCTTTTACTATGTTCCTCTTCACAAATGTTGGGTGGTTACTTGAAAATTCTAAGTAATCATTAGAAAATGTGGGTTTTCGGTATACACATGAAGTAAAACATTTAATACTTTCAACTTCTCCTAGATTCTTCCAACTTTATCTGTCAGCGACAAATCTATTTACCTGGTTATTAAGCATATCTGTCCATGCTCACCACTGTCACAAGCACAAGTGGTATATTCTGCAAAAAATCATTTGTGAAGGCCACCCTTGCATTGGCAAGTTTTAGTTCTAGTTTCCTCAAAGTAGACCAGTAACCATCTGCCAAAACAATGAAATACACTCAAAAAGGGTGAGTCTGGTATAATGGTTAAATAAACTACTACGGTAGAAATTTGAAGAAGCGGTGAAGTGTAAGTAAACTTTATTGTCATTTAGAGCTACACTCATGTAGCCTAAATGAAATTTCATGCATCAGCTCAATTCTTAAGATTACAAAGGAAAGTGAAACAACACATACAAGTGGAGGAATAAACATAACTAACAAATATAATACTACTCCCAATGCACACAAGAAAGAGCAGCGACATTTATCAACACTCATATAAGCAAAGAATACCCTTCCCTGAGTAAAATTAACCACCCTATTTAAAGTAATACAAAACACACTACAGATTGAACAATGCCTTAGTTACTTGTTTAATATTGCACTTGAGTGAGTTAAATGATACAGACTATGGATATAATAAATAAAATATTCCACCTACTTGGAATATATGCAAGTATATATTGCACAAATAAATAAAAATTGACTTATTATGTGTCCAGACCCTATGGGATTAGTGCTTGAGTTCAGAAGTCTTATCACTGTAATAAGATAGAAACTGTTACTGAATCCTGTAGTCGTGCAGCGGATGCTGTGATATCTCCTGCCCAATGCCAGATGCTTAAACAGTCCATGCGCAGGATGCGTGTTGTCCTGTATTATTTTGGTGGCCTTTCAGATGCTTCTTGTAGGATAAAGATGTATCGATGGAGACTGGAACCTGTTATCATCTCTGCAACCTTCACCACTCTTTGTAGCACCTTACTTTCTGTAACTGTGCAGCTTCCAAACCACACTGTGAAGTTGCAGGTGAGGATGCTGTCTATTGCACCTCTATAGAAGGTGGCGAGAATATGAGGAAGAAGCTTAGCTTTTATCAGCCTTCTTAAAAAGTGGAGGCATTGGTGCGCTTTCTTGACTAGTTGTCTGGTGTTTCATAACCACAAGAGATCCTTTGATTTGTGTACATCCAGGAATTTCATACTATTAACCCTCTCCACACTCTCACCATTGATCCTGAGCACCTGGTGGTTTGTCTCCTTTTCCTAAAGTCGATGATAATCTCTTTGGTCTTGCTTACATTTAGGTCAGGGTTGTTCTGCTCGCACCAACTGATCAGAGAAAGCATCGCCTGTCTGTACGCCCTTTCATCTTCCTTTGTGATGAGCCCCATGACTGTGGTGTCATCAGCAAACTTGATGATATGGTTGGACTTGTGCTGAACATAGCAGTCATGGGTCAAGATGGTGAATAACAGTGGGCTGAGAGCACATCCCTGAAGAACCCCGATGTTAATTGTGATGCACTTTGATATGTTCTTACCTGAACACTCCCTTTATGGTCTCTCAATCAGGAAGTCTAGGATCCTGTTACAGAGATGTTTACTAATTCCTAAATGTGCCGTTTTTTCTATCAGCTGCATTGGTACCACCATATTAAATGCAGAGCTGAAGTCTATGAAGAGCATCATCAGATCTTTGCCCTCTAAATGCTCAAGGGACATGTGTAATGCTACTGATATGGCATCAGCCGTGGATCGGTTAGTTCTGTACACAAAGTGCAGAGGGTCAAAATCAGGAGGTAGGCATGATGAAAGATGCTTTTTGATCAGCCACTCAAAACATTTCATAACAGTGGATGTCAGAGCAACTGGTCTGTAGTCATTATGGCTGGAGGGAGTGGTTTTCTTAAGTAGTGGGATGATGTTAGTTTCCATGTAGCATGAGGGTACTTTACTACAGATGCGATCTTTGCTCTGAGAGTGTTGATGGAGAAGTACAGAGAATGTCAGAAGGAGTTGCATTGTGTTTTTGTAGACTTAGAGAAAGCATATGACAGGGTGTCTAGAGAGGAGTTGTGGTATTGTATGAGGAAGTCAGGAGTGTCAGAAAAGTATGTAAGAGTGGTACGAGGGTAGTGTGACAGCGGTGAGGTCTGCGGTGGGAGTGACAGATGCATTTAAGGTGGTGGTGGGGTTACATCAAGGATCAGCTCTGAGCCCTTTCTTATTTGCAATGGTGATGGATAGGTTGACAGACGAGATCAGACAGGAGTCCCGTGGACTATGATGTTTGCAGATGACATTGTGATCTGTAGTGAGAGTAGGGAACAGGTGGAGGAGACCCTGGAGAGATGGAGATATGCTCTAGAGAGAAGAGGAATGAAGGTCAGCAGGACTAAGACAGAATATATGTGTGTGAATGAGAGGGACGATTGAGGAATGGTGAGGATGCAAGGAGTAGAGGTGGCAAAGGTGGATGAGTTTAAATACTTGGGGTCAATAGTTCAGAGTAACGGTGAGTGTGGAAGAGAGGTGAAGAAGAGAGTACAGGCAGGATGGAGTGGGTGGAGAAGAGTGTCAGGAGTGATTTGTGACAGACAAGTACCTGCAAGAGTGAAAGGGAAGGTCTACAAGAGGGTAGTGAGACCAGCTATGTTATATGGGTTGGAGACAGTGGCATTGACAAAAAGGCTGGAGTTTGAGCTGGATGTGGCAGAATTAAAGATGTGTGGAATTTGTGGATGCCTTGTAAGCCAGGCATAGATCACCCTTCAGCAATCTGTAGGAGACTGAGTAGAGGGAAAGGCCTTTAAGGCACTATGCATAAGGCATTTTGTTATGCCTTGTATTCTTTTTTGTAAGGAACCTCTGAGATCACTCTATTTGGTACATATGCCTAGTCAGCTAGGTATCAAAGGGAGTATTGTACGCTATGATTTCTGAAAAGGGCAGGGTACAGTAGGATAATGACCTCTTTGGACTTAGATTCCATTCCCTTACTTATAAGTTGTGCAGCATGAAAGGAGTTCCTCATCACTGTGGCCATGTGGTAGTCTATGTGTGTACCCAGATCTCTGACCACTGGGTTGACACATAGGGACATATTATCAAAATAGTAATTAGCCATGATGGTTGACTTCTCAAAGGGTACAATTATGCATTTCTTGCACTGAGTTTAAGACCATGGCTTTGGAACCATTTCTTAGTCAGTTATAGACCTTCTTGAAGAATGCTAGTATCTGCAGGGGAGCCGATGATAACCCCCAGCTTGCAATCATCTGCAAACTTAGTCAGCCATAAACCTACAGCATTTGTTTCCATTTCAGAGAAATAGATACCAAAAAAGGAGAGGGCCCAGTACGGAGCCCTGGGGGACTCTGCTACTGACTGGCCTCTTGGTGGAGGTGGCCTCACCCATTTTGACCACCTGAGTCCTATTCTTGAGCCAGCTGGCTATCCAGTGGCTGATAAAAGGGTTTATACCTAAATTATCTATAATGCCTGAATGGGGTATTTTATCAAAAGCCTTGGCCAGGTCGAGGTAGATGTGTGCACAGTCTTACCTTCATCCAGTGCTTTGGTGACCATCTCAAAAAAGTCCAATAGATTTAATAAGTATGACCTTCCCTTAACAAAGCTGAACTGTGATGAGTCTAGCATTTGCAGGTTACCTATGTCCTCATTTATCATGCCTATGATGATTGTTTTCATGGCCTTACATAGTGGGCTGGTAAGACTTAGTGTTTCAAGTGGACCAGAGAGGTCATGTTTAATGCTATTTATCCCAGGATATTATCAGGGCCCATCAATGTAGTATTTTTGGCCTTGGAAAATGCATTGATGACCTATTTCCTAGTAATGGTTGGGGGGGTTTATGGTATGCAATATTTCCTTTGGCCTAACCGGTCAGGAGTGGGGGAAGAAATTTGAGCTGAACCTGTCAGCCAAAAGATTGGCAATGGCCTCCAGTTCAGTGTAGGTGAAGCCATTTGCAATAAGTTCTGTGCATTGTTGCATACATCCTTCAGATGAGATGGTAAACCAAGGTACCATCTGCTTGAATTGCTTATAGCTCAAGTGAATGTTAAAAATCCCAAGGCACATATAAAAAGAGTAGGGGTCCTTTATTTAATAACATAAAAACATTATTGACATATTTACACAATGTACATATTTACATGCACATGTATACTCATTTCTATTTGTCATTTTTATAATATTATCTTTGATTATCTTTGTTATTCTTCCATAATTCACCATCATTCCTTCTTTCATAGCCATAATCTATTTTTTAACAATATATCTGCCAAAAGCCATTTCCCATCAAACAAAATTTTATTTGGTATTTCACTCCAGATAACCAATATTACATAAAATAAATTATCTACCCTTCTTACATATTCTTTCTTCTTGTTATTATAATAGCTAGACATAATCATATTCATATCTGTATTATGTCATTAATATTCTCAAAACATTTTTCTTCACACAACCTGTTGTCTCTTCCTCACCACAAAATAAATACACTTTATCAACTTTCTTTTTAGAAGGCATATTCTTCTTTACTGGTTCTCACCAATCGCCCATCGTCCACCCATAATTTTGGTACACTACTCGAGACTCTAAGCGACCACCTCCTAACCTTCTTCATCAAAGACCAAACTAAACTCACTAGAACTAGCTCTCTTAAACACATCAGATGCACTAAAAACTTCAGGGCTGATGACCTTAATACAGCCCTTAAACACTCTAACCGGTCCCCTCTTTTAACACTTCCTTTAACAGAAAAGTTGAGTATTTCAACTCTATCTTTTTTAGGCCTTCTCAACCAACTTGCCCCACCAAGACAGATCCGCAGTAAAACCATCTATGCCCCATGGCTTACCAAGAACACTGGGCAACTTATTAAATAAAGGGACAAAGCATGGGACACCTGGTGCAAAAACAAAACTACTCCTAATAGACAAACATTCTTAGAAATGAGAAACACTGTAAAACAACAAAACAGACTAAAACAAAAATACTATAGTGAAATTCAAACTAAGCACAATACCAACTCAAAAAGGTTTTGGGCCGCTATAAACAGTATTTTCCAACCAGGTAAATCACCATCTCCTTATCCAAGCATAGACACAACCTCTATAAACAGAGTCACTGAATTCAATCAGTTCTTTACCAACTCTATACTAAAGCTGTCAACAGACCCACCCTCCTCAACCCCCACTATACTATATAACCCATCAAATAATGCCAAGTCCTTCACCTTTCGATATGTACCAACTTGCACCATCTATAGACATCTAACCAAACTTAAACTCACCACCCTAGTAGTAGACAAACTACCTGCCAAATTCCTGCAGCCATTTCCTACCCAATCTCTATAACCATTAATAGATTAATCTCAGAGCAAAAAGTGTCACTTCTCTGGAAAATCTCCTTCATTATACCAATACACAAAGGGGGCACCTCCACTGACCTAACAAACTACCGCTCTATAGCTATACTTTCCCCACTGGCTAAAACACTGGAAAAATGTATCCAGACCCAGATCCTAACACATCTCCTCTCCAACAATATTCTTGCTGAAACTCAGCATGGATTCCACCTCAACCATAGCACTACCACTGCACTCATCCATTTTAGTAACCTAGTAAATATGCAATGCAACAATGGCCAACTAGTGGCTGCAGTTTTCCTTGACTTATCAAAGGTGTTTGAGATGGTCTCCCACGCAAACCTTCTAACATCACTCTTAAAATTAAAAGTAGCTACCCCCACTCTATTATGGTTTCAAGACTATCTCTCCCAATGCCAACAAGCTGTTGAGTGGAAAAGTCCCTTTCCTCTACTTCCTGTAAAACTAGGAGTACCGCAAGGATCAATCCCAGGATCCCTACTTTTTCACTATATTTACAAATAATCTTCACAAAGCAACCTCTCTAGGAAACCTGGTTCAATCTGCTGACAACTCCACCTTAATAAGCTCTGCCCCCACCCTCCAATAACCTCACATCAAAACTCAAGAAGCCTTTATATCCATCAAAACCTGGCTAACAAACTCCCAGCTAATACTAAATCCTAAAAAGGCACAACTTATACTCTTCCATCCTTCCAAAGCAGCAGTACCTACTCTCCCGTTCTCTATTTCTGCATGAGATAATACCCTTATCTCCCCCATCACACAAACCAAATTACTAGGGGTCATTACTGACAATATGAAATTTGACAAACACATAGTTCATACAATAACCAAAGTCAACAAAAAACTAGGTACTCTTTACAGATGAAAAACTTCCTAACCAGCAACAGTAAAGTTACCCTAGCTTGTACTCATCTTCTCTATACCTTACTATATGCTTCCCCTGTCCTAATTAATCTAAACAAGAGCAATTTAAACAAGCTATCAGTATGCTAAAACAAAATAACAAAATTAGCCACAAACTCCTCCTACCGCACCCACCAATGTCAAGTCCTAAAACAGTTTTCCTGGCTGGAACTCCCTAACACCTTAGCTCTAATCCAACTTCTTCTAGCTCACCAAATACTGTACCAACATAAAAAAACTCCAGACTTACAAGACCTGATCACCCTCTACTCCAATAACCAAGAACTTAGATCCAATAACAAGGCACTAATCAAAATCTCCAAAAGCCATTACAGCTCTGGTGACTCCCTGTATTCTAGCAACATTACCAAGACTTGGAACTCTGTACCACTACAAATGAGGGTACAACCTTACAAAACCATCTTCAAAATACAGCTTATTTCCCACCTAAACAATTCCTGAATGTGCAACTGCCTAGCACCTGGCTGATATATTCTAACACCTTTCCCCTACCCACTATCCAACCTCTTCTCTAAAACTCCCACATATGTACTATATTTATTATCACATGTTACTTACCAACTCACTACCGCCTACCCCTCACTGTCCCATCTATACCCACTAACTCTCCTCTAGACTAAGTTGAAAAGTTTTCCTTTAAAATGTTAATGAACCTCATATGAACTTGTCTATATTCTCCTTCTTTGACAAGATGGCTAGTATTTATAGTTTTTCCTTTCTTCTCTTATCTTCATTACAGTTTCATGATTATCTCTACTAAACATACTGTATAAGCAGCAATCACATGTTACTACCTGCTATACTTTTAATTGTATGTCTAAACCACTATGCTCATGTAAATATCTTATGCAATCATGTTATCTGCTATATTTTATAACTGTATGTCTAAACCACAATGCTCATGTAAATATCTTATTATAGTATGTTAGCAATTGTTTCTGGAACTTTTTACACCAGGCCTCCGCTGAAAATGAACAGCTTTGTCCAGTTGGACCTCTCCGGTAAACAAAGGTAATATAAATAAATGCATAAATTTATCACCAATTTCCATAGGAAATCCTGACACTCTACTGTTTTGGTACACCGCTTTTTCCTTACTTTAATGGCTTTAATCACTTCCTCTGGTAAATTTTCCCATGGAGTTACATAATAATACTGCTACATCACATTATAATACCACATCCTCCCATCTTTCTTTATAGCATCAATTTTTCTTTTTCATGTTAGTATTTTTCTTTATAGCTTTTCATTTCTTCCTTTGCATATTATTTTTCTTTTTTTTATTCTCATTATTTCCCAGAACGTTTTGTACCTATATTTAAGCATTCTCACTATTACTTTCTCATTCTCTTCTTTTACCCACTGCAATACTCTATACAAGTTTTAAACAACTGAATAAACAACTGGATTTAGTAACCCCAATACCCCTTTATATTCAGACATATGCAAAACACTTCCTTATTCTGAGTTTAATCTTGAACCCAATTTGAAAGAAAACACCAATCACACAATTTCCTTCTCATATTTTATGAGATCATGTAAACATCTGACTTATATGCTATTTTTCACATTAATGCAGCATTCACCAGATAAACTTTTTTCTTTAATGCTACTGTATACATCCTCCACAAAATACATATTTCTTTCATTTTTTTATCAAACCTTCCCATTGCATCATAGCTACATAATTGTTCTCATATATTATCCCATGGAAAGACACTCCATTCATTGAAAAATACATACTTCCGGTTTTTAACATATCATCCAAACCCTTACTTTTATCTTTATGCAAGGTCATTCCCATTTCCTTTAAACATACATTCAGACAAATCAACACTTTCCTCATCCATATTTTGTTCTTAATAACTACAACTATATCATCCATGTATATCAAAACTACTGGAATCATCACCTCCTTTTGCATCACATATCTAGCATCTTTAATTTTACAAGCGTCTTCACTCACTGTCACATTCATTACCAATGCAAACAATATTCCACACATGGGACATCCTTGTCTTATACCACACTTCATGTATATATCGTTATGCAGCCACCAATTCATTAACACTCTTGCTCCGTTATTTTGATATGCTGATATACACATTCTCCTAAATATAGTACCTGTTCCATACTTCTAAATAACATCACATAATGCATCATGTCATATTGTATCAAATGCCTTGCTAATATCACCTCCCGCAAGTTTCACATCGTCCCTTTTACTTATATCATTCACAATTTATCTTACAACTAATAATAATTCTTGGCATCCATTTCTTTTTATACTAGATGTACTTTATTCCATATTATACAATGCCTTCTCTAAAACGTGCACGCTGATTGGCCAGCCCAACCAGCGTGCCCGTTGTAAATCCCTCAATATACTAACGGAAAAAGGTCCGGTCGCCCGGACTTTTTCCGTTAGTATAAAACAGTGTCTCGCTATGTTAAAAGAGTTTAACATAGCGACACAGGTTTAAAAAAAGCAACGCAGATCTCCGTTGCTTTTTTTAAAGCTGTCTCGCTATGTTAAACTCCTTTAACATAGCGACACAATGTAAAAGCAGCGGAGATCTTGCGATCTCCGTTGCTTTAACCTGTCTCGCTATGTTAAATGAGTTTAACATAGCGAGACAGCTTTAAAATAAGCAACGGAGATCTCCGTTGCTTATTTTAAAGCTGTCTCGCCATGTTAAACCCATTTAACATAGCGAGATAAAAGCAACGGAGATCTTGCGTTCTCCGTTGCTTTTGCCCAACTCTGATGTACTGCGTAGGCATGCGCAGTACATCAGAACTACCGCTGAACACCAGACAGCTGCGGAAGGGCAGCAAAGAGGCATTATACAATGCCATTATTTAAGAAAAGTAATTATTTATTTTCTTAAATAATGTCATTATAATAACAATAACCACTTCTGGGTTTGGGTAATGCTGGATTTACCCACGGTTGTCTTTGTTTGGTCCTCGGCCTTCCTCGGGACCAAACCACACCAACCGTGGGTAAATCCAGCATTACCCACACCCAAGCGTGGGTTATTGCTATAATATCTCATCCTTCCTTCTACTCTCCTCTTTATTATTCTCATAAAAAATTATAACCTGTGTTATTTAGTGTGGTGTGTCCCTAATTTTTATTTCATTCTACTCATCTTTCTATTATACATTTAAATATCCTACTACATAACTCTTTGCAAACAAATCCTTCACTCAACCAGTCCTTCAGTATATTTACAAAATACTCTTTCACAATCCATCAATTTCTTGTACATTCAGTACCCTATACCATCTGGGCCTGATACTGAATCAACATTTACTTTTCTAAGTACTACATCTAATTTGCTAATAGTCATTTATTTTTCAAATTCTTCCTTAAATAGTTCTGGAATTTTTGTTTTACTTTCTATTCTCTCTTATTTTCCTTGCTTTTACTCTTAAACATGTTTTCAATCTGCTGTACTACAATACTTCTAATTTGTTGACCACCACACATAGTCTAATATTTGATGAATCAGATTCTCCCTTTCTTTTCTAGTTATATGTGCATATAATGCTATAATTCTATAAACATGTTCAATCCACCTCACATCCACAACAGTTAATCTTCCTATCTTACCAATGTTACATTTAATATTTTCACTGTTTTTTACACAGCACAGCACTCTAAACAATGTTCACTTCCCAAGTTCCATATTGTATTTCCACCCCTTAATTTTCCTGTTTGCATTCTTTCTTCACATCAAGAATCTTACATATTCTAACAGAATAACATCCACATCACATTTAGCATTCCATTCTAGTATCCCTATCATTAATACAGTGTTAATAATACTGTTCACATTTACTTAAAACACTTCAAAATTATTGCTTTTCTTTCCTTTTAAGTTTATTAGAAACATTTTAAATTTTTTTTCTTATTTTTATACTCTTTCCCAAATTGAATATTTTCCTGGGCCTATGCACAAATAATCCTTCATTCTTGGAATCAGATTTTTCTCTGGCTAGAACTTTTAAAAAACATTTACATCAATCCCTTCTCCTGATCTCTCTTCTTTCATACGGCGCAATGGTGCAGCAGTAGTCTTGTCACCTCACAGCAAGAGGTTCTCCAGTTTGATTCTGGGTTGGGTGCCTTGTGTGTGGAGCCTGCATGTCCTCCCTACGTTCGTGTGGGTTCCCTCCGGGTGCTCCGGTTTCCTCCCATGTTACAAAGACATGTGTCTGGTAGCCCTTCTCTCCGGGCCTTTGCTGAAAATGGGCTTTGTTCCAAGTCGGACTTTCCCTTTTAACAAATGTTAAATAAATAAATACACTCTCTCCTCATTTCCCCTCCATATTTTTTCTTCTTCTATAGTTTCCTCACTTAGTTCACCCTATCTCCCAGCCCCTTGTCATCCTTACTCATGTATGTTTTCTTCCCTTTCCCTTCTTTTTCATTATTTACTGTTTAATTTTGACAGTCCGTCTAAAAGTGTCCCTTTTTTACACAACATGCATTCAGGCACACATCTTCTTGCTGTATGTCCTTTCTCCCCATACTGGTTACATTGTTGCTTGTCACAATCATTAATTAAATGAGAAAAACTGCACAACAGAAATATGATTTTAGGCTGGCCAGCATAACTTAATGTCCATCTATGATCAGACACAAAAATAACACTTGGCAAGTGTTTCACCATGTTTTTTCACATTTCAAAACAACTTCCACCCTCCACCCTCCATTCCATAAGTTTCTCTCCTCTCTAACTTTCACAGTATTATCAGTAGTTTCACACAGATCCTACATTGTCTTCTTCCTGTTCATCAGTTCTAAACTCCAAGGTAAGAGTTTTATCATTTAAGTTACTACCAGAAAACAAATAATTCTTCCAGAGATAAATTTATTTCTTTTTGTTAAAGAGCTTCAGAAATTCCATCATCAGTCCTTAGATTCAAATGTTAGGTCACAAAAAGTCTTAGTCACAATATGTATAAGACATAAAATTTCTTGAGCTTTAAACCCCAGAATAGTTACCAAATTGCCCCATGCATAGCATCTGTCTGTTGCAGTGTCACTTTTTGTTTTTATTCAATCAGTTGGTCTTGTCTTTTTTTTTAATCAGTTTTACTTAAGTTTGTTGCTGCTTTCCTTTTTTACCTGCTGTCACTGTTGCATATATGTTGTTACTGCACTATTTGCTGCCATAAAACCAGACACCTTCTCAGTTTGTCTCTTCTTCTTTTACTTTCTACCACTTCTGCATAAGTTTTAACTGCTGCATTTTCTGCGGACACATTACCTGGTTCCTTTTCTGCATTACCAACCTCAGCAGTTTCACAACCAGTATTTATTTATTTTATGTATTTAGTGACATTTGAATACCAGGAAAGTCCAAATGGGTTAAAGCCCATTTTCAGTGGAGGCTCAGGGAGAAAAACTCCAAATTATTACAAAACATTTTAGAACAATAAATTTACAATATTCAAATATAAAACAAAAACATCTGCAGTTTACATATTTATAACAAACTGGACACAATATACAAACACTGGTTAAGAATTGATGAACGTTATGGCAATCATTTAATATTTAGAGACAGTTTAGACAGTTTGTAGAGAAATTAAAGGTAAGTTAGTCTAATACAAACAGGAACTGCAAAATTAATTGAGGGAAAAATAGGCTTATGGCATATTTAGAGAGAAATTCAGGGAAGAGAATTTGATAGAAGTGAGGAAGTAAGTGAAGAAGGGAGAGTAATGAGGTATATGGAATGAAAAGGTACTTGTTTTCATTTAAGGAACATCGTTTATCCTGGTTTTGAGCAAGAACAGAGCCAGATTTTAGCTAGGAAGTCTTTCAGAGTGTTTTTTTATAGGTTGGGAGGTAGGGTATTGACCTGATGGATACAGGTAAGGAGTTCCAGGCCTTAGCAACCGTGTGTGAGTACAGATAATGCCCAGCAGATCTGATAGGTTTGGAGACAGAAAGGAATTTTTGGTCAATGGATCAAAATGACCAAATGGGAACATACTTTTTTAGAATGTTTTGTAGTACTGAACAGGCAGATGGATGCTGGATAATTTTATAGGTGGTCAGAAGCTCTGCATATGTTAGTTGATGAGACAAGTCTTACCAGTTTAAGCTTTTCAGTGCTATACAGTGCTGGTTTCTGAAAGGTGTATTTGCTGCATTTAGGAACTTTGTTATAGCATTGTTCAAGTTTTAATTTTTTGTGAAGCGTAGCAGTTAGTAAGGATGGGAGCAACATAAAGAAGAGTGAGGAGGAGATAAGTTCATAGGTTCATAGCTGTTTACTAGGCTAACAACCACAAGGGCCTTTGTAAGCCTAGCCATGCATCTCTAATCTCTGACAAGTTCTGATACCCTTGATAAGTGTAAGCAGGGGTTTGGGAGATGAACCATTTACAGGTTGCCTGTGTCCAGTAGAGACATGGGTGCCAAACCAGGGATGTAGTAGCAAGTGTAGTTTTAGTTGCATTGATGATAAGGTTTTTGACTCTGTAAAGTATCCCTAGTTTTTGATGAGTTTTTCTTATGCAGCTTGGTATATACAGGTTAAATGTAAGATTATCATCCACTGTCACCCCTAATAATTTGCTATGAGAAGTAACTTCCATGATTGTATTATCAAGAGAGAGGACTTTAGATTTTGTTTATTCATAAGAGAGGGATTTGGGGAAAAAGTAGTAGTTTGGTCTTATTTTGGTTGAGCATGAGCTGTGAGTTAAGAAGTCATATTTCAGTGGCTGTTAAAGCTTCCTGAGTAATTTTTGGAAGTGTACCATGTTGTCAGATGTGCAAATGTGAGTGGAATCATCTGTGTATTGTATTATGGTGAACTCTTGTGTCGATGTATAGAAGGTTTTGGTGAAAATGTTAAAGAGAAGGGAACCAAGGATAGGGCCTTGTGGTACACCTGTGGTAACTGCAAGGTAAGGAGAGACCATGGAGTGCCATTTTAATGACTGATACCTATTGGACAGATAGCTTTTGAACCACTGATGGGTGGGCTGAGATAGTCGCCTCTTAGAAACCTCCCACTTGATCAGGCAGTCCTTTACATCAACAATGCCTTTCTTAAAATACTGAACAATCTAGCACCCACTAGAAAAATAAGAGCAAAAACTAGGCACATACCTTGGCTATCTAAAGCTACCCTAGCACTGCTGAAGCAAAGAGACAGAGCATGGTCCACTTATCACACTACCAAAAATAAAATAGACCACACAACATATCAACAGCTACGTAACCAGTCTAAGAGACAGTTAAAAATAGACAAGCAAAACTATTTTGTTTCAGATCAGCAAACCCACCAGTATAATCCCCAAAAATTTTGGCAAATCATTAATCTTCTCAACCCAGGCTATACCCCTACCCCCCACCCACCAACTCCAAGGTTTCTGACCCAATAGCTACACAATTTAATACCCACTTCATTAACTCAATCACATGGTAATCAGACTAATCAACCTCTCACTGTACTCCTTCCCTCTTCTGACTCCCCCACCCCCTTCTGTATCACCCCAGTCCAAACAAACTATGTAAAATTTCTCCTTTCCAAGCTCAAACCCTGCTGTCTAGCAGCTGATAAATTACCTAATGAATTCCTTAAAATTTCTGCCCCTCAATTGCCTGTCCCATATCACTCCTAATCAACCATTCAATCTCTGAACAATATGAAACTCAGCATGGATTCCACCTCAACCATAGCACTACCACTGCACTCATCCATTTTAGTAACCTAGTAAATATGCAATGCAACAATGGCCAACTAGTGGCTGCAGTTTTCCTTGACTTATCAAAGGTGTTTGAGATGGTCTCCCACGCAAACCTTCTAACATCACTCTTAAAATTAAAAGTAGCTACCCCCACTCTATTATGGTTTCAAGACTATCTCTCCCAATGCCAACAAGCTGTTGAGTGGAAAAGTCCCTTTCCTCTACTTCCTGTAAAACTAGGAGTACCGCAAGGATCAATCCCAGGATCCCTACTTTTTCACTATATTTACAAATAATCTTCACAAAGCAACCTCTCTAGGAAACCTGGTTCAATCTGCTGACAACTCCACCTTAATAAGCTCTGCCCCCACCCTCCAATAACCTCACATCAAAACTCAAGAAGCCTTTATATCCATCAAAACCTGGCTAACAAACTCCCAGCTAATACTAAATCCTAAAAAGGCACAACTTATACTCTTCCATCCTTCCAAAGCAGCAGTACCTACTCTCCCGTTCTCTATTTCTGCATGAGATAATACCCTTATCTCCCCCATCACACAAACCAAATTACTAGGGGTCATTACTGACAATATGAAATTTGACAAACACATAGTTCATACAATAACCAAAGTCAACAAAAAACTAGGTACTCTTTACAGATGAAAAACTTCCTAACCAGCAACAGTAAAGTTACCCTAGCTTGTACTCATCTTCTCTATACCTTACTATATGCTTCCCCTGTCCTAATTAATCTAAACAAGAGCAATTTAAACAAGCTATCAGTATGCTAAAACAAAATAACAAAATTAGCCACAAACTCCTCCTACCGCACCCACCAATGTCAAGTCCTAAAACAGTTTTCCTGGCTGGAACTCCCTAACACCTTAGCTCTAATCCAACTTCTTCTAGCTCACCAAATACTGTACCAACATAAAAACTCCAGACTTACAAGACCTGATCACCCTCTACTCCAATAACCAAGAACTTAGATCCAATAACAAGGCACTAATCAAAATCTCCAAAAGCCATTACAGCTCTGGTGACTCCTGTATTCTAGCAACATTACCAAGACTTGGAACTCTGTACCACTACAAATGAGGGTACAACCTTACAAAACCATCTTCAAAATACAGCTTATTTCCCACCTAAACAATTCCTGAATGTGCAACTGCCTAGCACCTGGCTGATATATTCTAACACCTTTCCCCTACCCACTATCCAACCTCTTCTCTAAAACTCCCACATATGTACTATATTTATTATCACATGTTACTTACCAACTCACTACCGCCTACCCCTCACTGTCCCATCTATACCCACTAACTCTCCTCTAGACTAAGTTGAAAAGTTTTCCTTTAAAATGTTAATGAACCTCATATGAACTTGTCTATATTCTCCTTCTTTGACAAGATGGCTAGTATTTATAGTTTTCCTTTCTTCTCTTATCTTCATTACAGTTTCATGATTATCTCTACTAAACATACTGTATAAGCAGCAATCACATGTTACTACCTGCTATACTTTTAATTGTATGTCTAAACCACTATGCTCATGTAAATATCTTATGCAATCATGTTATCTGCTATATTTTATAACTGTATGTCTAAACCACAATGCTCATGTAAATATCTTATTATAGTATGTTAGCAATTGTTTCTGGAACTTTTTACACCAGGCCTCCGCTGAAAATGAACAGCTTTGTCCAGTTGGACCTCTCCGGTAAACAAAGGTAATATAAATAAATGCATAAATTTATCACCAATTTCCATAGGAAATCCTGACACTCTACTGTTTTGGTACACCGCTTTTTCCTTACTTTAATGGCTTTAATCACTTCCTCTGGTAAATTTTCCCATGGAGTTACATAATAATACTGCTACATCACATTATAATACCACATCCTCCCATCTTTCTTTATAGCATCAATTTTTCTTTTTCATGTTAGTATTTTTCTTTATAGCTTTTCATTTCTTCCTTTGCATATTATTTTTCTTTTTTTATTCTCATTATTTCCCAGAACGTTTTGTACCTATATTTAAGCATTCTCACTATTACTTTCTCATTCTCTTCTTTTACCCACTGCAATACTCTATACAAGTTTTAAACAACTGAATAAACAACTGGATTTAGTAACCCCAATACCCCTTTATATTCAGACATATGCAAAACACTTCCTTATTCTGAGTTTAATCTTGAACCCAATTTGAAAGAAAACACCAATCACACAATTTCCTTCTCATATTTTATGAGATCATGTAAACATCTGACTTATATGCTATTTTTCACATTAATGCAGCATTCACCAGATAAACTTTTTTCTTTAATGCTACTGTATACATCCTCCACAAAATACATATTTCTTTCATTTTTTTATCAAACCTTCCCATTGCATCATAGCTACATAATTGTTCTCATATATTATCCCATGGAAAGACACTCCATTCATTGAAAAATACATACTTCCGGTTTTAACATATCATCCAAACCCTTACTTTTATCTTTATGCAAGGTCATTCCCATTTCCTTTAAACATACATTCAGACAAATCAACACTTTCCTCATCCATATTTTGTTCTTAATAACTACAACTATATCATCCATGTATATCAAAACTACTGGAATCATCACCTCCTTTTGCATCACATATCTAGCATCTTTAATTTTACAAGCGTCTTCACTCACTGTCACATTCATTACCAATGCAAACAATATTCCACACATGGGACATCCTTGTCTTATACCACACTTCATGTATATATCGTTATGCAGCCACCAATTCATTAACACTCTTGCTCCGTTATTTTGATATGCTGATATACACATTCTCCTAAATATAGTACCTGTTCCATACTTCTAAATAACATCACATAATGCATCATGTCATATTGTATCAAATGCCTTGCTAATATCACCTCCCGCAAGTTTCACATCGTCCCTTTTACTTATATCATTCACAATTTATCTTACAACTAATAATAATTCTTGGCATCCATTTCTTTTTATACTAGATGTACTTTATTCCATATTATACAATGCCTTCTCTAAAACGTGCGCTGATTGGCCAGCCCAACCAGCGTGCCGTTCTAAATCCTCAATATACTAACGGAAAAGGTCCGGTCGCCCGGACTTTTCCGTTAGTATAAACAATCTCGCTATGTTAAAGAGTTTAACATAGCGACACAGGTTTAAAAAAAGCAACGCAGATCTCCGTTGCTTTTTTTAAAGCTGTCTCGCTATGTTAAACTCCTTTAACATAGCGACACAATGTAAAAACGGAGATCTTGCGATCTCCGTTGCTTTAACCTGTCTCGCTATGTTAAATGAGTTTAACATAGCGAGACATCTTTAAAATAAGCAACGGAGATCTCCGTTGCTTATTTTAAAGCTGTCTCGCTATGTTAAACCCATTTAACATAGCGAATAAAAGCAACGGAGATCTTGCGTTCTCCGTTGCTTTTGCCACAACTCTGATGTACTGCGTGGGCATCGCTACATCAGAACTGCCATGAACACCAGACAGCTGCGGAAGGGCAGCAAAGAGGCATTATACAATGCCATTATTTAAGAAAAGTAATTATTTATTTTCTTAAATAATGTCATTGTATAATAGCAATAACCCACTTCTGGGTTTGGGTAATGCTGGATTTACCCACGGTTGTCTTTGTTTGGTCCCTCGGCCTTCGCCCTCGGGACCAAACCACACCAACCGTGGGTAAATCCAGCATTACCCACACCCAGGCGTGGGTTATTGCTATAATATCTCTCATCCTTCCTTCTACTCTCCTCTGTATTATTCTCATAAAAAAATTATAACCTGTGTTATTCAGTGTGGTGTGTCCCTAATTTTTTATTTCATTCTACTCATCTTTCTATTATACATTTAAATATCCTACTACATAACTCTTTGCAAACAAATCCTTCACTCAACCAGTCCTTCAGTATATTTACAAAATACTCTTTCACAATCCATCAATTTCTTGTACATTCAGTACCCTATACCATCTGGGCCTGATACTGAATCAACATTTACTTTTCTAAGTACTACATCTAATTTGCTAATAGTCATTTATTTTTCAAATTCTTCCTTAAATAGTTCTGGAATTTTTGTTTTACTTTCTATTCTCTCTTATTTTCCTTGCTTTTACTCTTAAACATGTTTTCAATCTGCTGTACTACAATACTTCTAATTTGTTGACCACCACACATAGTCTAATATTTGATGAATCAGATTCTCCCTTTCTTTTCTAGTTATATGTGCATATAATGCTATAATTCTATAAACATGTTCAATCCACCTCACATCCACAACAGTTAATCTTCCTATCTTACCAATGTTACATTTAATATTTTCACTGTTTTTACACAGCACAGCACTCCTAAACAATGTTCACTTCCCAAGTTCCATATTGTATTTCCACCCTTAATTTTCCTGTTTGCATTCTTTCTTCACATCAAGAATCTTACATATTCTAACAGAATAACATCCACATCACATTTAGCATTCCATTCTAGTATCCCTATCATTAATACAGTGTTAATAATACTGTTCACATTTACTTAAAACACTTCAAAATTATTGCTTTTCTTTCCTTTTAAGTTTATTAGAAACATTTTAAATTTTTTTTCTTATTTTTATACTCTTTCCCAAATTGAATATTTTCCTGGGCCTATGCACAAATAATCCTTCATTCTTGGAATCAGATTTTTCTCTGGCTAGAACTTTTAAAAAACATTTACATCAATCCCTTCTCCTGATCTCTCTTCTTTCATACGGCGCAATGGTGCAGCAGTAGTCTTGTCACCTCACAGCAAGAGGTTCTCCAGTTTGATTCTGGGTTGGGTGCCTTGTGTGTGGAGCCTGCATGTCCTCCCTACGTTCGTGTGGGTTCCCTCCGGGTGCTCCGGTTTCCTCCCATGTTACAAAGACATGTGTCTGGTAGCCCTTCTCTCCGGGCCTTTGCTGAAAATGGGCTTTGTTCCAAGTCGGACTTTCCCTTTTAACAAATGTTAAATAAATAAATACACTCTCTCCTCATTTCCCCTCCATATTTTTTCTTCTTCTATAGTTTCCTCACTTAGTTCACCCTATCTCCCAGCCCCTTGTCATCCTTACTCATGTATGTTTTCTTCCCTTTCCCTTCTTTTTCATTATTTACTGTTTAATTTTGACAGTCCGTCTAAAAGTGTCCATTTTTTACACAACATGCATTCAGGCACACATCTTCTTGCTGTATGTCCTTTCTCCCCATACTGGTTACATTGTTGCTTGTCACAATCATTAATTAAATGAGAAAAACTGCACAACAGAAATATGATTTTAGGCTGGCCAGCATAACTTAATGTCCATCTATGATCAGACACAAAAATAACACTTGGCAAGTGTTTCACCATGTTTTTTCACATTTCAAAACAACTTCCACCCTCCACCCTCCATTCCATAAGTTTCTCTCCTCTCTAACTTTCACAGTATTATCAGTAGTTTCACACAGATCCTACATTGTCTTCTTCCTGTTCATCAGTTCTAAACTCCAAGGTAAGAGTTTTATCATTTAAGTTACTACCAGAAAACAAATAATTCTTCCAGAGATAAATTTATTTCTTTTTGTTAAAGAGCTTCAGAAATTCCATCATCAGTCCTTAGATTCAAATGTTAGGTCACAAAAAGTCTTAGTCACAATATGTATAAGACATAAAATTTCTTGAGCTTTAAACCCCAGAATAGTTACCAAATTGCCCCATGCATAGCATCTGTCTGTTGCAGTGTCACTTTTTGTTTTTATTCAATCAGTTGGTCTTGTCTTTTTTTTTAATCAGTTTTACTTAAGTTTGTTGCTGCTTTCCTTTTTTACCTGCTGTCACTGTTGCATATATGTTGTTACTGCACTATTTGCTGCCATAAAACCAGACACCTTCTCAGTTTGTCTCTTCTTCTTTTACTTTCTACCACTTCTGCATAAGTTTTAACTGCTGCATTTTCTGCGGACACATTACCTGGTTCCTTTTCTGCATTACCAACCTCAGCAGTTTCACAACCAGTATTTATTTATTTTATGTATTTAGTGACATTTGAATACCAGGAAAGTCCAAATGGGTTAAAGCCCATTTTCAGTGGAGGCTCAGGGAGAAAAACTCCAAATTATTACAAAACATTTTAGAACAATAAATTTACAATATTCAAATATAAAACAAAAACATCTGCAGTTTACATATTTATAACAAACTGGACACAATATACAAACACTGGTTAAGAATTGATGAACGTTATGGCAATCATTTAATATTTAGAGACAGTTTAGACAGTTTGTAGAGAAATTAAAGGTAAGTTAGTCTAATACAAACAGGAACTGCAAAATTAATTGAGGGAAAAATAGGCTTATGGCATATTTAGAGAGAAATTCAGGGAAGAGAATTTGATAGAAGTGAGGAAGTAAGTGAAGAAGGGAGAGTAATGAGGTATATGGAATGAAAAGGTACTTGTTTTCATTTAAGGAACATCGTTTATCCTGGTTTTGAGCAAGAACAGAGCCAGATTTTAGCTAGGAAGTCTTTCAGAGTGTTTTTTTATAGGTTGGGAGGTAGGGTATTGACCTGATGGATACAGGTAAGGAGTTCCAGGCCTTAGCAACCGTGTGTGAGTACAGATAATGCCCAGCAGATCTGATAGGTTTGGAGACAGAAAGGAATTTTTGGTCAATGGATCAAAATGACCAAATGGGAACATACTTTTTTAGAATGTTTTGTAGTACTGAACAGGCAGATGGATGCTGGATAATTTTATAGGTGGTCAGAAGCTCTGCATATGTTAGTTGATGAGACAAGTCTTACCAGTTTAAGCTTTTCAGTGCTATACAGTGCTGGTTTCTGAAAGGTGTATTTGCTGCATTTAGGAACTTTGTTATAGCATTGTTCAAGTTTTAATTTTTGTGAAGCGTAGCAGTTAGTAAGGATGGGAGCAACATAAAGAAGAGTGAGGAGGAGATAAGTTCATAGGTTCATAGCTGTTTACTAGGCTAACAACCACAAGGGCCTTTGTAAGCCTAGCCATGCATCTCTAATCTCTGACAAGTTCTGATACCCTTGATAAGTGTAAGCAGGGGTTTGGGAGATGAACCATTTACAGGTTGCCTGTGTCCAGTAGAGACATGGGTGCCAAACCAGGGATGTAGTAGCAAGTGTAGTTTTAGTTGCATTGATGATAAGGTTTTTGACTCTGTAAAGTATCCCTAGTTTTTGATGAGTTTTTCTTATGCAGCTTGGTATATACAGGTTAAATGTAAGATTATCATCCACTGTCACCCCTAATAATTTGCTATGAGAAGTAACTTCCATGATTGTATTATCAAGAGAGAGGACTTTAGATTTTGTTTATTCATAAGAGAGGGATTTGGGGAAAAAGTAGTAGTTTGGTCTTATTTTGGTTGAGCATGAGCTGTGAGTTAAGAAGTCATATTTCAGTGGCTGTTAAAGCTTCCTGAGTAATTTTTGGAAGTGTACCATGTTGTCAGATGTGCAAATGTGAGTGGAATCATCTGTGTATTGTATTATGGTGAACTCTTGTGTCGATGTATAGAAGGTTTTGGTGAAAATGTTAAAGAGAAGGGAACCAAGGATAGGGCCTTGTGGTACACCTGTGGTAACTGCAAGGTAAGGAGAGACCATGGAGTGCCATTTTAATGACTGATACCTATTGGACAGATAGCTTTTGAACCACTGATGGGTGGGCTGAGATAGTCGCCTCTTAGAAACCTCCCACTTGATCAGGCAGTCCTTTACATCAACAATGCCTTTCTTAAAATACTGAACAATCTAGCACCCACTAGAAAAATAAGAGCAAAAACTAGGCACATACCTTGGCTATCTAAAGCTACCCTAGCACTGCTGAAGCAAAGAGACAGAGCATGGTCCACTTATCACACTACCAAAAATAAAATAGACCACACAACATATCAACAGCTACGTAACCAGTCTAAGAGACAGTTAAAAATAGACAAGCAAAACTATTTTGTTTCAGATCAGCAAACCCACCAGTATAATCCCCAAAAATTTTGGCAAATCATTAATCTTCTCAACCCAGGCTATACCCCTACCCCCCACCCACCAACTCCAAGGTTTCTGACCCAATAGCTACACAATTTAATACCCACTTCATTAACTCAATCACATGGTAATCAGACTAATCAACCTCTCACTGTACTCCTTCCCTCTTCTGACTCCCCCACCCCCTTCTGTATCACCCCAGTCCAAACAAACTATGTAAAATTTCTCCTTTCCAAGCTCAAACCCTGCTGTCTAGCAGCTGATAAATTACCTAATGAATTCCTTAAAATTTCTGCCCCCTCAATTGCCTGTCCCATATCACTCCTAATCAACCATTCAATCTCTGAACAATATGAAACTCAGCATGGATTCCACCTCAACCATAGCACTACCACTGCACTCATCCATTTTAGTAACCTAGTAAATATGCAATGCAACAATGGCCAACTAGTGGCTGCAGTTTTCCTTGACTTATCAAAGGTGTTTGAGATGGTCTCCCACGCAAACCTTCTAACATCACTCTTAAAATTAAAAGTAGCTACCCCCACTCTATTATGGTTTCAAGACTATCTCTCCCAATGCCAACAAGCTGTTGAGTGGAAAAGTCCCTTTCCTCTACTTCCTGTAAAACTAGGAGTACCGCAAGGATCAATCCCAGGATCCCTACTTTTCACTATATTTACAAATAATCTTCACAAAGCAACCTCTCTAGGAAACCTGGTTCAATCTGCTGACAACTCCACCTTAATAAGCTCTGCCCCCACCCTCCAATAACCTCACATCAAAACTCAAGAAGCCTTTATATCCATCAAAACCTGGCTAACAAACTCCCAGCTAATACTAAATCCTAAAAAGGCACAACTTATACTCTTCCATCCTTCCAAAGCAGCAGTACCTACTCTCCCGTTCTCTATTTCTGCATGAGATAATACCCTTATCTCCCCCATCACACAAACCAAATTACTAGGGGTCATTACTGACAATATGAAATTTGACAAACACATAGTTCATACAATAACCAAAGTCAACAAAAAACTAGGTACTCTTTACAGATGAAAAACTTCCTAACCAGCAACAGTAAAGTTACCCTAGCTTGTACTCATCTTCTCTATACCTTACTATATGCTTCCCCTGTCCTAATTAATCTAAACAAGAGCAATTTAAACAAGCTATCAGTATGCTAAAACAAAATAACAAAATTAGCCACAAACTCCTCCTACCGCACCCACCAATGTCAAGTCCTAAAACAGTTTTCCTGGCTGGAACTCCCTAACACCTTAGCTCTAATCCAACTTCTTCTAGCTCACCAAATACTGTACCAACATAAAAAAACTCCAGACTTACAAGACCTGATCACCCTCTACTCCAATAACCAAGAACTTAGATCCAATAACAAGGCACTAATCAAAATCTCCAAAAGCCATTACAGCTCTGGTGACTCCCTGTATTCTAGCAACATTACCAAGACTTGGAACTCTGTACCACTACAAATGAGGGTACAACCTTACAAAACCATCTTCAAAATACAGCTTATTTCCCACCTAAACAATTCCTGAATGTGCAACTGCCTAGCACCTGGCTGATATATTCTAACACCTTTCCCCTACCCACTATCCAACCTCTTCTCTAAAACTCCCACATATGTACTATATTTATTATCACATGTTACTTACCAACTCACTACCGCCTACCCCTCACTGTCCCATCTATACCCACTAACTCTCCTCTAGACTAAGTTGAAAAGTTTTCCTTTAAAATGTTAATGAACCTCATATGAACTTGTCTATATTCTCCTTCTTTGACAAGATGGCTAGTATTTATAGTTTTTCCTTTCTTCTCTTATCTTCATTACAGTTTCATGATTATCTCTACTAAACATACTGTATAAGCAGCAATCACATGTTACTACCTGCTATACTTTTAATTGTATGTCTAAACCACTATGCTCATGTAAATATCTTATGCAATCATGTTATCTGCTATATTTTATAACTGTATGTCTAAACCACAATGCTCATGTAAATATCTTATTATAGTATGTTAGCAATTGTTTCTGGAACTTTTTACACCAGGCCTCCGCTGAAAATGAACAGCTTTGTCCAGTTGGACCTCTCCGGTAAACAAAGGTAATATAAATAAATGCATAAATTTATCACCAATTTCCATAGGAAATCCTGACACTCTACTGTTTTGGTACACCGCTTTTTCCTTACTTTAATGGCTTTAATCACTTCCTCTGGTAAATTTTCCCATGGAGTTACATAATAATACTGCTACATCACATTATAATACCACATCCTCCCATCTTTCTTTATAGCATCAATTTTTCTTTTTCATGTTAGTATTTTTCTTTATAGCTTTTCATTTCTTCCTTTGCATATTATTTTTCTTTTTTTTATTCTCATTATTTCCCAGAACGTTTTGTACCTATATTTAAGCATTCTCACTATTACTTTCTCATTCTCTTCTTTTACCCACTGCAATACTCTATACAAGTTTTAAACAACTGAATAAACAACTGGATGTAGTAACCCCAATACCCCTTTATATTCAGACATATGCAAAACACTTCCTTATTCTGAGTTTAATCTTGAACCCAATTTGAAAGAAAACACCAATCACACAATTTCCTTCTCATATTTTATGAGATCATGTAAACATCTGACTTATATGCTATTTTTCACATTAATGCAGCATTCACCAGATAAACTTTTTCTTTAATGCTACTGTATACATCCTCCACAAAATACATATTTCTTTCATTTTTTTATCAAACCTTCCCATTGCATCATAGCTACATAATTGTTCTCATATATTATCCCATGGAAAGACACTCCATTCATTGAAAAATACATACTTCCGTTTTAACATATCATCCAAACCCTTACTTTTATCTTTATGCAAGGTCATTCCCATTTCCTTTAAACATACATTCAGACAAATCAACACTTTCCTCATCCATATTTTGTTCTTAATAACTACAACTATATCATCCATGTATATCAAAACTACTGGAATCATCACCTCCTTTTGCATCACATATCTAGCATCTTTAATTTTACAAGCGTCTTCACTCACTGTCACATTCATTACCAATGCAAACAATATTCCACACATGGGACATCCTTGTCTTATACCACACTTCATGTATATATCGTTATGCAGCCACCAATTCATTAACACTCTTGCTCCGTTATTTTGATATGCTGATATACACATTCTCCTAAATATAGTACCTGTTCCATACTTCTAAATAACATCACATAATGCATCATGTCATATTGTATCAAATGCCTTGCTAATATCACCTCCATAAGTTTCACATCGTCCCTTTTACTTATATCATTCACAATTTATCTTACAACTAATAATAATTCTTGGCATCCATTTCTTTTTATACTAGATGTACTTTATTCCATATTATACAATGCCTTCTCTACGCGTGCACGCTGATTGGCCAGCCCAACCAGCGTGCCCGTTAAATCCTCAATATACTAGCGGAAAAGGTCCGGTCGCCCGGACTTTTCCGTTAGCTATAAACAGTCTCGCTATGTTAAAGTTTAACATAGCGACACAGGTTTAAAAAAACGCAGATCTCCGTTGCTTTTTAAAGCTGTCTCGCTATGTTAAACTCCTTTAACATAGCGACACAGTGTAAACAGCGGAGATCTTCGATCTCCGTTGCTTTTACTAACTGTCTCGCTATGTTAAATGAGTTTAACATAGCGAGACCTTTAAAATAAAAGCAACGGAGATCGTTGCTTATTTTAAACTGTCTCGCCATGTTAAACCCATTTAACATAGCGGATAATAAAACGGAGATCTTCGTTCTCCGTTGCTTTTGCCCACAACTCTGATGTACTGCGTGGGCATGCGCTACATCAGAACTGCCATGAACACCAGACAGCTGCGGAAGGGCAGCAAGAGGCATTATACAATGCCATTATTTAAGAAAAGTAATTATTTATTTTCTTAAATAATGTAATGTTAATAGTATAATAACCACTTCTGGGTTTTGGGTAATGCTGGATTTACCCACGGTTGTCTTTGTTTGGTCCCTCGGCCTGCCTCGGGACCAAACCACCAACCGTGGAATCCAGCATTACCCACACCCAGGCGTGGGTTATTGCTATAATATCTCTCATCCTTCCTTCTACTCTCCTCTGTATTATTCTCATAAAAAAATTATAACCTGTGTTATTCAGTGTGGTGTGTCCCTAATTTTTTATTTCATTCTACTCATCTTTCTATTATACATTTAAATATCCTACTACATAACTCTTTGCAAACAAATCCTTCACTCAACCAGTCCTTCAGTATATTTACAAAATACTCTTTCACAATCCATCAATTTCTTGTACATTCAGTACCCTATACCATCTGGGCCTGATACTGAATCAACATTTACTTTTCTAAGTACTACATCTAATTCGCTAATAGTCATTTATTTTTCAAATTCTTCCTTAAATAGTTCTGGAATTTTTGTTTTACTTTCTATTCTCTCTTATTTTCCTTGCTTTTACTCTTAAACATGTTTTCAATCTGCTGTACTACAATACTTCTAATTTGTTGACCACCACACATAGTCTAATATTTGATGAATCAGATTCTCCCTTTCTTTTCTAGTTATATGTGCATATAATGCTATAATTCTATAAACATGTTCAATCCACCTCACATCCACAACAGTTAATCTTCCTATCTTACCAATGTTACATTTAATATTTTCACTGTTTTTTACACAGCACAGCACTCCTAAACAATGTTCACTTCCCAAGTTCCATATTGTATTTCCACCCCTTAATTTTCCTGTTTGCATTCTTTCTTCACATCAAGAATCTTACATATTCTAACAGAATAACATCCACATCACATTTAGCATTCCATTCTAGTATCCCTATCATTAATACAGTGTTAATAATACTGTTCACATTTACTTAAAACACTTCAAAATTATTGCTTTTCTTTCCTTTTAAGTTTATTAGAAACATTTTAAATTTTTTTTCTTATTTTTATACTCTTTCCCAAATTGAATATTTTCCTGGGCCTATGCACAAATAATCCTTCATTCTTGGAATCAGATTTTTCTCTGGCTAGAACTTTTAAAAAACATTTACATCAATCCCTTCTCCTGATCTCTTGTTTCATACGGCGCAATGGTGCAGCAGTAGTCTTGTCACCTCACAGCAAGAGGTTCTCCAGTTTGATTCTGGGTTGGGTGCCTTGTGTGTGGAGCCTGCATGTCCTCCCTACGTTCGTGTGGGTTCCCTCCGGGTGCTCCGGTTTCCTCCCATGTTACAAAGACATGTGTCTGGTAGCCCTTCTCTCCGGGCCTTTGCTGAAAATGGGCTTTGTTCCAAGTCGGACTTTCCCTTTTAACAAATGTTAAATAAATAAATACACTCTCTCCTCATTTCCCCTCCATATTTTTTCTTCTTCTATAGTTTCCTCACTTAGTTCACCCTATCTCCCAGCCCCTTGTCATCCTTACTCATGTATGTTTTCTTCCTTTTCCTTCTTTTCATTATTTACTGTTTAATTTTGACAGTCCGTCTAAAAGTGTCCCTTTTTTACACAACATGCATTCAGGCACACATCTTCTTGCTGTATGTCCTTTCTCCCCATACTGGTTACATTGTTGCTTGTCACAATCATTAATTAAATGAGAAAAACTGCACAACAGAAATATGATTTTAGGCTGGCCAGCATAACTTAATGTCCATCTATGATCAGACACAAAAATAACACTTGGCAAGTGTTTCACCATGTTTTTTCACATTTCAAAACAACTTCCACCCTCCACCCTCCATTCCATAAGTTTCTCTCCTCTCTAACTTTCACAGTATTATCAGTAGTTTCACACAGATCCTACATTGTCTTCTTCCTGTTCATCAGTTCTAAACTCCAAGGTAAGAGTTTTATCATTTAAGTTACTACCAGAAAACAAATAATTCTTCCAGAGATAAATTTATTTCTTTTTGTTAAAGAGCTTCAGAAATTCCATCATCAGTCCTTAGATTCAAATGTTAGGTCACAAAAAGTCTTAGTCACAATATGTATAAGACATAAAATTTCTTGAGCTTTAAACCCCAGAATAGTTACCAAATTGCCCCATGCATAGCATCTGTCTGTTGCAGTGTCACTTTTTGTTTTTATTCAATCAGTTGGTCTTGTCTTTTTTTTTAATCAGTTTTACTTAAGTTTGTTGCTGCTTTCCTTTTTACCTGCTGTCACTGTTGCATATATGTTGTTACTGCACTATTTGCTGCCATAAAACCAGACACCTTCTCAGTTTGTCTCTTCTTCTTTTACTTTCTACCACTTCTGCATAAGTTTTAACTGCTGCATTTTTCTGCGGACACATTACCTGGTTCCTTTTCTGCATTACCAACCTCAGCAGTTTCACAACCAGTATTTATTTATTTTATGTATTTAGTGACATTTGAATACCAGGAAAGTCCAAATGGGTTAAAGCCCATTTTCAGTGGAGGCTCAGGAGAAAAAACTCCAAATTATTACAAAACATTTTAGAACAATAAATTTACAATATTCAAATATAAAACAAAACATCTGCAGTTTACATATTTATAACAAACTGGACACAATATACAAACACTGGTTAAGAATTGATGAACGTTATGGCAATCATTTAATATTTAGAGACAGTTTAGACAGTTTGTAGAGAAATTAAAGGTAAGTTAGTCTAATACAAACAGGAACTGCAAAATTAATTGAGGAAAAATAGGCTTATGGCATATTTAGAGAGAAATTCAGGGAAGAGAATTTGATAGAAGTGAGGAAGTAAGTGAAGAAGGGAGAGTAATGAGGTATATGGAATGAAAAGGTACTTGTTTTCATTTAAGGAACATCGTTTATCCTGGTTTTGAGCAAGAACAGAGCCAGATTTTAGCTAGGAAGTCTTTCAGAGTGTTTTTTTATAGGTTGGGAGGTAGGGTATTGACCTGATGGATACAGGTAAGGAGTTCCAGGCCTTAGCAACCGTGTGTGAGTACAGATAATGCCCAGCAGATCTGATAGGTTTGGAGACAGAAAGGAATTTTTGGTCAATGGATCAAAATGACCAAATGGGAACATACTTTTTTAGAATGTTTTGTAGTACTGAACAGGCAGATGGATGCTGGATAATTTTATAGGTGGTCAGAAGCTCTGCATATGTTAGTTGATGAGACAAGTCTTACCAGTTTAAGCTTTTCAGTGCTATACAGTGCTGGTTTCTGAAAGGTGTATTTGCTGCATTTAGGAACTTTGTTATAGCATTGTTCAAGTTTTAATTTTTGTGAAGCGTAGCAGTTAGTAAGGATGGGAGCAACATAAAGAAGAGTGAGGAGGAGATAAGTTCATAGGTTCATAGCTGTTTACTAGGCTAACAACCACAAGGGCCTTTGTAAGCCTAGCCATGCATCTCTAATCTCTGACAAGTTCTGATACCCTTGATAAGTGTAAGCAGGGGTTTGGGAGATGAACCATTTACAGGTTGCCTGTGTCCAGTAGAGACATGGGTGCCAAACCAGGGATGTAGTAGCAAGTGTAGTTTTAGTTGCATTGATGATAAGGTTTTTGACTCTGTAAAGTATCCCTAGTTTTTGATGAGTTTTTCTTATGCAGCTTGGTATATACAGGTTAAATGTAAGATTATCATCCACTGTCACCCCTAATAATTTGCTATGAGAAGTAACTTCCATGATTGTATTATCAAGAGAGAGGACTTTAGATTTTGTTTATTCATAAGAGAGGGATTTGGGGAAAAAGTAGTAGTTTGGTCTTATTTTGGTTGAGCATGAGCTGTGAGTTAAGAAGTCATATTTCAGTGGCTGTTAAAGCTTCCTGAGTAATTTTTTGGAAGTGTACCATGTTGTCAGATGTGCAAATGTGAGTGGAATCATCTGTGTATTGTATTATGGTGAACTCTTGTGTCGATGTATAGAAGGTTTTGGTGAAAATGTTAAAGAGAAGGGAACCAAGGATAGGGCCTTGTGGTACACCTGTGGTAACTGCAAGGTAAGGAGAGACCATGGAGTGCCATTTTAATGACTGATACCTATTGGACAGATAGCTTTTGAACCACTGATGGGTGGGCTGAGATAGTCGCCTCTTAGAAACCTCCCACTTGATCAGGCAGTCCTTTACATCAACAATGCCTTTCTTAAAATACTGAACAATCTAGCACCCACTAGAAAAATAAGAGCAAAAACTAGGCACATACCTTGGCTATCTAAAGCTACCCTAGCACTGCTGAAGCAAAGAGACAGAGCATGGTCCACTTATCACACTACCAAAAATAAAATAGACCACACAACATATCAACAGCTACGTAACCAGTCTAAGAGACAGTTAAAAATAGACAAGCAAAACTATTTTGTTTCAGATCAGCAAACCCACCAGTATAATCCCCAAAATTTTGGCAAATCATTAATCTTCTCAACCCAGGTTATACCCCTACCCCCCACCCACCAACTCCAAGGTTTCTGACCCAATAGCTACACAATTTAATACCCACTTCATTAACTCAATCACATGGTAATCAGACTAATCAACCTCTCACTGTACTCCTTCCCTCTTCTGACTCCCCCACCCCCTTCTGTATCACCCCAGTCCAAACAAACTATGTAAAATTTCTCCTTTCCAAGCTCAAACCCTGCTGTCTAGCAGCTGATAAATTACCTAATGAATTCCTTAAAATTTCTGCCCCCTCAATTGCCTGTCCCATATCACTCCTAATCAACCATTCAATCTCTGAACAATATGTACCCCATCTATGGAAAATATCCCACATCATTCCCCTACACAGAGGCTCTAAGGATCTAAATAACTACCATCCCATAGCCATACTCTGCTCTCTAGCCAAAATCTTAAAAAAATGCATTCACTCCCAACTCCTTGCCCATCTCCTTAATCACAAACTCCTCTTCCCACATAATATGGCTTTAAGCCAAAACATAGTACCAGCACTGCCCTGCTATCTTTCACAAACACCATTCAAGATCTTATAAACACAGGACAAATGGTCTCCTCCATATTTCTTGATATATCAAAAGCATCTGACACTGTCTCCCACCAAATCCTACTAAATAAACTATCATCCCATGGCCTCAACACATACAATGTCTTGGTTCCATAGTTATTTCTCTAACTGTCAGCAAGCCACCAAATGGAAAACACCCTGTCCCCCCTTCTACCCATCACTGTTGGTGTACCCCAAGGATCCATACTTGGCCCCCTTCTCTTTATAATTTTTACTAATGACCTCAGCTCTTTAACCCAACTAGCCTCCGTAGTCCAATATGCCGACTCTGCACTAATCTGCGCAGCCCCTACCCCCAGGACCTACAAACAAATATGCAAAAATCTTTCCAGGACATAGAAAACCATCTCACTAATCATCAACTCACAGTTAACCCCAGCAAAACCAAGTTAATTGTCTTCAATTACAGTAAACCCAAAACATGTCTGACTCCACTTTCTATCCTTCCACAAACGGAACCAAAATAGATCCCACCAGCCAAGCCAAACTTCTATGTGTCACAATCAATGATAACCAAAGGTCTGACACCCACATCTCCCTCACCATCAAAAAAATCCACTCCAAACTAGGCACTCTTTATAGAATTAAACCTTACCTTACAGACAATGCCAGACTAACCACTGCCCGCACACATCTACTCTCCACCCTCCTCTACGGCTCCCTAGTATTTAGAAACATTCATAAATCTGACCTAAATAATCTAGAATCATGCTACAACAAAATTGCCAAGTTTGCTACAGGCCACCCTTACAGAACCCACCACTGCTCTGTACTCTCCCAACTTAAATGGTTAGAACTGCCAAACCTTCTAACATTTAACCAGCTGTCCATAGCCCACAATATAATTCACAGACCTAATGACTGCCCGGTACTCACCAACCTAGTACAACCCAAGAGCAACCTCAGAGCACTAAGATCCTCAAATAAACTATTATTAAAGAGTACCCAAGCCCACAACTCACAGGGTACCGCCCTCTTCTCCTATAAAATTGCCAAACTGTGGAACACTCTTCCTCAACCTATGGCTAAAAACCTCAGTATTCATGAGTTTAAACACCTCCTTAAGGATCATCTAGTAAAATACTGGCTCTGCTTCTGCCATACTCCTGGTTCAGCCATCTACTACCCCCTTACATTACCCTAAACTAGCTCATTCTCACAGCTACAGTTATTAACTGCTAAAGGCTATCTTGTTTCTACACTCAGTTTCAGGTAAAAATGTAAACACATATACTGTTTTGTCTTATAACTATGTAGACTACATTTCTCTATTCTTCCATTACTGTATCACACTGTTCTCACTATTAACTCGTGCTGCCAATTTTATCACAAGCTGTGCCAATTTTGTTAAATTTGTTAATTATTGTATATAACTTATTTCTTTACTGCTTATGCTTTGTACATTGTTAATTTAATTAATACATGTTCAATCTGATTATTTAATACTGTCTATTTGTATGTATGGAGCTTTTCTCCCCGGGCCTCCGGTGAAAATGGGCCTCAAGCCCAGTCAGATATTATCTGGTAAACAAACTAAATAAATAAATATAAATAAAATTGTTTTTGAATAAATGTTTCAAGCATTTTGACAAGGGGAGGTAAGACTGCTCTAGGTCTAAAGTTATTAATGTCTGTTGAATTTCCTCCATTGTGCTAATGGATAATGTGTGACTTTTTCCAGAGAGAGGAAATGTGGGATTCCGGATTTACCTATTTATAAGTATTGAGATAGGATAGGCGATACTATTGGATACTATTTTTAGGTAATTGCCTGGAAGGGCATCAGCTGAGGAAGAGCACAGTTAAGTTGTTTAAGAGTAGTTTTATGTAGAATGTGGGCACAGGTTTGAAGGTGAAAGTGGGAGGTCTATATTACATGAGTGAAAACTCTTTTGAATAAACGGCATTTCATTGAAAATGCAGTTCATCTAATTCTGCTGTTGTGGGGGGCTGTGCCCCCCATACCCCCTGCTAATTATATATACCAACTCCGAGATCACACTACAGTGAGTAAAGGGCAAATTTTCCAATCTTCACTGTACCATGATCTCACTATGAACAGTACGATGAATGGCACATTCAATGTAAGTGCACCAAAAATGCCGTTTGCTGAACTGAATTTTCGATGATGTAATAGGGACCCAAAAGTGGGTGGGGTGATATATGGCTGTTGGGCAGGTTTGGGATTAGCTGCATGAGGAATCTTTGGTTAGAGATGCTATACTATCTATAAAATAAGAGTTGTTCTGTATTGCAGTTTCAAATGGTGAGTTATTGGGAGAGGGGTTTGGGTTGAAGTTTTGGCTAGGGTGTAAGATTTCTTTAATGGATGTCCAAAATGTTTAGGGTTGTGTTTAGTATTATTCTGAAAGTTATTATAGTATAGTTTTTTGTCGTCATTTATTTGCTTTTTAGTACAACTGTGAAACATTCTGATGTTTTCAACACATTGAGGTGTTTTATATCTTTGCCATTCTTTCCATCCTTTTTTCTATCCTGCAGTAGCATTCTGATGTTTTTGGACAGCCAAACTGCATTATTTGTTTTAGTCTCTTTCTTCTAGGAGGTGCAGGGCCATTTAGGATATTTAGAAAAGTTAAACTGATTTATTTACAGCATCATCTAAGGGGAGGATTTTTAGGAAGTTCCAGTTAATAGACAATAGTGTAGTAATGAACATTTCTGGGTTAAACTTGGATAGTTTGCATGTTGTTTTATAAATATGTTGTTTAACTGGGTGTGTGAGATGTCTGGTCATTTAGACTGGGAGATGATCACTGAGAGACTCTGACATTGTACCTGTGGTGGAATATTTGCTAGTGTCTGATACTAGGAACAAGTCTAATAGGAAATTTGATATCTTGCTATAATGTGTGGGGTTATTAATTAGTTGTGTGAAACCATATACGTCCATACTATTTGCAGGGGATCTTCAATCTTACCCCATGAAACAGTCACATGGATCATCCTGCACAATTATTTTTAACAGAACATCATCTGCAAGCATTCCTGATGCCAGTTCTGTTATCTGCATCAGTTCAGCAGACTCTCTTGCTTATTTTTCTATGAGGACAGCTAAGTGCTGCTCATTTGTAACATCCATGAAACAGGAATTTTTGTTTACATTTTGAAGCTCCATACTGAGCACGTTTTTCTTCATATTCTCACTTTCCACCTCTAAACTCTCCATTCCTTTCCTCCTATTCTCCTTGATGCTGCTTCCCTTAAGCCTCTTCCTTGCTGCTGTTGGAGCCCCCACCCCCAGCACCATCTAGCAGCTCCAAAGAGTAGAAAAAGTTCCCAAATGTTCTGGTCAAATTTCCCCTAGTGCTATAAGTACAACCTCAGGTCTCCCCTGAAAATAAACTAGCTAGATGAGTAGACTAAGCTACATTTTAAAACATTTAATGCATATTTATTGTTATGGTCACTTTAAGTGCAATGATATGTGTTTGATCATATGATTCTAAAACATATTGGAAAACTTATTTAAATCAGGATGTTATAATGTTTACAGTGCTGAAGAAGTCCTTATATTGTATAGGACAAAAGCTGTTTAAGCTTAACTGTGTACACAATTAGTTTATTGCAAGTTTAAATTAGATTGATTTTTGCTATTTTGACCTTATATATGCTTCCTTGACTGCCATTCATATGCATTTTTGTTAGTTTCCAAGTTTGCCGATGACTGCTGGGAGCTGTAATCTGCTTACACTGTGACAGTGAACAGCTCCAGCAAGGGCTGGAATATTTACCTACTTTTGTACCAAACAATGTCTCAACCTAAATACAAAAAAAAAAAAAAAAAAATACAGCACGGTAGCATTCAGAAAAAAGCTGCTTCCATGTGATATGTCATAAATGGTACTTTTCCTTTGGCAGATGTGGTCATAAGAGGTCTGGATACTTATGAGGACAACTCTCTCTTACATTTGATCATCATGTTTCCACCATAGTCAGGAAATCCTTCTACTTGGCCTAGGTAACATCCAAGGTAACATCTTCAAGATCAAAAGAAGTCATTTTATCCGTGTGTTCTTCTCCTATTACACCCGTCATTGAATACAATACCCCCTTTGGTATTTACAAAGCCAAGCATATCACTCAACTGGAAAGATCCAACAAAGTTTCTAACCAAGAAGATTATAGGCCATCAGTCCTTCAATTATCCCAACAGATTATCATAACTCTCTTTACACTCAGTAGCTTACCAAACTGCTCCAGGGTGACCCATGTATCTCTTGTTTTGAGCCAAGAAAGACGCAATCCTATTTGACCTCCTATTTCTTCATAAAACCACTTTCTCTACAAATGTATGCACTAGGGACCTAAATCTACACTAACAAATAACAGAGGTTGCTGGAAAAATAGGTTCCTAACTCAGTGTATTAATAGCCTGTGGAATGAGATACCACTACAGGTCAAACAAAATACTTATAGGTTCATAGGTTGGTACTAGGCTATCGGCCCTAGGGCCAATGCAAGCCCAGCCATAACAATTCCCTGACTATTTCTTCCCACAATATTTACTTCCCTGGACCACTGTCTAGCAGGGCGACTGATGTGATCCTTGAAGTGAATTTCCTATCTCCCATCCAGTCATCAAGGTTCCTTTTGAAGAGGGCCAAAGGGGCACTCTGCCTGACATGTATGGGCAGTGTATTCCAGAGTCTGGGGAGTCTCTGGGTCAGGAACCTATCCTTCCAGCATGTTTTGTTCATTGTGATGACAAGGTTTAGATCCCTGGAGCGTGTGACTCTGAGTGATTGGGATTTCATTAAGTGTAGTATGTCCAACAGCTCTGGGTTTGACATGGCCTTGTATGTTAAGCAGAGATTGCCTCTGAGTAGAAGATATGTGACAGAGTATAGCTGAAGTTTTTTGAGATGGTCAGCATTGGTCATCTGCTTTAGGCCTGTGATTCTTTTAGTGAGGTATTTCTGCAGCCTTACCAGTTGTTGCAGATATCGTGAGAGGTACATACCAAACGGGGCGTTGTATTCTATAATAATGGGTCTAATGAGGGGTGAGTACAGTAGAACAATGACCTCCTTTTTTCTGGATGAAAAGCCCTTAGTGATGAGGTGTGCCACATAGAAGGATTTCCTGACTGTTGTGGCGATGTGGTTATCGAAGGTGAGACTACTGTCCACCTGTGTCCCTAAGTCTCTTATCACACTTTTGGTGTTTAGTGTACTGCCACCCAGTCCACAAGACTTCTATGTCTAACTTTAGGAATAGTTTAAATGTTGTGATGCCTAGAATCAAATTTATACCTGGGTTATTTTATACAGCCCTGCTTGATTTGGGAGGTGAGTACTATTAACTATGAAAAGGGTGGCAAGAAGTTTTAATGAGTATAGTAATGTATCCTTTCAATGGGTACAGTTGGGTATCCTAAGGTCCTCATGATTGCCTGACTACTATTGATCCTATGTTCCTATATTTTATGATATAATGTTTATACATTTAAGTAGACATTATGATGCAGTGTTTTGGAAAGATGCTGAATGCAGCTAGAAGTGCATCCACATATTTTTTGATATAAATATGAATTAAATCCCAAAAAGAAAAAGATATGCATTGTATTAACATTAGTAAAATATATTGATTAGCTGTCCAACTATTGATTGACCACTTTTATCGTAATTGACATGGGAAATGCTGAGAAAGCATTGCTTGATAGATTTTGCTTCACTGGTTTGTTTGTCTTTCAGATTTGTAAGGTGTGATTATAATGAAGAAAGCATCAGAAACAATGTCGTAAAATATTCTGAAAAAACAAAAATGTTTTTACATATACTGAGATGATTATGAAAAGGGATCTTTACTTGTGAGAGATGCAGGCTGTGCCCTGACACAGATAACATTGTAGACTAAATAGTTAATAGAGATATAACTTGTTTTAATGGCTGTGGTTTAGTATCAGTGAATACACAGTTGTGACACTTTGTATGGGTGACAAATATTACACTTACTTACTGCACTGGTGCACATTTAAAAATGATATGCTTGATATTCATTCTCAGACATTTTATCCAATATAGTTTTATTTGTACATTATTTTATGACAGTTGGGCAGTTACATATATGCTGAACGTAGATTGTGATTCTGAATAAAAAGACTTAAACACAGCTGAATTCTGAAGATGAGTAGATTGTTCTGAGATTATCAGTCAGAAAAATGTGCTTTTCCAGACAGATTTACGGTAATATAGGTTGTAACTTTATGATTAAATATGCATGCTTTTTAATACTGATGTTATTTCTAACTGTAAAGAAAAGTATGTGTTCTTCCTTTATATAAACCAAACATTGCTATAATACACCATAGCTAAGTGTGGTAAGTTATATTTTGTAAATGGACGGAGTTGCTTTCAGACATGACATGTACTCTGGTGGAGATACTTAATGCCCCAGCAAACAATGGGGAAAATATGCCATACTGATACCTGTGTGTTGTGTATCACTATCATACAGTGAAGTTATTGGGTAAAGTATGTCATACTGATACCTCTGTGGAGTGTATCACTATAATACAGTGAGGTTATTGGGTAAACTATGTCATGCTGATACCTATGTGTAGTGTATCACTATCATACTGTGCGGTTATTGGGAAAAGTATGTCATACTGATACCTCTGTGTAGTGTATCACTATCATACAGTGCAGTTATTGAATAAAGTATGTCATACTGATACCTGTGTGTAGTGTATCACTATTGTATAGTGTGGTTATTGGGTAAAGTATGTCATACTGATACCTGTGTGTAGTGTATCACTATCGTATAGTGAGGTTATTGGGTAAAGTATGTCATATTGATACCTATGTGTAGTGCATCACTATCATGCAGTGCAGTTATTGGGTAAAGTATGTCATACTGATACCTATGTGTAATGTAGTGTATCACTATCATACAGTGTGGTTATTGGGTAAACTATGTCATACTGATACCTATGTGTAGTGTATCACTATAAAACAGTGAGGTTATTGGGTAAAATATGTCATACTGATACCTATGTGTAGTGTATCACTATCATACAGTGCAGTTATTGGGTAAAGTATGTCATACTGATACCTATGTGTAGTGTATCACTATAAAACAGTGAGGTTATTGGGTAAACTATGCCATGCTGATACCTATGTGTAGTGTATCACTATCATACTGTGCAGTTACTGGGAAAAGAATGTCATACTGATACCTCTGTGTAGTGTATCACTATAAAACAGTGAGGTTATTGGGTAAACTATGTCATGCTAATACCTATGTGTAGTGTATCACTATCATACTGTGCAGTTATTGGGAAAAGTATGTCATACTGATACCTCTGTGTAGTGTATCACTATCATACAGTGCAGTTATTGGGTAAAATATGTCATACTGATACCTGTGTGTAGCGTATCACTATCATATAGTGCAGTTATTGGGTAATGTATGTCATATTGATACCTATGTGTAATGCATCACCATCATGCAGTGCGGTTATTGGGTAAAGTATGTCATACTGATACCTGTGTGTAGTGTATCACTATCATACAGTGTGGTTATTGGGTAAAGTATGTCATACTGATATCTGTATCTAGTGTATCACTATCATACAGTGTGGTTGTTGGGTAACGTATGTCATACTGATACCTATGTGTAGTGTATCACTATCATATAGAGCAGTTATTGGGTAAAGTATGTCATACTGATACCTATGTGTAGTGTATCACTATAAAACAGTGAGGTTATTGGATAAAGTATGTCAGACTGATACCTATGCATAGTGTATCACTATCATACAGTGCAGTTATTGGGTAAAATATGTCATACTGATACCTATGTGTAGTGTATCACTATCATGCAGTGCAGTTATTAGGTAAAGTATGTCATACCGATACATATGTGCACTGTATCACTATCATACAGTGCAGTTATTGGGTAAAATATGTCATACTGATACCTATGTGTAGTGTATCACTATCATACAGTGCAGTTATTGGGTAAAGCATGTCATACTGATACCTATGTGTAGTGTACCACTATCATACAGTGGAGTTATTGGGTAAAATATGTCATACTGATACCTATGTGCAGTGTATCACTATCATACAGTGCAGTTATTGGGTAAAGTATGTCATACTGATACCTATGTGTAGTGTACCACTATCATATAGTGCAGTTATTGGGTAAAGTATGTCATACTGATACCTATGTGTAGTGTATCACTATCATACAGTGGAGTTATTGGGTAAAGTTTGTCATACTGATATCTATGTGCAGTGTATCATTATCATACAGTGCAGTTATTGGGTAAAGTATGTCATACTGATATCTGTATCTTGTGTATCACTATCATACAGTGTGGTTGTTGGGTAAAGTATGTCATATTGATACCTATGTGTAGTGTATCACTATCATAAGTGCAGTTATTGGGTAAAGTGTGTCATACTGATACCTATGTGTAGTGTATCAATATCATACAGTGTGGTTGTTGGGTAAAGTATGTCATATTGATACCTATGTGTAGTGTATCACTATCATACAGTGCAGTTATTGGGTAAAGTATGTCATACTGATACCTATGTGCAGTGTATCACTATAAAACAGTGAGGTTATTAGGTAAAGTATGTCATACTGATACCTATGCGTAGTGTATCACTATCATACAGTGCAGTTATTGGGTAAAATATGTCATATTGATACCTATGTGTAGTGTATCACTATCATACAGTGCAGTTATTGGGTAAAGTATGTCATACTGATACCTATGTGCACTGTATCACTATCATGCAGTGCAGTTATTGGGTAAAATATGTCATACTGATACCTATGTGTAGTGTATCACTATCATACAGTGCAGATATTGGGTAAAGTATGTCATACTGATTCCTATGTGTAGTGTACCACTATCATACAGTGCAGTTATTGGGTAAAATATGTCATACTGATATCTGCATCTAGTGTATCACTATCATACAGTGTGGTTATTTGGTAAAGTATGTCATACTGATACCTGTGTGTAGTGTATCGCTATCATACAGTGGAGTTATCGGGTAAAGTTTGTCATACTGATATCTATGTGCAGTGTATCATTATCATACAGTGAGATTATTGGGTAAAGTATGTCATACTGATATCTGCATCTTGTGTATCACTATCATACAGTGTGGTTGTTGGGTAAAGTATGTCATATTGATACCTATGTGTAGTGTATCACTATCATACAGTGCAGTTATTGGGTAAAGTGTGTCATACTGATACCTATGTGTAGTGTATCAATATCATACAGTGTGGTTGTTGGGTAAAGTATGTCATATTGATACCTATGTGTAGTGTATCACTATCATACAGTGAGGTTATTAGGTAAAGTATGTCATACTGATACCTATGCGTAGTGTATCACTATCATACAGTGCAGTTATTGGGTAAAATATGTCATATTGATACCTATGTGTAGTGTATCACTATCATACAGTGCAGTTATTGGGTAAAGTATGTCATACTGATACCTATGTGCACTGTATCACTATCATGCAGTGCAGTTATTGGGTAAAATATGTCATACTGATATCTGCATCTAGTGTATCACTATCATACAGTGTGGTTATTTGGTAAAGTATGTCATACTGATACCTGTGTGTAGTGTATCACTATCATACAGTGAGGTTATTGGCTAAAGTATGTCATACTGATACCTATGTGTAGTGTATCACTATCATACAGTGAGGTTATTAGGTGAAGTAGAAATGAATTGTGAAGAACATGAAGATATAAAATGAAGATATGGAAAAAGTTTAAAATGGATGAAATGATTTATTAATACTGGACTATGGACAAGGTGGACTGCTGAATAAACAGGGTGAGGGTAAAATGAAAACATATATGCCTTAAGATTGATATATCATGTAAGTTAAAAGGTTTCTAGAACAAATCATTGTAGGCAGGCTTTAATAATACAGTGCAGAATGAAAAGTCATGCTAGATTGTGAGTGAAAAATTTGGGGGAGGTTGTTATCTACTGTTTATTGAACATCTTACAAATGGAGCAAGATAAAATTTGAGAGAGAGGGAGTGTAATTAGAAAAAAAAAATGTTTTTCTAGTATAACTTGTGAAAAGCCTAGCACTAAAAATGAGCAAATTGAAGCGGTCGAAAGATCTGTTAGTCATATATAAGTAGAAAGGAGTATATGAGGAGGAGGAGGCAGTGATAGAAATGGTAGGGGCAAGGGGCAGGCAGTGCCTGAATGATGGAGGTCTTAGATATCTCATCTTTGGAGAAGACCAGCAGGGATGTAGTTTATAGCTGGAAGTGGTGTAGATGAAGATAGGATCACTACACAAGGGTCTGGCAAACCCACCCTCAGTGGAATGGTGGGAGAGTGCTGCAGAAAGTGAAGGGATTGCATGTAGCTACCAGGAATGGGGGGAGGATAGGAAATCTGATAAAAAGAAAAGGAATAAAAATATTGGTCCAGGAATTGGTAGAATTACAGCAAATGAGAGATGAAATGAAGATATGGATGAGAATGTATACATGGATGGGAAACAGTATTTATAGAGGAAGCAAAAGAGATATGTAGTAATTTTAGTGTGAGGATGGTATAGATGAGAAAGAAAAAAAAAGATAAAATTGAATCAGAAAGCCAGCACTGTGGCATAAAGGTATAAAGCTCTAACTATGGACAAGTGACCCAGCTTCAACTAGTGGCTTCAGCATTTGCAGTGATTGCAGGGAAGGATGGGCATGCCCATCCCAGAATGGGAGGGTATTTGTGTAGGCATTCCTTATGGGGTGGCATGGGCCATAGATGGGAGCCCTCAGATGTAACAGGTAAATGCGGGTGGGGGGGGACCAAGGTATAGGTCATAATGAAAAAATGTCAGTGAAAGCAGTCAATGGTGTGATCTTCCAAGATCCCCTTGGGCTCCTCCCCAGTCTCAGCCTTAGAATGTAAATAGACTGACAAAATTTGGAGAGGCTGGTAGACATGACAATGGACTTGGGCACTGTTGTAGCTGGAAAGAATGAAGCAGAAGAGGAAAAACAAAAAGACAAGATCAGAAACATAGATGGATGACAGGAAAATGAGAAATGACATGGAAAGGAGTACTTTTGGTGATATTTTGTATACCAAATGAGGAAAGGGAAGGAGTGATAGATGAGTGGGTTGAAAAAATAGACTCTCTGAGAAAATATTGGGACAAAACTCTGGTGGGGAAGATTTTTATGTACTATTGGATTCAAGTTAGGATAATATGTTTGCAAGAGTAGATTATCATAGGGGCTGTCAGGAGTGCCATCTAAACATATGAGGTTTTAAAGAACATTTTAGAGAAGTTGGAGGTAATGGATACATGGAGGGAGTTAGGAAAGGGAGGAATTACTTACTCAAAGAAGTGACCCAGCTTCAGCTACTGGTTCAAGTACTTGAGGTGATTTATTCCTCTGGAATAAACTTCCAATACAGGTTAAACAGAGCTACTCCATAACCCTTTTTAAGCGTAACTTGGACGATTGGATGGGAAACTACAAATTCACCCCAGGAAGTTGGCTAGGCTTGTAAGGGCCCTAGAACCATTATCCTAGTATACTCCTATGAACCTATGAAAGAAAGAAAGCTATTAGGTTGGATAGATTCGTAGAGGAGGAAGTGATTGGGGAGTGGGGTTCTGGCAGTATGGAAGTGAAAGAGAGGGACTTAGTTGACCACAATTTTGTTATTATGGAGTGTGAGTCAGATATGGAGATTAATATACAGCAGAGAAGCAATCCAGGACATTGCTGTGAAGTAAACCTGGTGGGATGGTGAGATGTTTACAAAATGTTGGAAATATAAGAGAGAGAGAGAGAGTATGGGAGGAAGGGGAAAGTCCTGATCTTATTGTTTAGATGGAGTTGACAGTAAAAGTACAAAATAGACAAGGCAGCAAAGGGAGAAAATTGTAATGGCAGCAGTAGGGATGTTAGAGGTAGGTGTGGTAGAGACAGAAGACTGTGAAGGGAAGGAAGGAGGGAGGCATGGAGACAGGAGAGCAGTAAAAAATGCAGAACCTTATAGAAAAGGTGTGGCTTTGTTTTTGGAAGATTAATAAGTGGACATCAGTAAAATTAGGACCACTTTCTAGTACAGAGATCAAATATTGCATAAAGCTAATCATATTGCTAAACATATGGGCAGTTTTACTGAATACATTCCTGAATAATTTCTGAGGAATTGGTTTTAATGGAATTAAAAAAAATCTACACTAAGTGAACTATTGTTTCTCTCTTGTACACAGCATTCAGAATGGTTTAAACGAAAACCTTCCCAGGAGCCTGGGAGGCTTTCAGAGAATAACAGTTTACCCAAGAACCTAATGGCAGCAACTGGGTAATATGCGGTTATTGTGAAGAATAATAATATCTTCCTTAGTGGAATAATTAGAACTATTGTTGACATTTTAAGAAAAGATGTTCTGCCTGAGTCAGTTTCAGAGTAAGCTGATGGCTTAGTTATTAAACTTTCTGCCTCAAATCTCCAAACACTGGGATTCAGTTTTCGCTTAGAGTTCTTGTCATAGGTTCATAGGTTCATAGGTTCATACTAGGCTATCTGCCCTAGGGCATTTATAAGCCTAGCCAGAATGTGTTTGACTTTCGCCACCCATTTTAAATTTATTTTGCTATGCCCTTTTTCGAGGTTAGTATACTGTGCCTCTGTCTAACAGTGACACAGAAGTGATACCCGGGGTAAACCTACGATCTCCCATCCACTCATCAAGATTCCTCTTGAAGAGAGTCAATGAGGGACTCTGCCTAACCTGGACTGGGATTTTATTCTAGAGTGAAGGGAGCCTCTGGGTTATGAATCTGTCCCTCCAGCATGTCCTATTTATTTCAGTGCTGAGGTTCAAGTCTCTCGAGCGCGTAGCTTGATGGGATTTGGATTTTCTGAGGTGCAGCATGTCCATTAATTCCGGGTTGGACATGGCTTTATATGTCAGGCACAGATCGCCTCTGAACAGGCGGTATGCCACTGAGTAGAGCTGGAGTTTCTTTAACCGGGCAGCATATGGCATCAGGCTTATGGGGCGATAGTTTCCAGGATCCGTTGAGGCATGGGAAGTTTTTTTATATTTTTAGTTTTTGTATGGATTTTCTGTTTCACTCTGGCCTCCTACTACAATCATGATGGTTGGCAGTCTACACTAAGCTGTCAAAAATAAATTGCATGCACCCTTCGCCATGTGACCTGGGTCACATATCAGAGATGGACCAAGTCACCTATTAAGTTGACATGGAAATACATTAAAAATTAATTGCAGCTAGTAGGCATACATTTAATTAACACATTTTATGAAGTCCAAACTGAAAAAGAAAGGCTAATCTGCATGAAAAGACAGAAAATGGAACACAAAATTAAGAATACTGGTAAACAAATAAACAAGTCCTGCATTATCTTAAATAAAATTGTCTGTGCATATCGCAACACAGGATAGCATGTGAATAAATAGTGATGGGTAGAGAATTCTCACACAGAGGAGATTAGCTGCAACTCCTTAGGCTATAGTCAGTATGCTGGGCAAATTAACTTGTCTCAATTCACTGTGTTATGGCAAGAGATAAAAATGTATGTAGCTAATATATTATAAAAAGTCATTTTTTTGCTCAAAATGGTAAAAAATAGTTATTTTTAAGAAAAAGAAATATATTGTGCCATATGCGAAATTTAATCTATCATAGATCGCTTTTCAACATGGTACACACTTGTGGTTAGACACAAATCCTGCTACATGTAATTAATGAGGGATCATTGAATGCACTACAAAGATACAAATGTAGATAATCAATATATTGATCAGGGATGGAGAAGATGCACATTTTATGGATTTCCTTTAATGGACACAAGTGCACGTCTGGGAGACAGGAAGTGCTTATAAGGCATGGAAAAATAAAATGTTGCTACTAAGCATAGAATCATGCTACTAGAGTAATTGCAATTTCATAATGATGGTAAATGATTGTAACTGCAAAAACTGATAAAGTTAACGTAATGATTATAGTGGTGGATCCTGATTCATGCCTCTGATACTCCTTTCATATTCTACCCAATGCTACCCTCTGTCATTTATTAGTTATGTTTAGGCACTGAACTACTGGCCATGTGTGCTACATTGCAAAGCCTCCATTATTCATTGGTTGTAAAATGCCTCGTGCATACCTCTCAACTGTCCAGAATTTCACATAATGTCCACATTTTTGCCTCATATTTTTTGACTGTTCCTCATAAAAAGATGAGGTTTTCTGGCAAATCATTGAGGCTTGAAGTCACTAAACAGTGACAAGCATTGTTATTTTTAGCAACTTTCTAAGCTTACACGTGCAATATTTAAAAACTGTCCCTATTTTGGACCTTTGTCCTCCTTGCACTAAGAAATTGAGAGGCATGATTTATGCAACAGTATTAAATTTTCCTTAGTACACACGTATAGCAGAACTCAATGCAGAAAACCTTGCTCTCTCTCATAGATTCATGGATTAGTACTAGGCTAACTTCCCTTGTGGGCCATTTTAAACCTAGCCAATTATCCCATGTGAGAATCAAACCCTGCACCTTGTGTTTGTAAGGTAAAAACCCTAAGTTTTGAACTGCATCATATATTCTACTGAATTCAGGGTATTATTAGAATTTGTATTGTAGCATGTCAGTATTGAGTGATGTTTGAAAGTAATTTCTCATGAAAATAAGTTTATATTTCTAGGCAATAAGATTACCAATAATCTATTAGGCAATGAATTCGTTTAGACATTGAATTTCAAAACTTGTCACTTAGTGAGTTCTCTCCAGTTGCTATCACTATATCAAAAAATAGTAGTATGAGTTGGAAAAGTACTATTAAAATGCCATTCTAAAGAAGGCATATTTTTTCAAAGTCTTGTTCTTCAAGGAGTATTTCATTAAATAAGTAAAATTATTCCTGTTAACTAATGGAATAATTTATTAAGTAAGCAGCTTAATGATTGGTTTCAGTATGAGTTAAAATTGTACCTATTGACTACCTAAATAATGACATATCTGATAAAGTAAGTGGGTTTATACTTTGCTAGTTGGAAATACATGTATTAACTTAAACAGATATGAACAGTTTTTTGCTTTGCCTTTCTTCTTTCATATGGTTTATGACTCTATAAATTCTCTTTTCTATTTGTTTGTCTCTTTGTAAATAGAGCAAGCTACTCAGGCAATATGTCATGCATTCTGGCAATAGTAAAATTCAAAACTGTAAGCAGTCTTTACATATTTACAAACTCTTTGTTTGCAGATATCCTTCTCCACCGTCATTTGGAGATTTAGTGTATTGAAAATGTTCTTTGATTATTGTCAACTTGTGATTAACAAGTGTGATCTGCATTTAAAAAAATCCAGTTTAATGCATTTACATCCCTACCAATAACTCAGAGGTAAGACCAAATAACTCAGCTGAGAAGTCTGCAGAAACATTCTGCTCACACTTAACAGTATTAACAAATCTTTCCCAAGTTTCATCCCTGACCTGTCCTGCCAAGGTGAAGTTGGGATATAAATTGACTCTTCCTGTCTCCAGTCTTGAATGGCTATGAGCCTGGAAATGTACATTAGTCTCACAGAAGAACGCCAAGGCAAACGGATTCAGTACAGCATTTGGCACTGTGTTTATCTTTCTCCCAAAAGATCACTGGAACCAGGCCTTTCAAAATATATTACCTGTTGGAAATGTAATCAGAGAGGTTAATGCAGCCTACTTGTTTTGGAGCTATCTTCTTTAAGTACATTCTGCTTAAATATTTGAGAGGTGATCCACTTTGATGCTTTATTCCTTAGAATGCCTTGCATATTAGGAGCTTTTTCAAACTTCATGCATCCTGTTATTAGCAACCCTAGTTTACCACAAGGAAGAAACTTGTCATTTAAAGTATCCAAGTCTCTGGTTTTGGACATGCCAAATGCATAGAGAAACAGACGACACATAAACACTTATACGCCATTGCTGTGTAAATGATTCAGTCAGCAAGTGATGACAGACAGCATGTTTTTTAACATTTTGCAAATAGGTAGATGCTTACAAACCAATATGCCAAATAAACAAGCTGCAATCTAGTGACGGTCTGCAATGTTGTTATTGAAATGGAACCCATCTTTTCATGAGATGTATATCATCATCATTTGATTTGTTTCCAGGCTAGATTAGATTTCTTTAAGAAAATTAAAACTACAGAGTTGTATATTAGCTGTTGATAATGCCAATCTTCAGTCCCCCAGTTCGTACTGATATTAAATGGTGACGCAACTAAACTATCATCTAACCCTTATGCTCAATAGCAAGAAAATAAAACACAGTTAAGTCATTCATTTCCAATACCAACGAGACAACACTGAGAGCTTCTGCACTCCTAGAAGAGCAATTCCAAAGTTGTAAAATTGTTTAAAGTTTGGCAGTTTCAAATAAATATATGACTACAGTGTTTTGTCTTTGTTATGATTTTGTGCTGAATTTTTCCACTTCTTATTTGTAATGTATTAACTTAATTTTATAAATTATATTTTAAAAAGGGTTGTTCAGCTGAATAGAATAAAGCTGTATTATTTAAAATGGGAAAAAAATGGGCCACTCAAGACAGTTTCCATCTGTGATGCTAACTAGCGAGGTTCTTCCTGCTGGCCCAAAAGGCAGAAGGTTAGACAGGGTTGGACTGAGCAACTGGAATTTAACTTACCTCTCTCAAGGAAAGGGTCATATGTCTGAAATCATTTAGTTTAGTGAATTGCTGTAGGAGAGAGAATTGAAGGAAATGAGGTATACCAGAGCAACTATAAGTTTAGACAATATCCTGAGGTTGTGGAGTGTTTGGGTGGCTGGAACTTAGATATGTGCTGCTAACTTTAAGGGTGAGCATTTGGTTTTGAGATAACAGAGAAGTAAAAATGTAAGCATACAGGTGAAGAAGAATGTGGAGTATAGTGGGGGCAGCTTGTTGTGCTCCAGTCACATTTATCTACCAAAGAACCTATGGAATACTAAGAGCAGAAGATAAGAAGGAAGCAAAAAAGCCATGTACAAAGAAACAGGTAGACTGTGTTTGTTTCAGGGCCTCAGGCAAGCAATGCAGCGACATGGAGAATGCTGTGTACTCAGTGCTGAGTAACAGTACATGCAGGCGGATGAGAGAATCCCTGCACTTTAAAGATAGCTGAGTCATCTATGGGTTCCTGCAGGTGAACAAGTAACAGAAAGAACTTTCAAGGAGAAGCAAAAAAAACAAATAAATAAATAAAATAAAATAAAAAGAATGACAGTATTAAAACTGAATGAGAAATAATGAAAGAAATGATGGAGTAAGATTAGTAGAAGCTATATACATCACAGTCTAGGAAACCCTGGGAAGCAGGATGGCGAATATTAGTTTTATATTTCTACTGTGGAACTTGTTACAGGATAGACTCCAGTAGTTTGTAGACTTCTCTGTAACCCTGTAAGAGTTAAAGGTTATTGCCACATCTTTGGGTTCTACTTTGAATTACACATATGCATGCAGAACATGTCAGCATTCAGTCTTCAGTGGAAGTAAAAGTCTTGCAGCACTATGACAGAAGAGAGTTTGGGGCCTCAGCCTTGGGTTCCACTCCGACTGAGGTGCACATTAATTCAAGATGACAGGTTCTGATCAGCCCTGTGATAATAGAAGGTTCTGACTGATAATATCATTGTGGCTTCCTGCAATCATTTTGCAGTACTGTGGGGGCCAAGATTTTTCACATGACTATTTCTATTTTGGAGGCTGCATTCCTTTTTGTAGATACACATAATTGTGTATATGCAGTGCTTACAAGTCTGGGGCTGTATCTGTGCTTGATATGTATGTAAACTTGACCAAAGTATTTTTTTGAATTTACTTGAATGTCTGCATCTTAATGGCATTTTTTTCTGAGTGCAGGAGTCAGTAATATCATACAACTCTTTAGTGGCCTACTGAGCGGACTTATTTGGATCATTGAGGATAGGGTCCAGGTCTCTTTGATAAGTATATCAATTAGTGCATCATAGTTTCATTGCTAAAAGTATAGCGGGGATGATTTGTTCAAAAATGAGACTTTGATTTTACTGAGAAAAACAAAAATAGAGCGATAACAACTACTAAAGGTTGCTCACACTAAAGTAGTCAGTAGAAAAAATGCAAATGTGAACACAGCCAACCAAGAAATAAATAGTCCAAAGAGTTCAAAAGATGTTTTTATTCCAAGGATTAGTGCTTTTGCGGGGTTACTGCTTCATCAGATCCAAAACAAGAATGATAAAATCACAAAACACATTCTATATAAAAGGAGAAAAAAGGAATACAACTGGTCAACAATTTGCATTAATAAAACAATTAGCAAAGATCACCGCCTCTTAATTAAGGCTGCTCTGAGAGGAATACCAGAGTTTAAGCCTGGAAGCCTATGTGCCTGTTGAGATATACTTCATTTAGCTTCAAGAATTTCCACTTCATTATTAATATTGGGTCAGTTCATGGTCTGACCTTTGGAGGTGCATGACTGTTGTAGTCCTCCATTCACTTAGAACATAGCCTGTTTCAAGGCTGTGGTTGAAGACTGCCTCAAGTTGTCCTGATAGGTCATGTTTTAGACTGTTCAGGAGGTGAGAGAGGATGTTGTTGGGACCCAAGGGGTTGTGTTCTTGGCTTTAGCAAATGCCACCAGCACTTAGTTCCTGATAATACTTGGGGTAATATGGTGGAGGAGATTTTGGCTAGTGAAGCTGGGAAGAATGCGGGGGAGGTAAAGTCTGAGCTGAATTTATCAACCAGTATATTTGCAATATCATCCTGACCAGTGAAGGTGGTACAGTGCCCCACCAGTTCAGCACACTGCTCTATAGCTGAAGAAGGCCTTCTGATTGTCCTTAGCCTGTGATGCTATCCTGACCTCATAGATGGCCTTGTTGGACTTAATTAGACCTCTTAGTTTCTTATTTAGTTGTATAACACAGCACTTGTCTTTAAGGGAGTTGGTCTTCCTGATTTTGGCCATGAGTTTTCTTCTTTTATTATATATAGGTTCATAGGTGTTTACTATGCTAATGACAACAAGGGCCTTTTTAAGCCTAGTCATGCATCCCAACTCTGGTACCCTTAATAAGTGTAAGCAGGAGCTTGGGTGATGAAACATTTACAAGCAGGAGCCCGGGAGATGAACCATTTACAGGTTGGCTTTGTCCATTAGAGACATAGGAGCAAAGCCTAGGATGGATTTCCTGTTCCCCATCCAATTGTCCAAGTTTTACTTGAATAGGGAGAAACTCTGCTTCACGTGGATGGAGAGCCTGTTCTAGAGATTGGGTTATCCACAGGGATACATGTCTGTCTCTCCAGCAGGTCCTGTTTATATCACAGGCAAGGTTTAAGTTTTTAGACTGGGTAATTCTGGTGCTGTTTATTTCGTGGATAAGCAGGAGGTCCATCAGAGTGGGGTCTGACAATGCCCTGTATGCTAGTCATAGATGTCCTCTCAACATCCTGTAGGAGATAGAATACAGGGATAGGGCTTTGAGGCAGTCTGTATAGGATATTGTACTTATGCCCTGTATTATCTTAGTGAGTAACCTTTGTGGATGTTCCAGTTGTTGGATATGCCTAGCTTTGTACATATCAATGATAGGTCTGATGAATTCCAAATACAAGGTCTCTTATCACACTTTCAGTGTTAAGTATACTACCGCCTATGTTGTAGTTCATGGGTACAGAGTTTTTACCAAAGGGGATGACAATGCACTTTTTGGCATTGAGCTTGAGGCCATGGCTTTGACACCAGGCATCTGTCTCAGTGAGGCCCTTTTGTAGGATGTCCACATCATTAGGAGTTTCGATTATGGCTCCTAGTTTGCAGTCATCTGCGAACTTTGTTAGCCAAAGAACTTCTGTGTAAGCCTGTACTTCAGAGAAGTAGATACCAAACAGGAGAGGACCCAGGACTGAACCGTGTGGTACTCCACTTGTCACTTGTCTGAAGTCGGATTTGGAGTCTGCTACTTTCACAGTGTGGGTTCTGTCAGTGAGCCGCTTGGCAACCCATCTTGGGACATAGGGATTTATACCTAGTTTAGTGAGTTTATCTATAATTCCAGAGTGGGGGATGGTGTCAAAAGACTTGGCAAGATCTAGACAGGCTGTGTGGACCACCTTACTTTTGTCTACGGCTTTGGTGACTGCTTCAAAGAAGTCTATCAGGTTTAGGAGACATGATCTGCCTTTTACAAACCCAAACTGGGTGGGATCCAGAGTTTGGAGATTACCAATATCTTTGTTTATAAGTTCCATGATGATACGTTTCATGGCCTTGCAGACCAGGCTCATCAGGCTAATGGGGTGGTACTTCCCGGGGTCCATGGTGGCTCCCCCCTTGTGGAGTGGGATAACCGTTGCTGTGTGCCATTCAGCAGGCACAAAGCCTGAGGTGAGGCTATGACTGAACATGGTACTTAGGTGGGGTGCCAGTTCGTTCTGTAGTTCGTGTAGAACGCAGCCTGGGATGTTGTCTGGTCCCATGGATGCTCTGTTCTTGGCTTTGGAGAGTGTGGTTTTTAACTGTGCAGCCATGATTATAGGAACTTTGCATTCTTCTGGTATAGAGATGGGCTCCTTAGGGTGTGAGATGGGGGTAAAGTTAGCAGTGAACCTATCTGCCAGGATGTTGGCAATATCAGTTGGGTCTGTATATTTAGTGCCATTGTGTTGTAACTCAAAGCAGATCTGAATGTTGCCATTGAGATTCTTGACATAGTTATAGAATGCTTTGTGGTTGTCTTTGGAATCAGTGGCGATTTGTTTTCGTAACTAGCTTTGGAGGATTTTATCAGGGATCGCAGCTTCTTACTGAGGCTGACCAGGGAGCTCCTCCACTCGTGTGATTTTACTCTCTTTTGCAAGAGTTTCTTCCTTCCGTTGTACAGTTTGTTTATGGCAGAGGACCACCAGATTGGCTTCCTTTTTTTTGGAGGATAGCATCTTGGTTCTGTTTGGGATAGCATGATCCATGCACTCATGTAAGTGCTTATAAAGTGCAATTGTGTAGGATTCAGTAGTCATAACTGTATTGTCCATCTGCATGGGTATCGTGAAGTTCACCACTTCTGTCTTAAGAAGCATGAAGTTGACTTTGGAGAAATTCTTTAACATGGTTTCCTTAATGGGGGTGGAGGCAGGATGTGGATATCTAGGGTAATTAGCTTATGGTTGGAGCGGACCAATGAGGAGTTGACTTCAGGTGTGGAACACCGGTCACTCATATCGGCAATGACTAGATCCAGGATATTGGTGCCCCTGGTGGGGGTGTGGATAAGTTGATCCAGGGCATTGGAGTTTATGAATTCCAGAAAGCGTTGAGCGAAGGAGTTGGTACATGAGTAGTTTTCCCAGTTAATGGTGGGGTAGTCGAAATCGCCCATTAATAGGGTGTTTGGTTGAACCCTAATATTTTCCAGTACATCAAGAAAAGAGGAGTGGGAATCCTGGGGCATGGTGGGTGATTGTAGCAAGCTACAATTTGGATTGCAGTTTTGCCCAGAGTTAGTTGCACTTGGATAACCTCGGCTGCATTATACTGAGCAACTAGCCTGGAGGTGTGGATATCCTTAATGAATATGGACACACCTCCGCCTTTGGTGTTCCGGTCCAGGTTACATGGCCGAAAAGTGTGGTATGAGTTATAGCCTGGTAGTGCAGGGGTGCTCTCAGGAGCCTTGAACGAGGTCTCAGTCACTGCACAGATATCGATGTTCTCCATTTTAAGGAGTGCCCTGAGTGAGTGCATTTTGAGATTTAGACTTCTAGCATTGAGTAGCATCACCCTCAGTTTTTGCTTGCCTGTTCCTGTTACGGTAATGAATTTGTCATTTGAACCTTGCCTAAAAAAGGCACTATAGGGGCGGCAAGAACCTTAGCCAGTATCTGGAATCCCAGGGGTGACAGGTGCAGGCCATCTCTGGCAAAGCATCATGGTCTGTCGACCATGTCAACTCAGGCAGACAGATACTGGATCCCTTTAGAATGGCACCAGAAGCTTAGCCAATTGTTGAAGTCAATCATTTTGTCCTTATACTGCGGCATCATTCTGGGTGATGGCAGAATGCTACTCAAGGCTAGGGTCATACCTGCCTGGGCTACAAGATCGGAGAGCTCTTCCATGCCTCTTTTCATGTAGTCCAGGGAGGTACGTCTCAGGTCGTTCACACCAACGTGGACAATGACAGAGTCATATTTGTACTTGTTGTGGAGTGACCTGAGTGCGTGGGTTATGTGGCGGATCCTGGCACCCGACAGGCAGCTGACAGTAACCTTTTCCTTGTTTAGCCTGGTGAGTGGGACATCAGTGTGCCTGACTATAGAGTCACCTATGACTAGTGTGTTGGGTACGTTGTTTTGCCTTATTGGCTGTGGTTGAGTGGCACACTGAGTCTGTGGGCTATGTGTCATTTGGGTTGTGTTGGGGGGTAGAGTTTGCTTGCATTTCTGCTTTGGAGGTGTCTGTTGCTTGAGCAGATTATTATTGAAAGCCTCCGCAAATGTTTTTTGTGTTTCTATGTGTGGATTTTGGTGGTGTAGATTTAGTGAGACTATGTGATGAGTGTGGTGTGGTGCAAGTGTTTATCTTCTCCTCTTGACTGTCAAGTTCAGTCTTGATTGGAGAGAGCTTTACCTCCAGTTTGGCTAGATAAGTGCATCTCTCACAGGTTGTAGTGTTGGGTGGTAAGAGGAGAGGGTTGCCTGTGTACATGAGGCAATTTCTACATTGCCCCAAGATGCCCAGATTCATCAGATAGACAGGAGAGAACACTGGGAGCTGACCCTTGGACATGCCTGAATAAAAAACTATTTTCCTCTAGATAAGTGAGGAAAGTGAGTACAAGAGCTGTTTTTCTCTAAGCAAGTGAGGAAAGTAAGTACCAAAACTGTTTTCCTCTAGGTAATGAGGAAGGTTGAGTGCTGTAGTAATTAGTAGGTTATTTAGTGCTTACACGTTCTGAACAAGTGCTGATCACGAATAAGCAAATTCAAGTGCTAAAAGTAAGAATCTGTATCTGGACTAAACTAGTTACAGGAAAGAGGGAAAACAAGTGCAAATGGGGCTTTTTAATCAGAAAGTTGAGAGAGATGGAAAAACTGCCCAAACGGCCAATAACTACAATTTCTGGGCCAGAACCACTCCTTATGTGGTAGATAGGTTACATAGTGCTTACCACTCCCACTGATAAGCTAGAAGTCTTCCCTCCAACACAGAAAGCTTGGGGGGCTCAGAAGCTTACATACAGTCCTGGATACAGCAAATCTGAATCTGGACTACACTAGTTACAGGAAAGGAATTATATATATATATATATATATATATATATATATATATATATATATATATATATATACAGAAAAGTAGCTAAACCAGCAGTCAAAACAATTCAAATGCAGTGCAAGCTAGCACACTTGAGTATGTAGCAATGTTAGACCAAACAGTTTAAAAAATGTAATTAAATTAAAAATGACTAAAAACAATGCAGAAGGAGTCTATTAGGTAGAATGAGGTAAAGAGATGGGACTGGGGGGAGTGTCCCAGATCAAATCTACAGTAGGGGCGGGCAACTGCAAAAGCCTCCAAATTTAAACAACACAGAAATAGGGAGTGTGTGTATGGGAAAACCAACACCTTCAGCAGAGATCTGAAAAACTATACAGTGAAGCAAAAATAACAGTGCCATGAGTAACCACAATCAATACTGGAGTACTTTATGATCCTTGAAAAAAGGGGTGAAATCCTTACAGAATTGTGACAACTAGGGGCCAGTTTTAAATGTAGAAAATATAGAGTGTAAATCTAGCTAGATTTGTTTGCAGCAACATGTCAAAGGCACACTGCCTTCATTCCGTTACAGAAGAACTGTAAAGAAAAGTGGTAAGAAAAAGGAAGCTACACACTGGTAATACCAACCACAACACACAAAAACCAGTGTAAGGAGAAAATTGGTCACCAATAAATATCCAAAGATGATAAAGCAGCTTTAATGGTCAGCAATACAAATTAACGAAGTCAATTCCAAAATAAAACGTTTTCGTCACCACTATGACTTCTTCAGATACAAAAAAGTGAATATTCTCAAAGCCTTTTATACTTAACTAATATATCAATGATTCAATTAAGTAATAAAATGTTTAATTAAATTTTAAAGGAGTAAACCCCCCCCAATCTAGGAGCTGAATTTCACTTAAGAAAATATTATTTCTTTTTAAAAATATTAAATACATGTGATCTAATATACCCTTGAAATAAGATTATTTTAAAATCCATTCTGTTTTCAATAAAAACATTTTTGCTAATAGTTAATAAAACTTCATTATACAGCACAAGCCTTTAACTTTAACAAAGGCTTAATTGATATGCACTCATTTAACCCTGGCTCAATGTGAGATTCCAGTAAAATCTGCCAGTAGGTTTCCCTGTGTGCTAATCTAATATCCCAAGGTCCACCCCTATAATCTTGAATTATGGTTTCCAAGACAAAAAACTGGAATCTAGCTTTAGGACACTCTATGAGATGTTTATAAAGAGCATTCTTTACATTTTGTTTTTGTATCTCATAGGTGTGTTCGTTTATTCGTCTCTTAAGTGTACGTTCTGTTTTGCCCACATAGAAGGCGGGGCATGTCAAACAGATCGCCAGATATACCACCCCTTTACTATTGCAATTGGAAAACCTTGTGGACCTAATAAGTTTATTTCTAGCTGTAAGAAACTATAAAGAAAAGTGTTTACAGTGTAAACTGCTTTACCCAGCTCAATTGAAGATCAACTGTCTGGGAGGAATAAGGACATTTATGAACCTGGGGGAAGTGTTATGTAGCCTGGGGGTTAGAGAGGGTAAAGATTCTGGTGCTCCAGTGGTGATACATGACCAGCAGCTCAGTGAAGAACAGAGAAAACCAGGACTGAGATCAAGAGGCACTATGGATGCTTCCCCAATTCATGAAGTATCTAACTTTGAAACTGAATGACAACTAGATTCAGGAAAGAAGCCAACTTGAGCAGGGTAATGGTGATGTTTGTTCATGTCTGGTGTCTCACTCAGGTAGGACAATAAATTTACTTTCCTGCTAAAAGTTATGAATGGTAGTAGAAGTTAGTTAACTTGTTTATTTGATACTAGCATGACCGTGGTAACAAGAGCTGAGTATCTGACATAGGATCATAGGATCAAAGAAGATTACTAGGGTATCGGCCCGGAGGTCATTTCCAGCCTAGCTGTTTCTTCTCCATGTAATACCAATGAAACTCTTATCAGTACCCAGGATTGTATTTAGTAATGACTGCCAATGTCCGAGGGTTGTGGGTGCTATCCCTGGTAAGAATTTATACTTCCCTATTCACTATTCCAGGATCTTTTTGAACAGTGTCATAGAGGTGCTCTGTTTCACATGAACTGGCAGTCTATTCCAAATATGTGGCAGTCGCTGGAAGACAAATATGTCCCTCCTTCACATCCTATTCAAGTTGCAGGCCATATTTAGGTCCCTGGAATGGGGGGGGGGGGCTCTAGTCCTGTTTGATTTATGGATGTGCAGCAAATTCATTAGGTTTGGGTCAGAGATTGCTCTGTAAGCCAGGCATAAGTCTTCCCTAAGAAATCTATATGATACGGAGTATAGTGACAGGGACTTTAGTCAATCTGTGTGAGGTACGTGCTGGAGTCCCTTGACTTTCCTTGCTAGAAACTTCTGAGGTTTCTCCAATTGCTGCAGGTGCTTTGTACGGTACATGCCAAAAGGAGCGTTATACTCAAGTATAGAGGGGCTATAACCTCCTTTGCTCTAGAAGCAATGCCTTTGCTAATCAAGTGTGCTAAGTAAAAAGCCTAAGTACAATAGACACATGGTGGTCAAAGTTAAGGTCACAGTCTACTTGTGATCTCAGATCCTATACCATTTCATAGGTAGATAGGGTATTGTTGTTAATTTGATAGTATGAAGAGACATTGTTTTTACTGAAGGGAATTATGATGCATTTCTTTGCATTTAGTTTGAGACCGTGACAAAGACACCAGTCATTAGTTTGTGTAAGACCCTCCTGAAGTATATTGATATCATTTTGGAATTCAATAATTTCATCCAATTTGCAGTTGTCCACAAATTTGGCCAGCTACAGCCCCTTAGTTTTGGCCTGAATTTCTGAGAAGTACATACCAAATAGTAAGGGGCCAGCACTGACCCTTGTGGTACCATGCTGGTGTCAGGTCTGCTGGTTGATGTGGAGTCACCCACTTTGATAGTGTGTGAACAGCTTGTGAGCCAGTTGTTAACTCATCTTACAACAAAGGGATTTACATTCAATTTGCTAAATTTATCGGTAGTGCCTGAGTGTGGAATTGTGTTGAAGACCTTGGCCAAGTTGAGGTATGCTGTGTGTACAGATTTGCCCTCGTCAATGGTCCTGGTCACATTTTTGAAGAAATCCACCAGGTATAACAGGCAGGATCTGCCCTTGATGAAACCAAATTGGGTCAGATCCAGGGTCTGGAGGTCACCTATGTTTTTATTTATGAGATCCATGATAATACGTTCCATGGCCTTACATATGAGGCTGGTCAGACTTATGGGTCTGTAATTCCTTGGGTCTGTTGCTAAGCCACCTTTGTGGAGGGAAATAATTGTTGCTGTTCTCCATTCCGCAGGAACATGGCCTATGGTTGGGCTGTGATTAATAGGGTACTTAATGGTTATGCTAGTTCATGTTTTAGTTTGTTTAGCATAGCTGTTTGTTTAATGGATGCTCATTTGAGAAATTGCTTTAATATCAGCTACTCAATGTAAAACACCAACATGAGCATTTACTATTATTTATTTTAACTATTTAATTTATTGACATTTTTACGGGGAAAGTCTAACTAGACAATGACATGTTTTCAGTGGAGACCCATAACACATGAAAGCAAAACAGTAGAGTTTAGCAAATCTAAACATTTAATATGGGTTATCACTTTTATGAGTGCAATATACTATAACAGGATTATAAAGGTCGTCGGTTTTACAAATGTAATACAATGCAATATAATACAGAGTAACAAAAGAAATAGTTTAGTGAGAGAACTAAGAAGTACTGTTTTATTAATTTGTTTAAATTAGAGGAGGTGAAAAGAGAGAAAGAAAGATTGCTGTAAAGATGAGATAAGTAGAGAAAATGTACAAATTCAAAAGAGATAAAAAGATACTGAACTATGACTTGAAACAGCTAAGGCTGACTAATATTTGTTTTTGAAAGAGATAAGGGGTTTAAATGAGCATTTTATTTTCTTTCCATTGCTATAGCAATTTATATGGAGACATTTGTGATACGATAGTGATACGTGAGAGACATGGAAGTTGACATGCTCCACATCTGGGGTAGGGTGGGGGCATAGAAAGGGTAGTGCTTAGTTATCAACACACCAGCAACGGATTAAAGACTTTTTGCTCTATTTTAAATTAAGATGCATTAAAGAACTAAAAGGAGTACTGTTATAAGAACAAATGGGGTCTGGACTGGGTATTAATAATGAGAATAAATAAATAAATAAATCAATATATAAAATAAGGTGTGCAACATGTTGGAATAGACCACAGTATTTAAATTCATGCCCAATAGAGAAGTGGGAATAGCTACATAGGAAACTTGAATTGCTCTGGGATGCACATGATTATAAAACCCAATAGAAGGATTGATGGATCACACAAGGAGCAACCACAAATGCAGAGAATATGAAAAGGCTCTTGTTAGAGATAAAAGACAAAAAGTGTAGCTGAGTTAGTGTTAGGGACAAAAACAAGTGAGGTAAAGGTGAATATTTGCATTTTTGTTACATCAAGTTTATCGTTTGCCACTATGTCACAAAGCAACAATACAGTTGCTGTCATCAAATTTTGGAGTGGTGAAGAGATATAGGGTCTGTGTTCAATCAGGGGTAGATCCTGCCTTGGAAGAAGATTTTAGAAGTATGTACATAGTTTTCATTTGGAATTATTTTACAAAACAGTTACATTCCTTTAATGGAAAGATAATTGTTGGAAAAACAACCATCAAACAAAAGGTAACTGGGAGTGGCACTGCACAAGGTACGAAAAGTACCCATTGTGAAGGCTGCAGATAAAGCTAAGGATAAACCAAAGTCACGGAATGAATGGAACTTATTCCCAACATCAAATATGCCTTGCTATTAAGGTTTGGGAGGGTGGTCTAATGGTTAAGGTGTTTGCCTTACAAACAGAAGGTACAGGGTTTGAGTCTCACAAGGGATAACTGGCTAGGCTTAAAATGGCTCACAAGGGCAGTTAGCCTAGTACTAATCTATGAACCTAATCTATATGACACTCTTCACATAAAACCTCAAAAATCCATGTTACAGAAAATAAAATATTCAGATCTGCACTACTTGCTCATCATAATTTTCAATATTGTATGTTACCAGATAAAGTTCATTGGCATTTTATTACATAACACAACCACATATCTTCCATGTACCCTAATTTTCAAAATTCTGGCACATGGTTACTTCCACTCTTAAAGAAGTACACATTAGAGGCCAGAACCTCTCACTTAAAAACAACCAGTATTATACAGTCACACTTATTAGACCAAAACTAGCTGTTGGAAAAAAGCCTCCTCAAGAATAACACCTGTCACATGGAATCAGCTACATGCTGAGATAAAAAGCACTGGGCACCATAGTTAGGGTCTATATTACCTAATTGAAATGTCAGCTCAGCAAATACCATAACATCGACTCATAAACATTGAACGCTTATAACTATGAAACACCTAATCGCCAAAATTTAAAACATTGAATTACAATAGTTGGCCAACATTGCGAGTCTGGGTTGCTGGAGAACAATGTAATAAACTAAATGACACCTAACCACCTAATGTGAAGTACATATGAAACAATATACACAAATAGCCCAGTAGTGCTGCACACTGAAAATAAAACAAATAAAATGGCATAAATCTATGGTGTGTTTGATGCGTAAGCATTTGAAAGGAATATTGCTATATTTTTAATAGCATAGCTACCACAGTAAGGAAGTCCTGCAAACTGTATTCATCTTTCTTTTCTAACACTGTTGGCAAACAATGTTAATGTTCAATCGTTTTTTTTTTTAGGTGAAGGAGGGCAAACTGACATGAGTTGAAATTGCAACTCATTCACTCTGTTCAGTTCACGAACTTAAACTGACAGTACAGCAGCAATATCTGAGATTCTTCTTCCAAGTAAACATCTAATTCATCTATGCCACTGTTCTGTGTAATTTGTGTACGAGGTAGAGCCATATCATTTAAAGATGAGATATTCCAGAAAGAAAGTGGAAAAATAGGTGGACAACAGGAACAGGATGACAAACGAGTCTGCTGTTTTTGTGCACATCCCAAAACAAACACCTCTGAGAAGTAAGTCAGCAGTTCCATCCCTACAAACTGGAAATGTGTCACATAATTCGTTGAATGCAGGCACTCCCTCATTCTCTTTGAGAAAAGACAATGCTATTAACGTTTTTACAGCACGTTGAAAAGACACAGACTTCCCGTATTGTGCAGATAACCCTAGCGACTGTACTTTTTGCCACTCACTTTGGGCAAAGTGAAATAAGCAACCTTTGTAGGACACATTAGAAAAATTAGTCATTACACTTTTAATTGCAGCCAACTCAAAGTAACAAAGAATATATTTTATTTTAGCATGTACTGTAACTCTGCAGTGGACAATAAATGAAATACACACTCCCAAAGGAAATTACACGATTTGAATTACTTTTTAGTCATGAGACAGTAAACGAGAGGCAAACATTTTGTATTGTTACCATGTGATACCAGAGCATGAATGCTGTATAACTGTTAACATACATATCCTTTTGTTAACAAAACACCATCCATAAACAGATATCAGATGTACTTAAGTCCTGTAAATGCTCTATTGTGGAAAATAGTGAGATGTGAATATTATTATGCACATCCACCATACGTTTCTGTATAAATGTACCCTGCTTTAATTCATAACTTACACAAACTCCACTCCACACACCTTCAGATAGAAACAACTCTGATCCAAAACAATACCAAAACAGCAAAATCTTCAAAAGTCAGGAATCGAAAAACAGGAACCAAAGTCAAATCCAAAAGCAAACTCTTTATTCTCCAGCGCCTCGGTGTAACCACCTTTCAAGAGTATACATTCTCACTGAAAGAATAGATATATATATATATATATACTCATAGCAATTAATTAAACAATTATGTTCAAAAAAGTTTTAAAGCAGACACCTCCAGTTTATTTCATTATTCAGTCCACAGGGTGTCATTGCATTGTATTTCAAAATAAAAATACTTTCCTTATATTGTAAGTTATATTTCAAAGCATTTTCATCATTACAAAGACATTTCTCACTTTCTAAAACTGTTCCTGTTAAAAATGAGGCATCACTATTATGATAAACACTAAAATGTGTGGCAATAAATTTATTTTCCCTTTTATGTCTTATGTCTCTAATGTGCTCACCTAACCTAATACGGAACTCTCTTTTAGTTTCACCTATATAATATAATTTAATTCATAACTTGTTGCACTTACTGTACTTAGAGCTGTACAAACTGTACCATAAGTAACCAGCTTTTTCTGTCTAACATGGTTAACTTGCTGTAACACTGAATGCCTACTGGGCAATATTAACGTACTCTCCACAGAAGTATTAGCAACAATATCCTACACTACTAAAGCTGGTGTATCTCTACATATGCGAGCAGATTCTTTCAGTGTATGACAAGCGACATATCTCTCTACCTCTGCCACATCTGAAGGATGATCATGTACAACAGACTTCACAAGCATTTCCTCATCTGCCTTACGTACAGTGTTTGCTCTGCCTTTACATTTTTTTGAATGTTTCAACGTACAGCACCAGGATAGTCTCTCTTTCAATACTTTTTCTAAGTTAAACAAATAACCACCTACATTCTACATTTCCCTAATCTTTTGTAACCTAACAGTTTTGTAGCAATTACTTACAACACCAGGAGCTGCCTGCGTTGTGCTAGCCATAGTGACAGATGACAAACTGTCATATGCACACCTACTTAACTGTAAACTTTACTTTTATACTGCCCATTTACAACGTTTCCATATCACTGCAGAGTATACCTTTATATTCATAATATTAGAAGTGTGAATAGAAGACATTCTCTAAAGTTTTACTTTCCGGTAATGAAATTTCAACTTTTATTTTAATAACGTACCATATGTATGGAGTTATTTCCACATCATTACCGAACATCTAATCATTGACACAGTGATGTCAGACACTGCAGTAGGTGAGTTTGGCCAGCTATGATAATTCGACATAGCAGTTTTCCCTGTTATGGTATTTCGGGATTGAAACAGTTCATTGTTTATGTGTCAATGTTATGGTATTCACTGAGCTGACGTTTCGATTAGGTAATATAGACCCTCATAGTTATATTTACAAGTAACATAAACCATTATCCACTAAATGAATCTAAGTGCACCTAGTTCTACACACTTGCTAGTTCTGTGTTACACTAATATAAATAGCTATTAATCTCAGCAACAATTATTTATTTGCCATATTTGTAATATTTAATCAAATGTGATTTACATAGAATACTTTGATTACCTATTATGTTGTAGCACATGCTATGTAAATGAGAAAGTTCACTTCTCTTACTGTATCGTGTTATTACTCTTTATGTCAGTGGTCAGATTACTTTATTTTAATATTATATTTTTGTACTCAGGGTTGTTACTGAAAAGGTTCAGTAGGCCAGATCACTTACCTGTTTAGCAAATTACAAAATAAAATAAATAATTAAATACAGTGAAAGTACTGGTGAAACTGGGCAATTTCTTTTTTATTTTACTTTGCTTTTGTTTACTGAGTTTGCACAACTGAGTTTAGGCAAAAATTCAGCTCAGGCCAGGGGAGCAAAGTTCCAACATATTACAAACATTTTTAAACAGACATTCAGTATTATAAATTTAAGTATTACACATTAACAATTACAGATACATTTGCTATTTAGATTATGTTCATATGAAACTAGATCCAACTATTATATTATAAAAGATACATATGCATTAGTAGATGCTGAACATCAAGCATTTGAAGGGGTGTATTAGTGGGTTTGCCAGATAGATAATGGATCATGTGATTAGTGCTTAAAAATCCAAAGAAATGGAGGTGAGGAAAATGTTAATATTGTAGATAAGAGGTGGGGTGTAAAGCAAGCTCGTTGTAAATTACATATATGTCTATCACTCTGTTTATATTAGAAGCGCAGAGGGGGAGGGGAAGCAGTGCCACAAAATAATGCATATAGATGGAAAATGCTAGTAAAACCACTGGTGAAGACTGGTTGTGGGACTCTAAGATTCTGAATGTGGCAAAATAGTTTGATGATATGGCAAGCTGAAGATGACAGTGGCATTTATCCTGGAGATGTACAGGCTCAGGTCCATGGATTTCATACATGAGGTTTTAGTTGTGTTTTAAATAAGTTTGATTTCTGAATGGATTTCAGTGGCAGTGGAATGTGATTCCATAATTTAGCTGCAATACTTGAATATAGAGAGTCACCTGCAGTATTAGATGATTTCCCTATAGTGATTAGTAATTTTTCTCTAGAGAGTAAACTTCAGTGGGGGAGTAGTGTTTTATTAAGTTGTTGAGCGTTGGACAATCTTCTGGTTTATAGAGAAGTCTGCATATTATAGTTAGGTGAGAAAGAGCTGTGTGATGTGTCAGTTGTAACCAGTTCAGTTTTCTGAGGGCTAAACAGCTGTGTGTTCTATTGTTATAGTTTTAAAATAAAAAGCAGAGAAACTAGTGGTTTTGAAACTTCCTTGATGAGCTCAGTCACAATAATTTCCAAAAATCATTAAACTCAGATAGTGTTCCAAAGCAACAAGCCTTTATTCATAACAGACAAGTGATCCTCAGTAACAAAAAATCAGAAACATTTTAACAATGTTAAACATATCAGCTTTTATATACTTAGAAGCAGATATGGAAAATATATACATTGTTTAATTTTAAACCACCTGTTCAGGGCAAACAATATAAACAGGGCTGTAAAAGTACATTTTAGAGTAGCAAGTACCCACCCCCACACACTACTACTGATTAGATAAAACCAAATCCTAGTTAAGGAAAACACTACCTATCTTCTTGCAACCCATATTCCAAAATCAGATATTAAAAAAACATAACATATAATAAAAGACTTTTAACTAAAATCACTTTTGGCTAACTAATGCAATAAAGCCATCATCAGGTCTGTGACAAGAACTAAAATCAAGAAAAAATACATAGCTATCTAAGTATAAAAATGATCAAACTAGAAGACTATAAATATAAAAAAATCCATCTAATAATATCTAGTAAATAACCATCCATGTGTAATAGTGTGCATAAAAAACGAATTATTAACAGCTCAGAAAAAATGTCAGTGCTTTGCAAAAAAAAAAAAGTTTTCATGTTTACAGCCCCAAAAGCATGTTTATACAATGAAAACTAGTAGAAAAAAACACACAAAAATACAGAAAACAGTGGCTGAAGTAAACTGTATAAAAATGTGCAGGTGTGTGTATGAGCATCCACCAGTATGGTAAATGGAGGAATATTACCAATGCTACATGGTAATCGCGGCACGAAAAAAATGTGTTTTGAATTTAACATTTAAATCTCTGGTGAGATGCAGTTAATCTAATCAAAGCAGAACTGAGGTTACAGTATCTAAACATATATACATTTATACACATTCTACACATCATTTCTATTATTATGTAGAATATTTTAGTACATAAAAATATTCCTAAAAAAATTCCCTAAAAACATTTACAGATTGTGTGGCAGCTTATGTAAATTCAACACACTCTTAATAGAGCAATAGCAGTTAACTCCTGGTTTTATGAATGCATTTAATACCAACTGCAGCGTAATTCTTTTTTCTCCGACACACCATTGACGTCCCTGTCAAGCTTATCCATCTCCACATAGTCCAGAATGATAAATGTAAAAGCAGAATGCCTGGGGTGTTCTAATAAGTTTTTGGTTAAGGTGTTCCTCTGGCATTTACATCTGATGTCAGAAAGATAACCCCAAATCCTGCTTTTCAGTTCATTCATAGATTACCCACATAAAATGCAGGGCAGTCATTATACATGTCCCTATATGCAACTTTTTCAATATTACAGTTACCACCTACTGAAGATTTCATCATCTGTTTAAGATAGGGGCACTCATATGAGTCGCACTCCATCAAGTATTCACAGGAAGTGCAGTTAGGAGGCCCACAGATTTTGGTGCTCATGTCATCCTGATGTTCCTTATTTTCTTTCCCACTTCTGCTCTTTTTATATACAAAAGTAGGGTGCTCTCCTAAAACAGTAAAAACAATAAAAATAAAATAAAACACGGAGCCACGCTGAACTGTGACCAACAGCTTTGCTGATGTTACCTCCTGGTACCTTGGCTTACACCTTCATGGGATAATTAAACATCATAATCACAGCTTATTTATACAAAATTTAATCACCACACAATTACATAATTAAACCATGTAAAGTGCCAGTGCAATAATTAAACAGCACAAAATGAATACAAACTATCCACCAAGTTTCCCTAAAAACTAAACAGTGATATTTAATTCTAAATTCAACCCAGACGGATACAGTGTATTAAAATTTATAATGAACTTTGTTTCCGTGGAGAATAGCTTGAGTTGGAAATTATCCCCAACATTAGAAACAGGTTTGAAGTTTGAGATTATAACAGCAACAACTTTTTGCTTGGCAATGTAAATTGCGGAAGGGGAGAGCCAGTGGCATTGTTGAAGGTAGATCTCGAACATTGCGAGAGTCTTCGGTTTCATCATCTGGTTGGCAGAGATAATAATAAATAGTGTTTTGGTAGAGATGTGTTGTGGGGTGAAAAGCAGTTTTTTTATTTTGTTTTATCGTTTAGAAGTAGTTGTGAATTATTTAGCCATGTTTGATTTGATAAGAACGATATTGCATAACATTGTGGAGTTTAGAGAGAGATGTGACAGAGCAGATTAGGGTTGAGTCATCATCATATTGAACTATGGTAGCATTTTTGTAGCAGTGTAGAAATCATTGATGAATATGCTGAAAAGTATGGGGCCTAGTATAGATCTTCATGGGACAGCAATACTTACTGACTACAAGGTGAATAAATTATTTTTCAATTTCATTGCTTGTGCACTGTTATAGCGGTAACTATGACACCAGTGCAGTAAAGAGTCAGTGAACCCTTAGGATGAAAGTCTATGCAACAGTTTCTGTTGGGAGACAGCAATAGCTGTGCTATGATGAGGACAGAAGCCATATTAAGTTGAAGACCGGAGCTGGGTATCCATTAGATAGTTGGTAAGCAGTTTATGAATACATTTTTCTAATATGTTTGAAAGGGGAGATAAAATGGTATATAGTTTGAAAGATTTGTATTAATTACATGCTTGTGCATTGGTATAATGAATGTTTTTTCCATAGCGAGAAGACTTTATTTTCAGGTATGGATTGACTTATCAAATTGAAAAATTGTCAGGGACAGTTGCAGTAGGCTTTAATTTTTTTGAGTAATTTTTTTGATGATGTCAATGTGAACTGGTTGGAAAGAGAAAGGTTGAAGGAGGTTATTTGGCTGAGTAGTGATCTCAAGAGCTTCATTAGTCATCTGGATGGTTAATGACTGTGATGTCTTTATCGAGTGGGTATTCAATTGGTTGGTTATGGTATAATTTTTGTTTCTGCATGTTTGATGTTGACTGCATAGCATGCCCTGGATTTAACAGTTTATTGTTTGAGGTTTAGAACATTTTCAATTTATCCTTGTGTATGTGTGTTTTGATTGTCTGAGTAGTACGTTGTCTTATATTTGGTGATGAGTCATTTTGTTAGATATCTTAGTTGTCTATATACTAATAGAGTAAGAGCTGTTTATTTTTTGTCTAAATTATCCATATATTGTTTCATTTCATGAAATGTTTAGTTGTTAAGAATAACCATTGGACAGGGTTGGCTTTGATTCTTTTTAATCTGCTGGGTGCTTGTGTGTTTTGAACACCTAGGAAGATTTTGTCAAACTGACAGAGAACATCTATGGGGAGATTCTTTAATAAAAGTGCCTTCATGAAACATTGCAAATTCTCTTACCAGGCTGTAATAATGTGTTTGGGGACTGTTGCTTTGGTACCTTATGATCTAGATTGGTAAGTAATCACTTAGAATATTTGACAGAGTTCCACTGGACATTTTATTTGATGAGGATGTTAGGATCCAGTCAAGAGTTGATTGTCTGTCTGTAGCTTTGTTATATCTAGTTGGTGTAGTTATACATTTGGGTAAACTTGTGCAGATGTATATTACTGGCTGGATTTTCAGAATCTAAGGTTTGCTTAACAGGATGTTAATTATGCAAGTAAGAGAAGAGAAACTAAAGCTGAGCAAAATTGTATACTGGGCTGATGGCACCGAGATAAGAACTAGAAAAAAGACTTGGACATGAATCTTAGCAGGGAGCGGTATTATGAGTTACCAGAAAGATTCTAACTAAATGCAAAATGTTAATGTATTAAGTTGGAATGTTTATTAATCCTGTGAAAAGAGCCATAATCTTAAATAAGGTGTCATGTTACAAGAAACACATCTTGATCTCAAGAAACATTAAAATCACGTATGGAAATGATATACTCTACTAGCCAGCTCAAGTCTTAAAGAAACCAGAAATGGAGGGGGGGGGGTAGCTGCATTAAAACACAAACCATTTCTGTTTCTCACGGTTTGTGACATAAGAGTAAAAGGGATACTTTTTGGCATGAGTTTATGGTGGTATCTGTATATATATGCCATAGTAGAAAACACATCTGACACAGATATCCTTCAGAAGGGTCTCACAGAAATGGATAACTGGTGCCAGAGCCACGGCCTGAAGTTAAATGCCAAAAAATGCATAGTCATACCCTTTGGGAAAAACAAGGTTACCCCTAGCTACCAAATAGGTGGCAATCCACTGAGCACAGAAGAAGTTATCAGGGACCTGGGGACCCAGGTTGATAGTAGTCTGTCATTCGACACCCATGTAGCTAAAGTAGTTAGGAAGACCTTCTACATTGCCCACCTTATCATGAAGGGATTCTCATCTAGATCAAGGGAGGTCATAGTCTCCTTTACTCATCACTCATCAGACCAATGATTGAGTACAATGCCCCATTCAGGATGTATCTGACCCGACACTTGCAGCAGCTGGAGAGGCCACAAAAGTTCCTCACCAAAAGGATAAAGGGTCTCAAAATCTGTCCTATGCTGCCCGACTGAAAGAACTCCAGCTCTATTCAGTCGCCACAGCTTGCTCAGAGGTGACCTTTGCCTAACATACAAGGCCATGTCAAACCCAGATTTGATGAATATGCTTCACCTCAAAAAATCTAGATCCATCAGAGCCACAAGGGCGGGAGACTTAAACCTCGACACGGCTATTAATAGGACGTGCTGGAGGGATAGATTCATCACTCAAAGACTCCCTATGCTGTGGAACAAAATCCCGGTACATGTGAGGCAGAGCACCTCGCTGGCCTTGTTCAAGAGAAATCTTGACCAATGGATGGGAGATCGCAGATATACCCCAGGGATTACCTCAGTGTCACTGCTCGACAGAGGCACAGCAAAATAATGGGTATAGTTCCCCATACTAAAGGGGTGGCGTAAGCCACAAAACGATGGGCTAGGCTTGTAAATGCCCTCGGGCAGATAGCCTAGTATGAACCTATGAACCTATGAACCTATATGCCTCCTAAAGCAAAGCTTCACACAATAAAGAGGTTTGTATTATGTGTAATACATTTTAGGAGGGGTGTTTGTTTATTAGTGGAGACTACAACATGATTTATGATAAGAGGAAAGTGATGGAAGTAAAAGGGAAGATTACAATAAATAAATGATCTATCCACTAAACTTTACTTTTCTCTTTACACCTCTAGTCTTACTCTATACTTAAGCTACTTAGTCCTCCTGCTTTTCTTACTTAACCTGTTATCTAACTCTGTCTCTTCTCCTGCTGCTATACTCCCTTCTACATCTAATCTTTGCTCTCTCTGTTGCTATACTCCCTACTGTGGCTAACAAGTCAACTGTATATAGCAAAAAATGCAACCCTACTAACAATGTTCACCATTATGTAATGCCTCAACCTAAAACTGTAAAACATGCGTTCAGTCTATGCAAATATGTTAAAATATATCAGTGTTATTCCCTGGAACAAGAGAGGAATATTAGAGATGTAATCAGGGAGGAAATGGTTGGTTGGAGAGGATTAAGTAAAATTGGTCACCTTGGCTAGAATACTTAGATGCGAAAGGCTGTGAGTTATATAGAAATGGGAGAAAAAGGGGATAAAAGGGTAAAGAAAAGAAAAGAAAAAGACTTGAAAGGTAAGTTGAGAAGGGAGGTATAAGATGAAAAAATAAGGGATGAAACCCTGCAATGAGTAAACATAATTCTAGTGATCATGTTTATGTGAGGTGTGGTATCTGTATGAATTTTTAGAAATACTGACTGATCCATTTTAGGAAGTTAGGAATTTTTCCTTTTTTTTCACCTTTTTATCTGTTTAAAGTTTCTCTTCTTTGTAGATAATGTTTTCTCTCTTTGCACTAACTTTAGCTTTCTAAGCTTATTTTCAATGTAGATTTTATATATGTATGTATATATATATATATATATATATATATATATATACATATATATATATATATATATATATATATATATATATATATATATAATATATATATATATATATATATATATATATATATATATATATATATATATTCTATATTGTTCATTTTTATTAAAATTATTTTATCTGTTTTAATGGCCATGTCGACTGGTAACTTTCTTTTTTTGATATGCTTTCTATTCATGTTCACTGGTCTTATCTGTTGGTTCAGGATTATCTTTGATATATATATATATATATATATATATATATATATATATATGGATTCCTATTACAAGAATGAAAGTTCACTCCTTCAAACTTGTAAGAGGAAGCCTCACTTCTGTGAAAGTTCACTTTAACGAAAGTGAACTTTTGCGTAAGTGCACTTCACTGAAAACACTGCAGCACGGTGGAGGACATAAAAAACAAGCTATGTCCTCCACTATGGTGCGATAGTCACAGACCTTAGGGTTAGGGCACAGGTTAGGATAAGGGGATAGTTAGTAAAGCTATCCCCTTACCCTAACCCATGCCCTAATCGTAAGGTTCGTGACTATCACACCATAGTGGAGGACATTGCTATGTCCTTCACTGCGCTAGTAAATCCTGACCTTAGGGTTAGGGCACGGGTCATGGTAAGGGGATATCCCCTTACTATGACCCATGCCCTAACCCTAAGGTCCGTGAGTACTGCATGGAAGTTCAGTACAACACTTGTTCGTTGTACTGAACTTCGCGTAAGTGAACATTCGATTAAGTGCACTTTCGCTGCAGTGAGCATTCCATGCGCTATTTCGAGTTAGTGAAAATTCGATCTAGTGTGTGGAACCCATATATATATATATATATATATATATATATATATATATAGTTTCTTTGCATGTAACTAGTTAAGATTTTATGCGAAAGAAGATGAACAATGTTTGCAATGTTAAATGTAACCTATGGTCCTGAGTCATTTCATCATGTAAACGAAATTTTGAAAAAGTGACTGGGCATAAATGAAAGAGTAAATACATGTGGTTGCCTTTTGGAAATGCAAAAGGCACCAGGCATTAGGATTGCTACATTGTAACAAAGTTTGGGTGTGTTAATAACACTTTTAAATACTGATGTCTAAATTTGGGGGAATACAGCAATATTTCGAGTCAAAATTAGGGGAGGGGTCCCTAGAAATTAGTTTCAGGTGAGAGGAATGCAGGTAATCAACATAAGGGAATGACTCAAAGTACGTATGGTCAGAGTCGCAGCAGATTCATGTAGTGCCTTGTACTATTCCCTGATCTGGTACCCCAAACTCTTAAGTTGAGGTATGTTCCCCAATCTGACACTTGGAACTCTATACCTAAGGAGCAAATCAAGCCCATTTCCATTTTCATTTTCCTGTTCTGCACCCTGTAAGACTTAAAAAAGCGTTTCTTTCTTGCTTTCTGCTTTTAACAACTGTGGAAACTACCTGCTGCAAATGCAGCAGATGGCTTGGTGCAGCTTAGTACCACACATGCAGTGCAGATGTGTTTCATTCTGACTCCTTACTACAAAAGCTGTACTGCCTTTTTTACAGAAATGAATGCTGGTACTGCTATTCCAATCTCATCCCCCCCATAACACCTTGTGCCCTCGGTGACTGCCCCATTTGTCATACCCTATCTACACTTCTGGGCACAATGGAGTATTTAGCTAATATTATGGACAGGAAATTGGTAGCAATCTGTGTAAGTGCTTAATGGGGATGCTTTACTGCTGAGATCTAAATTGTTTATAGTCCTATTAGGCCTGTTTAGGGACGGTGGAAGATAGCTGCATATTTTGGGACCAATGACTGAAATGAAGTGACTTCCAGATTACAATTTTATATTTACAAGCACCTTAGCTGTAGTGCAGCAATAGGGTACAAGTGGAGACTATATTGCAAGGTGCCAGCTATTAAGCTGAAAGTTAAATGATTGAAAGTTTCTAGTTTTAGTACTTTGAATTAAAAGGAGCAGAACAATCAATACATTTCAATAATGGGTAGCATATCTCTCAACCTCTAAGCATACAAAATGTAGACAAAGCCAAAAATGATGGAAGGACAAGCAGTAGCATAGCTAAGGTGGGACAAGTGGGACAACTGCCCTAGGTGCAAAGTATTGGGAGAGGGGTATGACCACCTGATCCCAATCTCTCTTTAACGCAATACCGGCTATTAAAAGCATTGTAGCAAGCAGTTTGCCACTATTTAAAGGTAAATATATATACATATATATATATATATATATATATATATATATATATATATATATATGTTTTTAAACTAAAGCCAGCACTCCTTGCAGGCAGAGTATAAACTTTAGCAACTGTTTGTTACCTTTGTAGCAAGCATTTTGCTACAGTTTAAAAGAAGAACTTTTTAAAATAAAATGTATTGAATCAGGATCAGGGGCAGGGCACTGAAATGGGACCTGGATGTCTGGGGCAGAGCGGAGGGGCCATGTAATGCATCTCGTCACCTGTTTGGTATGTCTGTAGAAGGAATGCCCTTTTTTTTCATTATCTTCAATAGAAGTGTTGGTGGGGTAGCAAGTGCCCAGAATTAGGAACAGATTTTCATATTGCTCTTACAAACTTAGAAAGTTGTTAGAATAACAGTTTTTGAATTATATGCATATTGTAAAGGATGTGAAGTCTGAAACTCAAATATATTTCCTTAGTTAGTGACTTCAGTCCTTAATAATTTTTCAGAAAACCACGCATTTTATGAGGAACAGACCAAGAATATGAGGCAAAAATCTGAGTATTCTGTGAAAATTTGGACAATTGAGAGGTATGATGACTAGCCAATTTGTTTTTTGTAGGACTAGGCAACAGTGTTCATACTAATGGGTTAGGACAGCATACCTGCAGATCCTATTTTATATTGCATGATAAGAAGCCATATTATTCTTGCTAGACATATAATAGGAGGAAGACAGAATTCTAGTTGTGTCAGTAATATACCTATGCCTGTTGCTACTCTAGTTTCAGGGAAAATTAACTGGGCGACAGCAATTTCTAAGATCAGAGGAACAAGGGATGCTTTTTTATTTGTTTATTTCAATTTGATGGTCAAATGGTAGGAAATTCTCCAGCCAGAATAGAAGGTATTTGACGTTTTCTAACTTAATCCATGAGGGGTATTAGAAATTCCACATACAAGGGGGGAAGACGGAGTCTGCAGCAAGAACCAAAGTTAAATGATTTAATTTTAATGCTCGTGAGTCAGTCAGTCTCATGACTTGCAGAGGGCTTTTTCCAATAGATTTTTTTTTTTGATTTGCGAGTTATTGGTCTGTTGATGACTGTGCAATCTACACAACAGAATGATGAGGCTTGGGAAGAGTGGAAATCAAGAAGTTAATAAACATTCATAAAACAGCAGGAGGGTTGGACAGAGCTTTGTGGATACCTTGCTGTTCTTTAAAATGAATAGAGAATTTTGACTGTGAAGAATTTATTTAGAAGACAACCTGAGAACCAGAATGATGTCTATGAAATAAAGGTTTGTTTGTCAGTTCAAAGGACCATGTTAGCTTTGCGAAATAGATTATTTTTAGGATCTCCTGGTTTCTGTGACTAAGGGTAATGTCAGTCAAGAACTTCCTTTCTATTAAAGTGTTGCTATCTGGCCAAAGCCACGGTGATTTCTGTACAGAAATACATATTTCTGGAGGCATTTTAACATTATCCGAAGCAGTTTTTCAGGTTTTGAATCAGAAATTTTTAGATGTCAACACTTAGGCAAAGATTTAGCAAAGGCATGTTCCCATGTGTCTGCAAAATTGTCTTGACTACTACATGGAGAGATATCGGTAACACATGAATGCAGCAGTTAGTGCTACTGCCTCAGTGTACTTGGTTCTGTTTCCTGGATGCAGTGCCATCTTTGTGGAGTCTGAAAATCAACCTTGTTTATTTGTGTGGATTTATACCCAGTACATTTGTTTTCTTCTAAATCCTAAAGAGGCATTCAGGTAAGAGAATAATGTATCTTTTTAATTCACATAGACGTGAAAGTGTGTGTGTGTGTGTGTGTGTGTGTGTGTGTGTGTGTGTGTGTGTGTGTGTGTGTGTGTGTGTGTGTGTGTGTGTATGTTTGATTTGTGTATGTATGTTTGTGTGTATCTTTGCATGTGTGTGTAATTTTCCGTGTGTGTGCGTGTGTGTGTGTGTGTGTGTGTCTGCTAGTCTGTGTTTGTGTTTGTTTTGTGTATGTGTGTTTGTGTGTATCTTTGCATGTGTGTGCAATTTTTCATGTGTGTGTGTGTGTGTGTGTGTGTGTGTGTGTGTGTGTGTGTGTGTGTGTGTGTGTGTGTGTGTGTGTGTGTGAATGGACTGGCACTACATCCAAGGTTATTTCTGTCATTCAGTCCACTGAGTTCTAGGACAAACTACAGCTCTCCATCTAGCCTGAAGATTGTAATGTAAATGTCACCAAATTAATGAAGGAATGAATGAATGAATGAACTGATGAATGATGCAAAGATTTCAGATGTGACAGAATAAATACACAAGGTGGTCTTGACATTGTCTGATGAACTGGGCATATATGCCATCAAAACCTATGCGGCTGCATTCTGAATGTTGGTCATTCTGAAATATAAGGGGGTGGAAATGGGTTGACGTCAGTAAATATGAGTGGACTTAACTGAAGTTTTATAATTTCCTACAGTCAGCCTTCAGGTGAAGGAGGACCATTTGTGATACTAATGGAGTTTATAGGTACTGAATCTTGTTTAGGTGCTCTTTGATATAATTTATTTCTCAACAATATCCAAATTGCTTAATGCTTTTCAGTGAATAAAAAATATATCTATATGGTATTGGTCAAGGAGAGAAGGTATTATTTGGGTACTTGATACAGCACTTCCATGACCACTAATGTTGCCCAACTTGTAATTTGAATAACCTAATACAGTCAGAAAGTGCAATGGGCGATTTTAATCTACATTCTTAAAAATAAGGTAGCCATGTAGAAAGTTTGTGGAAACATTTATGCATTCAGTTGCTTGCTTGCTTGTTTGTTGTATGTATGCATGTTTGTTTGTTTATTTGTTTTTATATTTTTTGTTGACCAGATTAGTCATGTTAAACTTCTTGTTGCCTATTTTCAGTGGAGACTCATGGTAGAATTCATATGGATTGCAGAAATCTGGCCAAGGAGTTTGGCAATATAGCTTCAGGAAGCTGATGTCATACACAAGAATGAGGCCATGCAAATTTACAATATTTGTAAATTAATATTCACTACACAACAAACAAAAAAAAGTTTCTGCTGATAATGTAAACTCAGAAAAGCTATGGAATGATATTGTGAATAAAATTCAGCAAAATATAGGATTTGAAGATGCTGAGAGTTTTCCAGGAGAAGTAGACTTAATGTTGTAGATCTCAGTATCACAGTTATACTTCACACCTCTAAATGAAGACACAGGAGTGAACAGCCAAATTGTGGTATTTTTTTTAAACACACCTTTATCGAATTATCACTTGTGATATAGGTAATGTTACATTTATACAAAAAGTAATGAAACTGTATTAAATTTACAAACATCAACTACTAATACAAATATATGATCTCACAATATTCAGAAAAGGAAAACTTCTTCGGGTACGTTCTTCTTCACATAGCTGTAAGCAAGGGAATCAGGACTGGACTTTATACAATAAAACAGATTTTCTCTGTCATCTTTTCAGAAGGGGAAGGGAGTGAGATAGAAAGAGAGAGAGAGAGAGAGAGAGAGAGAGAGATAGAGAGACAGAATGTAAAAAAATATTCCAAATGTTAATAAACTGAAAAAGAGGCATAAGAGCTAATAATATGCACCAATAATACATGACAATTCTGACAATTACTGTCTAAAATGTATCATTTAAAATTCATAGACAGAGCATTTTCTATTGGAGGTAAATAAAAAAGGTAGATGTTTATTTGTTACAAGATATCATGAAGTTATCAGCAAGAAAACAAGAAATGTTATCCAATTTTTGAAGTGCCCTGGTTTTGGTAATTAAAGCTGGATAACAATTATTTTTTTTTGTAGAGCTTGATCTTAAAATATTGCAAAGTACCATATAATTGATTGATTACTACATTGCTTGGTTGTTTTTATTTAATCAGTATCCAGCAAATGGTAGTTTGAATATGACTCACCAAGTGGATTTTTATTTTTTCGATTTGTTTCACATATTAGTTAATAATTTAGGAGATGGATTTGTGGGTAGTTATTTTTCTGCATTTTATGGTCAACTTTTAAAAAAGCAGTCAGTGCAATAGAATGCTGAATTTGCATTTAGTTGATAAGGAAAGTATGATATTTTGAAAAAAAATAAAGAAAATGGAAATTACATCCTGTGGTATTGCTATATGCATAGAAAAATTGGCTTATAAGATTGCTCGATCATTTTGTCTTTTTATAGTCTAGAGGATATATGGAGATGGGATCTCACAGACTTTCTATATATAAGTTCTATTGAAATATACAAGATTAACAAAACAAAATCTTGTTTTGTGGAGATTCTTTCTTCTTCTTCTTCTTTTGGCTGCTCCCGTCAGGGGTCGCCACAGCATATCAACTGTTTCCATTTCTTCCTGTCCTCTGCATCTTGCTCTGTCACACCAACCGCCTGCATGTTCTCTCTCACCACATCCATAAACCTTATCTTAGGCCTTCCTCTTTTCCTGTTACCTGGCAGCTTCATCCTTAGCATCTTTTTCCCAATATACTCTGCATCTCTCCTCAGCACATGTCCAAACCAACATAATCTTGCCTCTCTGGCTCTGTCTCCAAACCTTCCAACCTGGGCTGACCCTCTAATATACTTATTCCTAATCCTGTCCATCCTCGTCACACCCAGTGTAAATCTTAACATCTTCAACTCTGCCACATCAAGCTCTGACTCCTGCCTTTTTGTCATTGCCACTGTCTCCAACCCGTATAACATAGCTGGTCTCACTACCCTCTTGTAGACCTTTCCTTTCACTCTTACTGGTACTCGTCTGTCACAAATCACTCCTGACACTCTTCTCCACCCACTCCATCCTGCCTGTACTCTCTTCTTCACCTCTCTTCCACACTCAACATTACTCTGAACTGTTGATCCCAAGTACTTAAACTCATTCACCTTTGCCACCTCTACTCCCTGCATCCTCACCATTCCTCTGTCCTCCCTCTCATTCACACACATATATTCTGTCTTAGTCCTGCTGACCTTCATTCCTCTTCTCTCTAGAGCATATCTCCACCTCTCCAGGGTCTCCTCCACCTGTTCCCTACTCTCACTACAGATCACAATGTCATCTGCAAATATCATAGTCCACGGGGACTCCTGTCTGATCTCATCTGTCAACCTGTCCATCACCATTGCAAATAAGAAAGGGCTCATAGCTGATCCTTGATGTAATCCCACCTCCACCTTAAACACATACGTCACTGCCACCGCAGACCTCACCGCTGTCACACTACCCTCGTACATATCCTGTACCACTTTTACATACTTCTCTGACACTCCCAACTTGCTCATACAATACCACAACTCCTCTCTAGGTACCCTGTCATATTCTTTCTCTAAACCCAAAAAGACACAATGCAACTCCTTCTGACCTTCTCTGTACTTCTCCATCAACACTCTCAGAGCAAACATCGCATTTGTAGTGTTCTTTCCTGGCATGAAACCATACTGCTGATCACTAATCATCACCTCCCTTCTTAATCTAGCTTCCACTACTCTTTCCCATAACTTCATGCTGTGACTGATCAGTTTAATCCATCTGTATTTACTACAGCTCTGCACATCACCCTTATTCTTAAAAATCAGTACCAAAACACTTTTACTTCATTCCTCAGGCATCCTCTCACTTTCCAAGATTTCATTAAACAATCTAGTTAAAAACTCCACTGCCATTTCACCTAAACACCTCCATGCTTTCACAGGTATGTCATCTGGACCAACAGCCTTTCTGTTCTTCATCCTCTTCATAGCTATCCTTAATTCCTCCTTGCTAATCCACTGCACTTCATGATTCACTAACCGCACATCATCCAACCTTCTCTCCCTCTCATTCTCTTCATTCATCAACCCCTCAAAGTACTCTTTCCAGCTGATCAACACACTCTCTTCACTTGTGAGTACATTTCCCTCATTATCCTTTATCACCCTTGCCTGCTGCACATCTTTACTAGCTTGGTCCCTCTGTCTAGCCAATCGATACAGGTCTTTTTCTCCCTCCTTAGTGTCCAACCTTTTATACAACTCTTCATACGCCTTATCCTTAGCCTTTGCCACCTCTCTCTTTGCCATGCACCTCATCTCCTTATACTCTTGTCTACTTTCTTCATCTCTTTGACAATCCCACTTCTTCTTCGCCAACCTCTTTCTCTGTATACTCTCCTGTACTTCTTCATTCCACCACCAGGTCTCCTTGTCCTCCTTCCTCTTTCCAGATGTCACACCAAGCACCCTTCTAGCCATCTCTTTTACTAGCTCTGCTGTAGTTACCCAGCTATTCGGTAACTCTTCACTGCCACCCAGTGCCTGCCTTAACTCTTCCCCGAACATCACCTCACAATTACCTTTTTTCAATTTCCACCATTTGATCCTTGGTGCTGCCCTCACACTCATCCTCCTCTTCTTGATCACCAATGTCATCCTACAAACCACTATCCTATGCTGCCTAACTACACTTTCCCCTGCCACCACTTTACAGTCTCCAATCTCCTTCAGATTGGCCCTTCTACATAAGATATAATCCACATGTGTGCATCTTCCTCCACTCTTGTATGTCACCCTATGCTCCACCCTCTTGTTAAAATACACATTCATCATAGCCATGTCCATCCTTTTTGCAAAATCCACTACCATCTGACCTTCTGCATTCCTTTGCTTAACACCATACCTACCCATCACTTCCTCATCCCCTCTGTTCCCTTCACCAACATGCCCATTGAAATCTGCTCCAATCACCAGTCTCTCACCCTTGGGTACAGTCATCACCACTTCATCCATCTCACTCCAAATTTTTTTTTCTCATCCATCGCACACCCAACTTGTGGAGCATATGCACTAACAACATTCATCATTACACCATCAATTTCCAGCTTCATAAACATCACTCTATCCGACACTCTTTTCACCTCCAAAACACTCTTAGCATGCTGTTCCTTCAGGATAATGTGGATATTCTGTGACAATATCGCAGTTTTTAATGACAGTAAGGTGATAAATTAGTTTTGGAATGAATTTCAGAAATATTGGCTCTGTGGGCAGTGTTCAGTATTCATCCATGACTAGTTTTATTTGCTATGGAAGAAACTCTAACTCAGATATGTATTTCAGATATTTGTGCTGTAGAAAATGTAGGGAGCTAGATGCCAGTTTATGTTGTATAATAAAGCAGGGATGTTCAGAAAATATGCATAGATATTCAAATGTTTTTCAAAATAAGTAATATGACATATGCTTGAAATTAAACCAGTTTGATTTGAATTGTATTTTATTGCCTTTGGTTGATGGAAATATGCTCCTGCTCTTTCTGGTTGTGTACACCCAATAGGAGGTTAGTGAAGGCAGACATATTTATTGGTATATGGATGACCAATATTGGTATGAATGCTACAAATTCATGATCTGAAGTAGTTAACTTCATTTGCTCAGCAACCTGTGGGTATCGGATCCAATTCAGACCCGAGCCGGCCACTTTCCAAGCTAACAGATCTGAGCTCCAAGCTCCTCCCCCTACCCATAATGCCCTGCCATCTCCCTCTAACCCTCAGATCTCGTTTGCTGCGGCTTCCATAAGCTTCTCTGAATGAGCTCTGAGTGTAGTACTGTAAGTGTAGTATTTAAATCTTGAATTCCTGTCAAATTTTCTCTAACTTTGTCTGTGTGAACTTCCCCTTATCTTTCTGGCCTTTTTGGGTAGTTCTTTTAACTTTGTGGTTAAGTTAGATTTATTCCCCTCCCGCCTCTGCGTGTGTGAAGGTGTGTGCTTGTGGGCCTATTTTTCTTTTTCCTCTTCTACAATGGGTGAAGGCCCTAAAGCCATTTTCTCTAAATGTACCAAGTGTGGCCATAAGCTGTCCCCAGCGGATGGCCACACTCAGTGTGTCCTGTGCCTGGGGGTTGATTATATCTCCTCGGGCTGCACTATTTGTGCAGCCTTCAACCCCAGGGCTTTGAAAGATAGGAGGTCGAAGCTTATTCTGGCGGGCCTTTTGCCCCAGGACTCTGCTTGGTCCTCTTCGGTGGCTCCAGCCGTGGCTGCGGCTGCCCCACCTGCTGCTCCTGATCCCCTGGCCGGGACTCATCCTCCTTTGCTGGCCCAGGAGGAAAGGGATGGCAGAAAAAAAGATAGAAAGGATAGGGAGAGAGAGAAGAAAAGGCATCGCAGTCACAAGAGGCGGTCCGACTTGACCCCTTCGGCACTGCCGTCTAAACAGCTTACCTCTCCCCTTAAGGTCTCCGGGTCTTCCCCCTCCCGGCTCCATTCTCCACGTTTCTCCCCGGAGCCGGAGGAGGAGACCCAGTCACCCTTGAGGTCATCCAGGTGACCTTCCTGGCCGGCTTCATTGGCCTCATCTAGATCCACCAGAAGTTTATTGGACGCAGATATGGACTGGATGATGTGTCAATTTCTTCAAGCCCAGATGCAGACGGGAGTGCTATTGCCTCCCCCCCCCCCCACTGGGGGGAGCTCAACACATTTTTTCGCCCCCATTGGTCCTTCTCCGACCCACTTTTGGGGTTCAGAGCTGTCGGATCCGACTAGCTTTGGAGCCGGGGTAGGGTCGGCGCTGACAGTGTTTCCTACTTTGGCGCTGACTGTACCCTCAAGACTGTCAGATCCGTTTTCAGATCCGAGCTCTCATGGCCATGAGCTGAGCGTTGGATCTGGAGGGGTCAGCGGGCCTTCGGCTGTGTTAAGGTCGGGGCACACTACCCTTTTGGATCCGGTCGGGTCGCCTTTGGTGCTGATCCACATGTCGGATCCGAGGGGAATGCTTTCGGATCCAAGGGAAAGCAGTTCCCCCTCAGCATTCAACGTTGTGGAGAGGGTCCTTTCGAAGGATTCGAGGCCCCAGGCTCTTGCTATGGATCCACCCGCCATTCCCACTCAGACGGGCCTTTCTTCCATCATCTGACCCCAGGGACAGCCTGCGCCTACGTCCCAGATTGTTCCTCAGCCCTCCCACGGACAGGACAGTTTGGAGCAAGGGTGCCCCAGTGGATGTCATGGTGGTGGCGGCTGCCATTAAAAAGAAATTAGCACAGGAGAGTTCCTCGGTGCATCCTCCAGACAAGGAGTCTCAGATGATGGACTGTTTGGGAAAGCAGATGTTCTCTTCAGCGACCTTCTCTGTAAGGTCACTGAATTATATGACATGTGATTCAGCTCCAGCGGGACCTGATTAAAGAGTACGCTGGCTCACCCCCAGATTCCATGTCGGCTGAGGACAAGCAGACCTTCGCGGCTCGAATAGCCACTCTCAAGTCAATCAGCAACACATCTATGCGGCTTCTCTCCCATGCTACGTTGGGAGTGGCTAGAGCTAGCAGATCGGGTATCGTCTTACATAGACAGGCCTGGCTCCGTCTCTGCGATTTTGTGGAATCCTTCAAGGCATCCTTCGCAAATGACCCTTTTGACAGTTCTACGCTCTTCGGCAAAACTGTCCATGATACGCTCCTTGGAGCAAGAAAGACGGGAAGACGTTGGCTGCCATTGGGATCCCTGGTTCTGGAAAGCTCAACAATCCCGTTTCGCACCGGATCCCTCGTCCTTCAGAGGCAGAGGAGGACAGGGTGGACGCCGGCGGCCCAGGGGCAGAGGGGGTCCGAAGAATTTTGGGTTGAGAGAACCTTTTTCAGATCGATCCGTGCAGCAGCCCTGAGGGGTTGCCCGACTGCTCCTCTCTGGAGGCAGTCGTGGGGTGCTTCTCGGAATACCTAGCAAAATCGGAGTCCATTACGACAGATCACTGGGTGCTCCGAATCATATCCAGAGGCTATTCAATTCCTTTCCTATCTCACCCTCCCCGATCAACAAGACTCCCCGATGTTGCACCCAATTAGAGGGAGGCAGCAGCATCAGAAATTCAAGGGCTACTAAGAAAAGAGCTATCCAGCGCGCCCCCCCAAACAATCTGAATCAGGCTTTTACTCCAGGTTCTTTTTGGTGCCAAAAAAGACGGGGGACCTATGACCCATTCTTGACCTGTCAACACTGAACCTGTCAGTCGGTCTCACCACAGCCCCCAGGGTGTTCACCAAGGTCATGGCAGTTGTAGGGGCCCACCTGAGGCTTCAGGGAATACAGATCTTTCCGTACCTGGATGACTGGCTCCTAACCGCCCCCACCAGGCATCAACTCTGCTCAGGCAGGGACTACTTCTTACACCTAGCCGGCCACCTAGGGATCACGATAAACCACCAGAAATCCTCCCTTCAACCTACTCAAATTTTGAAATTCATAGGGGCCAGGATAGACACTACTCAATCCAGAGTCTTTCTGACAGCGGACACACTTCGCAGTCTAAGCCTTCACATTCTAGACCTCTTACAATCATCAGCTCCCCCAGCGGAACTAGTCCTGAGGGCCCTGGGATCCATGGCAGTGGCCATCAATCTGTCGCCCTTCGCTCGCCTGAAGATGAGAATCCTTCAATGGACATTACAAGTTCAATGGTCCATTCTTTTTCACCCCCTGTCTACACCTATTCCCCTCAGCAGGATTTGCAGGGAGTCGCTTCTTTGGTGGCTTTGCTCCACAGATCTTCGAGAAGGCCACCCCTTTGCTATACCCCCTCCCCAAGTCACGGTGACCATGGACGCATCTCTCCTTAGGTGGGGGGGCATTGCATGGGCAGATCCATCCATGGCACGTGGACTTTCACGGAGACCTCACTGCATATCAGTGTCCTGGAGATGAGGGTGGTGCTTCTAGCGTTGCAGGCTCTCCATCCCCTTCTCCCTCCAGGAACTATTGCACTTCAAACAGACAACATGTCGGTAGTCTGGTACATAAACAAACAGGGGTGTATCAGATCCTATCCACTTTCTCATAGCAACGCACATCCCGGGTCGGTCAAACATCTTGGTGGACAGGTTGAGTCAAACAATCCTCTCACCTTACGAGTGGTCTCTGAACCCAGCAGTAGCAAAACAAATCTTCCTCCAATGGGGTCATCCTTGCTGCGATCTCTTTGCCTCACCTTCAAACACAAAGTGCAGCGAGTTCTTCCCTCTGATTTTCCCACCAGGGGAAGCCCCCAGAGATGCTTTAGTTCATGCTTGGCCATCTGGTCTTATGTATGCTTATCCCCCTCTTCCATTGATGACAAAATTCTTGCAAAAAGCTTGTCGGTTGGGGAGCAGAGTTATCCTCATAGCCCCATTCTGGCCTCATCAAACCTGGTTCCCTTACCTGCGGTCTCATCTAGTACATCCTTCCTGGATTTTAGATACCAATCCGGATCTGATCTCTCATCCTTTAGGATTGAAGACCCCGATCTGGACTACCTCAAACTCTCAGCTTGGTTGATCCAGTTCCCTTAATGGCTAGGACTCCCCGTATATCTTCTTCGGTTAAGGCCATCCTGGTGGCCTCCCATAAACCATCTACCAGGAAAATCTACAAGAGTAAATGGAAATGTTTCTCTGTCTGGGCAGAGCACAAGAACTTACAGCCCTTCATGGCTCCTATCCCAGCAGTTCTAGACTTTCTTTCTCATACCTTTGATCAAGGAGCTAGTGCTTCTACTTTTAAAGTTCAGTTGGCAGCTATTTCCCACTACCAGGTTGGAAACAGTTCAGGGCCTCTAGCGTCCTCCAAGATATGCAAAACATTCATGAAAGGAACCTTTTTGTTAAGACCCCCTATTAAAGATGCAGTGCCTCCATGGGATCCTACCCTAGTTCTTCAAGCTCTGACTGGGCCTTCTTTTGAACCTGCGGCTTCAGTCGACTTAAAATATGTATCCTGGAAGATGGCCTTCCTGATTGCCATTACTTCTGCTAGAAGGATATCGGAGTTTCACGCTCTTTGCAGTAAGCCTCCATACATCATCTTTCATAAAGACAGGGCCTCCCTCAGGACTAATCCCTCTTTTCTGCCCAGAGTGGCTTCAGAAGCCAACATCAACCAGTCCATCAATCTACCTGTCTTCTTTCCAAATTTCCAAAACAAAGGAGAATACAGACTTCATTGTCTGGATGTCCACAGACAGTTACGTTTTTACTTAAACAGAACAGCAGATCTTCGAAAATCTGATCAATGTTTTGTTTCCTTTGCAAAATCCTGTCTGGGGAAGCCAGTCACTAAAGTAACCTTAGCTAGATGGATTTCCCAGTGCATTCTTCTAGCATACAAAAGTTCTGGTCGTCCTGAGCCCCTGAGAGTGCTAGCCCATTCTACCCGATCTATGGCCACTTCTGCTGCTTTCTGGTCAAGGGTTTCTTTGGATGACATTTGCTCAGCAGCTACTTGGGTTTCCTCTCATACCTTTATTACACACTATAAATTGGATATAATATCCAGAGGACGTGCATCGTTTGGCTCCGCAGTGCTCCGGAATATCCTTCCATAAGGGCCTCCTAAATTGCTGGTAGCTGGGGCTCTGTCCCACAGGTTGCTGAGCAAATGAAGTTAACTACTTCAGATAAAGAAGTTATGTACTCACCATAATGTTCCATCTGAGTAGGTAACTTCATTTGTCTGCAACTGACCCACCCTCCATCCCCCGGACCCTTAGTTCATTATCAAAGAATCAGGATATGTCTTCATTCAATTGACATCACTGGAACGTATTATAACCATTTCTAGGTTATAGAATTTCCTATTGCCTTTTTTTCTGGCAAACTCGATCTGAGAGTTAGAGGGAGATGACAGGGCATTATGGGTAGGGGGAGGAGCTTGGAGCTCGGATCTGCTAGCTTGGAAAGCTGCCGGCTCGGATCCGAATTGGATCCGATACCCACAGGTTGCAGACAAATGAAGTTACCTACTCAGATGGAACGTTATGGTGAGTACATAACTTCTTTTTAACTCACCAAAAGGCAGTTTCAGCATACATAAAAAATAAAATAAAAAAAAGTTCAACAAAACTAACTTTGCTGAACATAAGAGTAAACCTTTTTTTTTTTTTTGCAGAGGGCAAGCACTGCAAAAAAAGTTTTACTTAGTTGTACTTCCATCCTTTGTTCACTGAAACTAACTTTAGCAAATCAACAGGAACCCATTGTTAGAGTCCCATTTAAGTACTTAATGTCTCCCTTACTGCTTTTACTATGAGATTTGAACATGCAACCCCTGATTCAGATGTGTGAGTTGTTATTGTTGGCAATTTACAATGGGGCTGTCAGTGCCTGATCTGTTCATCTTGGATGCTGCTGAAAACTCATAGACAATGGCATCTTGGTCAGAATGCTGAATAATACAGAGTGACAAGATAGCATTCTTTTGTTGATGGTTTTGAATATGTTGACTTACAATTGGTTTCTGCCATATTAGCAGATAGTCCAGTTCCTAACAAGACCTGGAACGTCATGCAGAAACACAACAACATAGAACACAGACTGATGTTGTAGTTTCACATTTGTTTTTTGATATCCCAATATTAAGTAAAGGAGAGCACTTGCTGTTTGTTTGCTTACTGCCAGATGTCCTATTGTTGTTCTGGTTCAGTTTGGATGACAGAATAATATCAGGTAATTAATAAAGTTATTGTGAATACTCCAGACAGGGTTTAATATTTATTGGGAAAGAAAATTTTCCAGATTTTCTTCTTAGAAACCTTGTTTCACAACTTTTGGAAGAATATAATGATGTAAGTAAGATCGTAGTATGGACTAACATTAATATATTTGACTTTAAATGTTAGAAAACATGTTAATATTTTGTACTGTGAGGGTGTTACATGAGACTATTGCACAAAAATTCATAAACACGGTAAGAATATTTCTTCACTTACTAAACTGCTTGGTGTTCACTGTATTTGAACTGGGTCTTGAGAGGATTGTGTATATTTACATATCATTGATGGACATTGCTTATATATTTTTAGTATTATTGATAGCAAATGGGTTAAAAGTTTGTATTACAGAGTGCAATTATTTTATTGTTCTGCTTGTAGGCAGACTAGCTATTTTACAGAAGATTGCATTTCAAAACATTGCTTTGTATGTGATATAACAGATCCTAACTATGCACACTGTAAACCTGTGTATATAAAATGGCAGCATTTTTTTATTGCAGCCTGACTGCCATATGATTGCTACAGAAGGAAGTAGTTTAATATCTTCTAATGCAGCTACCATTAAGATAGAAGATGACAGCATGGAACATCAAGGTTTTAACATTTACTATATTGATCCACCTGCCTTGGTATTTGAAAACTGTTCTGTGTGTTACAGTGAGCTAGGGATGATGAGCATTATAGAAATGTTACTGGTTAGAAGGAAGATCAGCCAGCATCCTATCCGATCTTTGAGCATATTTAGACAAAGAGACATAGAAACAGTCACATTATTTAAAAGTATGACCTGAGGATTCTGACTTGTAATATAAATTATTACCATCAATTTAAGAAATGACTGACAGTAATATTATTGCTTCACAAAGAATCATTTCTTGCTCTTGGTCTTCAAAATGCTGTTTGTTTTCTTCTAATGATAGATCCCATCTTGTGTATAGGGAAGGGAGAGTATGGTTGGATTCTGTTTGGGCAGTTTTCTGTTCTGAAATATTTCAGATCCTTGTGGATATTCAGATAACTGAAGATGGGCATTATGTTTAATGTCACTGTCTTTATATTTCTTGTAAGGACAAAGATGATTTTACTTATAAGCTTGCAAAAGTTTATTTTCCCATGGACTTTCTGGAATGTCTTAAAGTATTAAATCAGGCTACATGGTGATTTATAGGTAATTAGAGGGTCAATTTAATTGGGGATTTGAACTGAGACATTCATTGTAGTAAACATAAGGATGGGAGTTGTTGTGTCACATATTTCTAAGTACTACATCTCCAGCAGGTTGTACTTTTATTAGTCATCAACAATACATGGAAACTGTTTATGTACTTGCCTGCCAAGATGTGCATATTAATGTTACTTGTAATTTGGCAATAGTTTTGGCAACAATTTACCAACTCACTGTCGCCTACTCCCGACTGCCCCATCTATACCCACTAACTCTTCCCCTAGACTAAGCTGGAAAGCTTTCCCTTAAAACGTCAATGCACCTCATATGAACTTGTCTATATTCTCCTCCTTTTTTAGTTTTTCCTTTCTTGTCTTATCTTCAGTACATCTTTAAGATTATCTCTACTAAACATACTAATGTGTAAATATCTTATGTATAGTATGTTAACAATTGTTCTGGAGCTTTTCTCCCCAGGCCGCTGAAAACGGACAGCTCTGTCCAGTCGGACCTTCCCGGTAAACAAATGTAAAATAAATAAAATAAATAAATAAATAACAGGTTTATCTGGTCATTTGACATTGTTTTTTTTTCTGTTAATGAGCAACCAGAGACAATCACCATTTTTTAGACTTGATGTGACTCTGCATTTTAAGTCAATTAAAAGGTTTCTTGGGACAATTTATGGGGTGGTCATTTGGCTGTAGGATTATTTTTTGATCCTTGGATATATTGGTGGAATGCCCTAACATTTTATATTATGAAAGATTATAAGCTTAGCAGACAATACAACTGCAGTAAGCTTAAAATGAAGGAATACGTGAAGTAGTGCATATAGTAACAGAGATAAAACAAATGGAACTGTGATCTTTAGAAAAGGGTAGGAGCAAACTACATAGGACAGAATGGGAATTGTGGGAACAATACATATAGGGGTGGAATGAGGTTTAAAAGAAGACAAGACTTAAATGAACTATGTAATGTCTGACTAAAAATGATTTGGTAAATTATAAGTGATGTATAATGTTTGCAACTGGGAGTGTGTCAGTATGGTTTGTAAGGTAAAATGCTTGCAACTAGGATTGTGTCAGTGTGGCCTGTTTTCATTTATATAAATGTATGATTGCCTATGTCGCAAGTGATGCTTTAATAAAGTTGTTTCTTATTTAAAAAAGGGCAGGAGTTGAATAATTAATGTAATGTTGCTTAGGTTTTATGATATATAGCAATGTATGTGAAGTATAATGTTTGTAAACGTGAACTTGTTAATACAGTCTGATTGCTTTTATATAAATGTAAATTTGACTATGTCACAAGTGACAATTCAATAAAGGTGTTTAAAATGAAGGAATATGTAAACAAGAACTATTAGCACATCTGCTTTGAAAAGCAAAGTGCTGTTTAATTTGGCTAGAAATGTTAAAGATGATTTCTTCACTGAAAGTTTTCTATGAATGGAACAAAAAACTGTTTTATGTCTTATTAGTAAAAAACAGATTTTTTTTTAATGTATGACATGTTTTTCTAACTAGTGATCTTCTTACTACAGTTGCTGAATATGTTATCAAGAAGTCTGGGGTCAGTCTTACAGGGTTTAAAACAAACTGGGCTGTTTTAAAATTTGTATCTGATGAAGTCTGTAATTTTGGAATATTGAGACGAAAGCGCTTATATATTTTATTGTTTATTAAATAAAAAACATGCTTGGTGGTTTTAAGAAGTGGTCTGTCTCTTCTACACACATTTTTGTGGATTTATTTGTTGAATTGGTTTTGAATTCTTTATGATTCAATTTAGCATTTTCATCTCTTTGAAGAGTTATGTAGGATGATGGCCAATGGATATATTATAAACTACACCTTGGTTAATGGAGGTGAGCAAGAATTATTTTCTCTGTGTCATTGTTAATAGATTTATTAGTTCTGAGTGTGAGGTAGCTAAAGGCATCAACATAGGTCTACCCTTTGTTTAACTTGTTTCTTATTTGATGGCTACAATTACTTACTTAGTTTGAATTCTTTACAGCTTCAAGTTTGGAAACTTTATGGGTTCATTAACATCCATCAAATATTATCATATGCAAAAGACATTGTACCAGTCCCATTGAATGAAAGACTGATGTTATTAATGGTTCACGTAATTGTCAGAGAATGTAACATTTTTTTGTTTAACTGCCAATAAGAGTAGGATTTATGGATTATTGGATTTCATTTTTGTGGTAGTATTGGTAACACTGAGTTAATGCCTAATAATATTAAAGCTATTGGTTTATTTTTGTTCCAGATTCCTCTATACTTAAACAGCTTTATTGTAAAGTTAGAAAACTGAAGATTCTTCAGTTGTAAATCACATGTCTTTATAGGGATGGTTTATTTAATTAGGACAAGCTTGTTAGGCTACTTAATGTTTTATGTATTTGTTTATTTATACAAAACCTCATACAAAACTGCATAAATATCCCTGAGTGTGAATACGTGACTCAAAAACAAAATTAACACTCAGAAAAATGAACAGCAAGGGAAAAACAATAATTTACTGCTTTTATGTTTATTAAACAAAGATTTCTTTAGGGAAAAAAGTCTTACTTAATTGGATTTACAAAGCATGCATGCATATTACATATCAACCATCATTGTCAAATACCATTATATGCCTCACAACAGTAATTATCAATGTAAATATCCTACTGCCTTCTACCCCTTTGACTTTACTGCGACTTCTACTGTCTCAATTCACCCTCCTAAGAGTAAATTTCCATCTCATACTTACTACCTTCTGTTTCCCTTATCTTCACTACAACTTTCTTTATCTCTCAGCTAACAAATATTTATATAATGTTGATGTGACCCTCACCTCCACTCTACTTAGTACTCATATCTCCCACACCTCTTCTCTTATACCCCTACTACCTGTAAAAGGACATTTTGTAAACTGGCATTTTAAACCTCATTGGGTATGCCAATGTGCCACAAATTAATACATGACTGTATATTTTACTGAGTGTAGATTTTCTCTGCTATAAATGTTTTTCACTTATTATCAGTCTATATTGTAACTTTAAGTTTTACATTTTTCTCAGTTATATACAATTGCCTATTTTGTAACTAAAGCTTTTCTTCTTGGGCCTCCACTGAAAAGGAGTATCACAGCCCATTTGGACTACCCTGATTTCAAAAGCAAGCAAGCAATATCTAACTAACTAACTAACTAACTATCTAACTAACTAACTAACTAACTAACTAACTAACTAACTAACTAAATGTAACTCAACAGGGCCCAAATTCTGCACTTATTCAGATAATAAACACTACTTTAAAAGGTCTGGTTTAAGCAGACTTTTGAGGTTAAAACAATCATTAAGTCTTGGTATTTTGATAGTTTCTAATTGTATCTGGCAAAGTAACTCTTCTTTTTCTACTATAGTATTGGTATCACTGCCTATGCCATCATTTTCTACATTATCCAAACCATGAAAAGAGGTCTTTTTTTTTAATTCTTACAAATATTGGAATACCTAAATAAAGCATTTACATTAGATTTTTTCTTAATAGAATACTGATGTTCAGAAAATGCTTGATGTACACTTTCTTGTACCTTTTCCAATATAAAAGGCATTCCATATATTTCATATTGTACTATGCAATATACGCAGAGAATAAGGTTAAAGCACCCCCAAGCACAAGAGGTTCTGCTAATCTGTGGAAAATCACTGACAGAGACTATATATAGAGCTTCTTGTTCAACTGTGTCATTTTATGTTTGGGATTACTGTTCTGTTATACATATATTTTAAAGTCCTGGCTTTTTTGACAACAAACATTGGATTAATTCCCAAAAATCTTGCACAGTTCTAGATAGCCAGTAATAACTTTCCATTTGTTAGATATGTCACTGATGCAGTTAGCATAATCTAATCTGCACTCCCACCCAATCCAACTTCCTCCCCACAGCTGTAAGACTTACTTGCTGAAACTTGACTACTGTGTTTGGATGAGATATGGCAGCTTCACTCTCTCCGCATGGCTGCATACGCATATTTAAGTTTGAGCACAAACAGCTGGACATATGAGCTACATGATTTCTGAGTTCCTGGTTGTGAGACAGTAGTCTTTGTGCGTCTGTGAATCTGCTACTTCTAGTACACCTGTGCTCCACCACATCTTGTCATATTTCATATCTATATTCTGTTCGAGTGTACTGTCCCAGATGTGAAAATGGTTTATATTGCATGTTTCTGGCCAGCTTCACATATTCAAATCATCCTCATCAACTCCTTTTTTACCCATTTTTTTTACATGGGGCTGGGATGTTGTGTCAGCTCTCACTATCTCTCTCTGGATTCAATGCCACTCTCCTGCCTTTTTCGAAACTCATGCTTGACTGTTGCAGATCTTCTCTCACACAGTCCATCAATCTCTTTGCTGGATGCCCTTGTTTCCTCTTGCATTCTTCCTGTCTGTCCCAAATCTTCTTAAACAGATTGTCTTTTACTTTTCTGCACATGTGTTAAACCACCATAATCGGTTATCTTTGACCTTTTTGGCAATTGGAGCTACTTTGCCTTCTGCTCTTATGTCCTCATTTCTCTATCTCTCCTACAGTGTGCATCCTACCACCCATCTCAGGCACTTCATCTCCATCACATCTAGCTTCCTCAACTGCTCAGCCTTTACTACCAATAGTTCTGGATCATACAGTAGCACTGGTTGCACCAGTATTTTGTACACCTTACTTTTCAGCATCTTTGGCATTCTTCTATCATACACTAGACCTGACACTGTAGTAGTTGGCTGCAGCCCCTCTGATTCTAGCTTTGACCTCCTCATTCAGACTTCCCATCTCCTCAACCATCCCTCCCAGATACTTGAAGCTGTTAGCCTGTTCTGTTAACTTCCCTTCTATCTCATTTCTCAGCTTCTTCAGAGGTTCCTATTTTTCACCATTACCACTGCCTTAGCTGTCCTCAGGTTTCACTCTGTGTGCTTTCTGTTTTGTATTCCATTTCCCTATTCTTTGCTGAGGTTCTTGCTCAGAGCCTACCAACTTTAATGCCATGTCTTCTGCATACAATAACTTTGTTGATCTGTCCCCTCCAACCTGTTTGCTAATGTAGTCCGTCATCAGTATAACAAGTAGTGGGCTCACAGCTGAACCCTGATGCACACCCAGTCACACTGGGAACCCCTCTGTGTTACTGAGCACTCTTTGTACTTGAGTCATTGGGTCCTTGGACATAGCTTGCACTAATTCTACAAATGTTTCTAGAACTTTGAACCATCACAGGATTGTGCAAATCAGCTTTCTTGGGACCTTGTCATATGCTTTCTCCAAGTCTAGAAATGCCAAGTTGGACTCTCTTAATCTCTAGATTCTTCTCAACTATCTGTCTCACTGCTACATCCTGATCAGAATCTGAACTGCTCATCTCCCATCTTACATTCTATTACTCTGCATATTCAATTTTCAATCACCCTGTTCAGAACTTTCATACGATGTGCAGAAATTTGATACCTCTGTACTGCCCATAGTTGTTAATGTCCCCTTTGTTCTTGAACACTGACACTAGTATGCCTATTCTCTGGTCATCTGGGATATTCCTTTCCCTCCACACTGCTATGATTACCCTCAGGAGCCATTTCTCCCCTGTCTCACCCAGCATCTTTATCGTATCTGCTTTGACCTCATCTGAGCCTGCTGCTTTCCCTAAATTCATTTTCCTTAGTGCTGTTCTTTCTTATTTCTTCTGTGGTGGGCTCCTCCTCTTCTCTCATCATAGGCTTTGTCTGGGCCAGTACATCTACTGTGGGTTTTTTTTCATTCAGAAGCTACTGGAATTATTCCTTCCATCTGCCTTTGATGTACTGTGGACTGATGAGCAGGTTGTTGCTGGCATTCCTTATGAAGGGTGCCTGAGTACCTTCTTTGTCTTTCTGTCTTTGTCTTGCAACCTGATATTGTTTCTTTGTACCATCTACTGACTCACTTTCCAGAAGTTGATAGAGTGTCTATGATACCTTGTTTTTTGCTGTTGTTGTCAGTCAACCAGTATTCCTTCCAAGCCTGCTCTGTCTTTTCTATCTCACATTTTTTCCTGCACCCCTTTTTTTGATAATTTCCTGGACTTCTGCATTTCACCACCAGCTTTCCTTATGTACCTTATTTCCATATCTGGATCAGCCACATATCTGTTCTGTAGTTCTCACACATGTTGTTTTTAGGCGCTGCCATTCTTCTTCAACTCCACCTATTTCCTTTTCTTCTTCTTGAGGTGCCAGAGCCCTGAAGTCATAGGTTCATAGCTGATTACTAGGCTAATGTTTTAAGCCCAGCTGTTCTTCTCAAAGATGAGAATCAAACCCTGTACTTTGTATCTGGAAGACAAACACCTTAACCATTATGCCAAACCCCGACCAAAATATATACTTGGATTTGAATCCACAAAGAGGTCAGTGCTACACTAGCTGCCCTTGTAGGCCATTTTAAGCTTAGGAGATTTCCCTTTCAAAGGTTAGAATCAAACACTGCACCTTGTGTCTGTGACACAAACATTTTTACCATTACAACAACCCTCCAGAATAATTCCTTGAACTGTTGTGCTTTATCTCCAATCAACTTTCAGGTCTTTAGCCTTGTCTCTGTTGAATGTAGAGCCTTCACTGACCACTGATTTCAGCTGATTGTGGAAACCAGTGGTTTATTCTGTAAACCAATTGTTTCATAGGGAATTACTTTGCAATCACTGATTCTACCCCAAAGCCCTTTCCTTACTAGGAAGAAGTCTACCTGAGTTGCATGTTGGCCACTCTTGTATGTTATAGGTTCATAAGTTCATAGGTGTATACTAGGCTAATGGCCCTGGAGCCTTTACAAGCCTAGCCCATAGGATTACCCTAGTATCATGCCACCCGACCTTAGTTCATAGTACATCTGTCGAGTAGAGCCACTGGAGTGATTCCCGGGTGAATTTTCTATTTCCCATCCACTCATCAAGATTCCTCTTGAAGAGGGCCAGTGAGGTGCTCTACTTCACATGTATGGGAAGTATATTCCATAACATGGGCAGTCTCTGGGATATGAACCTGTCCCTCCAGCATGTTCTGTTGATTGTGGCAATGAGGCTGAGGTCTCTGGAGCATGTAGTGTGGAGGGGTTGGGATTTCTTTAGATATAGCATTTCTAACAGAGCTGGGTCAGACATGGCTTTGTAAGTCAAGCAGAGATCGCTTCTAAGTAGGCGATATGAGACAGAGAATAGTGGAGTTTTTTGAGTCTGTCCATATAGGACAAATGTTTAAGGCCTAGAATCCTCTTTTTGAGGTACTTTTATGGCCTCTCCAGTTGTTGCAGGTGTCTAGTGAGGTACATGCCAAATAGGGCATTGTACTCGATGATTGGCCTAATGATGGAAGGGTAGAGGGAGACAATGACCTCTTTCTTCCTGGATGCAAAACCCTTAGTTATGAGATGTGCCACTTAGAAGGACTTTCTGACCACAGTGGCAATGTGGTGGTAAAAAGAGAGGTTGCTGTCAACCTGTGTTCCTAGATCTCCTATAACACTTTCTGAGTTCAGTGGACTGCCATCGATGTGGTAATTCAAGGGAACTGGGTTTTTCCCAAGGGGGATGATGACACATTTCTTGGCATTCAGCTTAAGGCCATGGTTCTGGCACAAGTCGTTGGTCTCATTGAGGCCTTTCTGTAGGATGTCAACATCACTTGGGGAGTTAATAACAGCTCCCAACTTGCAACCGTCTGCGAACTTTGTCAGTCAAAGTCCCTTCGTGTTGGCCTGGACTTCAGAGAAGTAGATACCAAGCAGGAGAGGACCCAGTGGGACTCCACTTGTGACTGGTCGACAGTTTGACTTGGAGTCAGCTACTTTCACACTGTGGGTTTCTATCTGTGAGCCAGTTTGCAACCCACCTAGTGATATAGGGGTTGATGCCTAGCTTAATGAGTTTTTCTATGATTCCTGAGTGTGAAATGGGATCAAAGACCTTGGCCATATCAAGTTAGGCTGTATGAACCACCTTGCCTTCATCCATAGCTCTGGTGACTGACTCAAAAAAGTCGACCAAGTTGAGAAGGCATGATCTATCCTTCACAAAACCAAACTGTGTAGGATCCAGAGTTTGGAGATTCCCTATATCCTTGTTTATTAGGTCCATATCAGACTTGTCAGGCTAATGGGGAGATGGTTCCCAGGGTCTGTAGTCACTCCTCCCTTGTGGAGAGGGATGACTTTAACAGTGCACCAATCGGTAGGGACAAAGCCTGAGGTGAGGCTGTGATTGAACAGGGCACACAGGTGAGGTGCCAGTTCACTCTGTAGTTCATGTAGAACACAGCCGGGGATATTGTCAGGTCCCATAGAAGCTGTATTCTTGGCCTTGGACAGTGCTGTTTTAACCTGTGCAGCAGTAATACTGGGTGCCTGGCAATCTACTGGTATTGTGATTGATCCTTTTGAGGGGGAGAGAGGGGTAAGAGAGGGGTAAAGTTGGCACTGAATCTGCCGGACAGTATATTGGCAAGATCTGTTGGCTCGGTATAGGAGGTACCGTTGTGCAGTAGCTCAGAGCAAATCTGGGTATTGCTGTGGGGATTCTTTACATAACTATAGAAGGCTTTATGGTTGTCTTTACTATCTGCTGCAATTCTGTTTTCATAGCTAGATTTAGAGGATTTGATGAGGGCTGTCAACTTTTTGTTGAGGCTGATAAGGGAGGTTTTCCAGTCTTGGGACTTCACCTTATTCCGCATCAGTTTCCTCCATCTATTGTAGAGTTTGTTTATGGCAGGGGACCACCAGATTGGCTTCTTTTTTTTTTTTTGAGGAGAGCATCTTGATTCTATATGGTATGGCGAGATCCATGCATTTGTGTATGTGTTCATACAGTGCATTGGTGTATGGTTTGGCAGTCATGCAACTATTCTCCATTTGCATGGGTGCCATGAAGTTGGCCACCTCTGTTTTTAGGGGCCCAAAGTTAGCTTTGGAGTCGTTTTTTATGGTGGTTACCTTTGTGGGGAGGGTGGGAAGGATGTGGATTTCCAAGGTGGTTAATTTGTGGTAAGATCTAACCAGGGAGGAGTTGACTATTGGTGTAGAGCAATGGTCACCCATGTTAGTAATGACCAGGTCAAGGATGTTGCTACCTTTAGTGGGGGTAAGAACGAGCTGGTCCAGGGCATTGAAATTAATGAATTCCAGAAAGTGTTGGGCAAGTGTATTTGTACATGAGTAGTTTTGCCAGTTAATGGAGCAGTAGTTGAATTTTCCCAGTATGAGAGTGTTAGGTTGGACCCTAATATTCTCCAGGGTGCTTAGGAACGTGCAGTGTGAGTCCTGGGACATGGTTGGGGACCTATAGCAGGCTATGACCTGAATCGCTGTCTTACCCAATGTTAGCTGTACCTGAAGTATCTCAAATGCTTTATGTTGGGGTACCAGTCTGGTGGTGTGTGCATCCTTTATAAATATGGAAACACCACCACCTTTAGAGCTTTGGTCCAAGTTCTTGGGCTGAAGGGTGTAGAATGAGTTATAGCCTGGTAGTGCAGGGGTGCTTCTTGCTGCCTAGAAACAAGTCTCTGTTACAGCACAAATGTCGATGTTCTCCATTTTAAGGAGTGCTTTGAGCGAATGCATTTTGAGATTTAGACTTCTAGCATTAAGCAGCATGACCCTCAGATTGCATTTGTTTGTAGCTGTTATGGTGGTAATTTGGTCTTTGGAACACCGCCTAAAAAAGTTTTTCTTGTTCAAAAGGTTATCTTGTGGCTGTCTCTCTTTTTGAACCACATGTTAGCTAGTATTAAGCTATATGCCAAACAGAAGTCTAGAATGGCTTCTCTTTCTTTATTCCTGTTGCTCTACCCATGTGGACCCAAGCAGTCCTCATATCCTAACTAAAAATATCCTGTTTGATCTGTCCCGATATGTGCATATAGGTCACCCTTATCAGCACCAATTCATGCTGTCCTGCTTTGTCAAGTAGCTGCTGTCTGACTGCACTCTTTCTTCAATCTTTTCTGCACTATCACAACACTACTGTGGGGCATAAGCTGATTGCCATTAATCTGTCACTAATTCTGATGACATCCCAAACTGCCTTCTAAAGCATCTCACTCACCACAATTCCCACACCATGTCTAGTTTGTCCTCCGCCTAAATTGTAGACTCTGGATCCCAAACCAAATGGCTTTGAAGCACTGCCCTTCCATCTTGTCTTTTGGATACATAGGTTGTCCAGCTTCCTCCATACCATCATGTCATCCACTTCTAAGCTCCATACTGTCAGTGAACCATATTTGGCAGACTGATTGGTTTTACATTCAGTTTTCACTCAACTGGGCTATACTAGGTAACCCAAGCTGGGTGAATGGACTCTGGCTGACAAATAGCTTATTGCTGGGCTTTATGTCAGGCACATACTGGCCCATATGGGCACATGCACCCATGACATCATTAGAATGAGTCCCTCTCTATTACCCATATTTATTGGTAATATTAGTCGACATGACCGAATCACCTAGAGCCATGTTTTACACCATCAAGTGGCTAGCCCTGCCAAGGCATACAGTCTATGACCCATGTTCTACACCACAGGAGATGCCCAAAGAGGTTAGTGTTTATAATTCTTTCCCCTCCAGAGCATCATGTAGAATCTGTACTTCTGCCCACAGCTCTATTCTTGGTTTACTATTAAAATATTATTCAGAACTACAAACATCTCCCCTACCTCGACCCATGTTAAAACACAGCCTAGATTATTTTTTTTGTCGTCGACATTACTATTTTTGAACTTCCGTGTTCGACTATAGCACAGTCAATGTAGTGCCATTCGACATTTCAATAGTAAACCCTATTCTTTGATGAATTTGAAATGGAAACACTGAGCATATTTTTCAGAGATGGAAGGAACACTACAGAGACAAAGGGATAACATGCAAACTCCAAACAGGCATTGGCTAGAGGTCAGGATCAGACCCTGTACCTTGTGCATGAGAGGTGAAGACCTTAACCATTATGCCAAGTGGTCTTTTGCTTTATATATTCAAAAGTAGAGATAATCAATTTCTCACTGTAACCTCTACCCTAGAACTCATTTTAATCTTAGACAGTTTATTTTGGAACACCTTATCATGTGTAACAAATCTGGACAATTTTTCACAATGCCCTTGACATAGAGTGGGTGCCCACTACTGTATTTAATGAATAAGTTTGTAAAAGTGGATTCCTGTATTTTTTATCCTATTTTCCAATAAATTATACAAATTAAGTGGTTGAATTCAAAAAGTCACAAAAGTTGAAAAACTAAAAAAATATATGAGTGCAAATTTTGTTTTTAAATTATTTATTTATTCCCTGATGCTTTTGAGAAGGAACTTTTAGCTACTTGCTGTAGACGTATTTAGAGCTCACCTTGTAACCCTTTGATGTAGGTTTAGTGTATCAAGATGAATTGCATAGTGAATTGAAGATGACTTGAACTGCTGTCTTTGCGGGCTGCATTTTTATGTCTGGTCACTGCTGATACTTCCCTTGCTTTAAGACACCAGTTATGTTATGTACTGAGATAAATGGGACTTTATAAAGTATGAAATGAAAAAAGTAAAGCAGAAAGGTTAAACAATGGGATGGAGCACACTTTTCTCTTTTACAATCCCATCTTTTGTTGTATAAAGTTGCATTTTTCAATTATATGGAAGATAAGAGGTCAAAGTTAGATAACATATTTTACACTGCTATATTAAAGTGCAGAAACACAGTGGAACAGATTCCAAAAGAGTTACTCTCAGTGTAATTCTACCATGACTCTGAAAGACCTGCTCTCAATGTAGGTAACATACTTCAGTGTAAACAGGCTTACACCAGTGGCCAGATTCCAAAAGACCTGCTCTCAGCCTGCTCTCACTATAAGTGGTCACTTACAATGAAAATAAGTCTTTAGAAATAGGGCCTTGTGAATGTGCATTCTCAATTAAATGATTGCTTTTGGAGGGCATCCTGTGTCAAGATTCCTATCAAAGCACACTTACAGTACAAGCAAAAACCTGAAAGAAATTATGATAACATAAGCTGTGCAAATGTAGAAGAATCATTGCAACAGTTCTTTTTAGAGCAACTTTGTATTCAAAGCTTTAAGTCAAATATATTTGCAATGGTTATTTACATGTGTTGCTCAAAATTAGTTTGGTTGATAGGGTGACTGCAATGTATTTCATGATGGATTTATGAAAAAACGGTGTTTACTTCGAGGACTTTGGAAAGAAAGATGTGCTGTTCTATTTTTCTGTTGTGTAATAATAAGTGGTATGAATCTACTCATGTACACGATTGTTTTACATTTTATATATATATATATATATATATATATATATATATATATATATATATATATATTTATATTTTTATTTTGTGTTATAGATTATGTGTTATTACATTTTTATAATTCCCTTGGTCTTCTTTCCAATAAGTGCCATGGGATGTTTCTCCTCTACTTGCTATTACAATTTGACATTTCATCTGATGGATGAAACTCAGGAGTCCAGCATCCCCTTATACTGCAATGTACAGTTAGTACTGGAAATTAAGCCATGGTGGTGCAGCGGTAACTTTGTCGCCTCACAGCAAGAGGCTCTCCAATTCGATTCTCGCTGGAGCGCCTTCTGTGTGGAGTCTGCATGTCCTCCCCATGGTTGAGTGGTGCTCGAAAGACATGCGTGAATGGGCATGCCTTCATTGAAGGTTGGGAGTCGGGCTGGCACCTAGGCACTAAAAAAATTGACTGCCAATCATTAGTGGACCAGAGTTCCGCTGTGGCAACCCCTAACTGGGAAAAGCCGAAAGAAAAACAAACGACAAACAGTTAGTACCGGTAATTGACCAGTGTGGAAAAATAGCCAACTGCTTTCTCGGCTGCATGAATCAAAAGTGATGTTGCCCCCTGCTGAGCCAGTGATACTGCAACAGGTTCCAGACTCACAACACTGCAGTTGCAAAGTGCCATTATGAGATCTTTTAGGTTTAGAGGGATATTGTGGTGTCATTTGAAAGTTCAGTATTATTTGTATGTCATTAGACTGAAAAGGAAGTAAAACTACACAGTTTAGCAGCACAACAATTATATATGAACTGCAACACAAGCTGAGAGCAGATTGATTATAAACTCCCAGTAATCTGACAAACATGGTGATAACTCTGAATACAACAACTAGAGCATATAAATACGAAGTGATGAGATATAGCAGAAAGAGGTGATAATCTGTTATATTAAGGGGTTGAGAAATCTCAGAAAACCACTAAATTAGAAGGAAAAAAAACTCCACAATACAGTTCCATCCCATTCCAGGAACAAGGAAAAATGCTACAGCAGGCTGGAGCAATACAGATCAGGTAGGTTATAGCATTACCAAAGAAACCGACAGGCCTCCATAGTAGCATACTGATGAGTAATGAATAAACAACAGGAGAAGAAACTTCCCGTCCTTAGTCTGGAAGCTTCAAAGTTTCTGCAATATTGTACAGAAGAGCATGAAGTGGTGAAATAGGAATGAAGAAAGGTCTGTAAATGTAATATAGAGTTGAGAGTCAAGAAGTAGAGAGATGTTATATGTTATGAGCTGTGGTTAGTATACATGATTATGCAGTGGCGGCTGGCGACTTCAAATCAAAGGGGGCTGCAGAAGACAGCTGAATGGGTGGGGCCAATGAGAAGGGATGTTCCCAACTAGAAAGGGGTGGAGCTATGCTCAAAACTACAAAACCTGGGACCTTAATTAAATATGCTGCCCTGGGTGCCAAATCGTCATTATGAGAGTCCAATCAAGACAAAATGAAGTGAAGAAGAAAAAAAAAATTCAATTCATTGGCTACATGACAGATTAATTAATATCTAGATAGAAACAAAAAGGTTGTGAGGCATGAAAAAATAAATTACTTTTAAAATACAATAATGGAATGCCAGTCAAAATCAAGTATAAAAAAACAAGCAGCACTCAACTCAAACCACTTCCCCTTGCACTGCAGTTCTAATTATAATTTATATTTAGCTTTATAAAAGTACCAAGTAACATGCTGAAAGTAGCAATCCCCCCACTTGTAAAAATGTTTCTTATCCAAAAACGACCTGCTGTCTGACAACAACTATCTAGTTGTTTCATGTGGAAAGCATGATCAAAGTAAAAAATGAACAGCAAACAAGAAACAAGCTCAAGATAAATTGCTTAAAGGAGTACTGCACAGATTATGGACCACACATGATAGACTGGCATTCTATTTAGTTTACAGGTAAAGCCTGCAAAGATGACTGAAGTCTCCAACAAATGTAATGAGCTTCTGAAAATACTGTAATCCTGTCCTTTATTACAAATACTGCCATATGCATTTCAGTACTTAAGGCTTATACGCTATCTAGTTATGTAAATATTCTCTGCATGGCAGTAACAAAAAGGCCTTCTGTGTTGATAATTCCTTAACAGCATGCTTATTAAAGCTTACTTGCATCTTACAGTTTCAGACACGCTTACCTGATGGTCATTAAAGCATTGCTACTTGAACACAGAGCAACAGGCACTGCAATGACATGCATTTTCTGAATAAGAAGTATAAATCAACAGTATAAAAATATGACAGAAAACCAAAATATTCTTCAAAATCAAGGACAGATGAAAAGCCACTGTAGTACTTGTGTCTACCTTGGATAGGGGGGGAATACTCTGTACACTTACACTGCATAACTGTTCCTTGCCTTGCTTGGACACATCCAGAGTCACTAAGTGGGGCAGTGGGGTGCAACAAGTAAGTTACAATTAAATGTCTCTGGCTGATGGTGATGGCCCTGGCACATTTGTCATATCTCTCAGCCTCAGAGCAAGAAATCTGGACAAAGCCATAAACAGAAGTGGGACAAAGCCACAAAAATAAGGACAATTTTTAAATATTGCTGTTATAAACTTAGGAAGATAATAGAGTAGTAGATCTTGCATTAGTATGAATTTTCTGAAGGGTATGAAATCTGAAACTCAAATGTCTATCATTATTTTCTAACTTCAGTCTTTAATGATTTGCCACTAATTTGTGAGAAAACCACAATTTTATGAAAAAGAGACCAAAAATGTGATGCAAAAATATAAAATACTCACACAATACAGCTGGGAACCTGTCAAAGAAGGGAAACTTTTAATATTGGTACTGTTAACTTGAGCAGCTGACAAAATAAGAGAATCTACATGCATTTCTGAAATTAAAAATTATCTATAACCGATCATTACAATTATTTATTAGTTGTAAATCCTCCACGTTTTCTTCCAAATTTGTCATTTTGTGGAGGGATTATTAGGGGGAGAGCAACATTTTGTGCCAAAATCAGGGACAGTTGAGAGGTTTGGATATACCTAATTCTATAAAGTGATTTATTTGAGCGTACCGCTCATCCTCATAGTGCAGGAAATTTGGACAAGGCCAAATATATTGGGGAATATACGAGCAGTACTAAAAGTTGGTCTTGTATAAACATAGTCAGTTGACAGAACAATAGGTCTTGCTTTAGCATACATTTTTCTGAAGAGTATGAAGTATGAAACTCAATGCCTGTCATTATTTAGTGACTTCATTCCTAAATGATTTGCCAGAAAACCACAAATTTTATGAGGAACAAACCAAAAATAAAAAACAAAAATCTATTCATTTTGCAAAAATCTGGACAGTTAAGAGGTATAGTTCAGCCGGGGCTGTCTGAGTTCGCCTTCATTCCCCTCCTCACAAAATCATGGTCGAATAGGGCCTCTCCACTGCAGCTATTCCAATGTACCATGACTTGGCTATTTCACCACATTTACCATAAACACTGTAATGTGCATACTGCTTTACTTCTACGATGATTTGGAGTTCATTTAAAAGTTTTATTTTACATTTTACAGCGCAAACACCAATAGAAATCTGCTAAACAAAGCAATGCAGTCTCACAATGAAAACAGACTTAACAATAAAACTTTTCTGCCCTTGAAACTCACATTCATTGAAACAGCATTGAAACCCACATTCAAAGAAAATACATCTGGCCAGTAGTAGAGAAAGATTAACTTTGGGCTGTTTTCAAATTGTAGACCCCTTGCACAGGAAACATACATGTGTTCTTTGATGCACCTTCCTGATTGTATTAAATTATATTCCTCATGTATTACAGTACAGTTGCTAGAGGGCATTTTAAATGTATTGTTTTGAACATTCTTCCAATAAACAATAAAACAAAATGCATGCACTAATAATGACAAAACTGCCCAGTTCAGAACATTTCCATCATAAAAGTCTACTCAAACTTCTACAGTCCACCAGTATCAGTAAATATGCACAATCTCTGCAGAAGTAAAAGTCATCTAAGTAATTCCACATTAAAGAGATCTGTAACTAATGAAGAGGTTGCTGCTAGCAAATAACTTTATATTTCATTGTTTCATCTACAAATAAAGTGCCTGTTGCTGTTGAGGAATAAATTGCCTATGTTGCAATAAAAAAATGATAAGCTAGTAATATTGCAATAAGGAATGGATGGCAAACTGATAACAGGTTCATAGTTACTAGGTATCTTTGCCAAAAAGGACTGCAGCATCCACCCTCTTCACAACACAGTACAGTATCAGCAATGCATCTACCTACTGTGAGAGTAGAACCCACAGCCTTCTGCACCAAAAGCAAGCACATTACCTGTTGTGCTATTAACAATGCACACAGATGCACCATAAGCAGTACTAAACATTTATTCCCCTGCAGCTCTCAGCTTCTTGTAAAATCTACTCGACGCTCAGCTGTACCTCTGAACTTTGCAGCACAAGAAATCTGGAAAAATCCAAAATTTATTGGGGGGGGACAAAAGCCCAAAAACCAGGGACACATTTTAAATATTGCTTGTATAATGTTGGAAAGTTGTTAGAATAAAATGCTGCATTGCCACCATACATTTCACTGACAAGTATTGAACCCAGGACCTTCTGCAAAGCAGTCAGAGAAACATGTCACTATACCAAATCATCTATTTTGTAAAAGGGTGGAGGACTGAAACTTAAATGGCTCCTATTTAGTGAATTCAGTTCTCAGCATAGCTGTCAACCTCTTAGCACAAAACACCTGAACAAAGCCAATAATGGGGGAATACAGCCCCCAAACATATTCAGTGAATGCAGTTCTCACCATAGCTCTCAACCTTAGCACAAAACACCTGGACAAAGCCAATAATGGGGGAATACAGTCCCAAAAATAGGGACAAATTTGAAATATCCATGTTATAAACTTAGAAAATTGCTAGAATAAAAGGTTTTGTGTTTTCTGATGAATATGAAGTCTGAAATTTCAATGCCTGCTATTTTTACTATTTGTTAACCAGCATGCAGACTCTGCACAGAGAGCACCCCAGTTAAGAATCAAACCAGAGAACCTACAGCTGTTAGACAGCAATGCTACCAGTGCACCACTGCACTACTGACTGTGCAAGGAAACAAGAATACAGAAACCACAGATTTTATGAGGAACAGAACAAATATGAGGCAAAAATCTGCAAGTTTTGTTACAAATGCTGGTGGTGGGTAGGGAATTCAGGCCCTTGCCACCTATACCCAAGGTACAGGGTTCAAACATGAGTTGCTCTCTACCCAACCTTTCCAAGTCTTGGCCCACTTGATAAAAATGGCACAATCCCTGCTAATCAGCTGGCAGTGCACTAACAAACCTCTTCCAACAGGAATGTATGACATTTTATACCTAGTCAGTATTATGGCTTTCAGCATGGTAACATACCTAGCAGCTGTATATGCCCACTTTATAAAAGTGTCACAATCCCCACTACCCTAAATCAGCTGGCACTATGCTGACACACCTCTTCCAACAGTAATGTATGACATTTAATACCTAGTCAGTATTATGGCTCTCAGCATGATAACATACCTAGCAGCTGTATATGCCCACTTGATAAAAGTGTCACAATCCCCACTAATCAACTGGCACTACACTAATAAACCTCTTCCAACAGGAATGTATGACATTTTATACCTAGTCAGTATTATGGCTTTCAGCATGGTAACATACCTAGCAACTGTATATGCCCACTTTATAAAAGTGTCACAATCCCCACTACCCTAAATCAGCTGGCACTATGCTGACACACCTCTTCCAACAGTAATGTATGACATTTAATACCTAGTCAGTATTATGGCTCTCAGCATGATAACATACCTAGCAGCTGTTTCTTCCACCTCTAGTTGGAGACATTGTTGAAATACTATTTTCTTTATTATTCTCTCTCTATCTTTGTTGCTGTCTTTTTATATTTGTATTTGGTGTTTGTTTCTTTTTTAATGTCTCTCCAATAATGTTACTTTTTTATGCAGGGTCAGCCAACAGCTGTGTCTGTGCTCTAGCAGTGGTCTCTGGAATGCCATATGGCCATGCCTTCTCCTGCTAGCAGTGGTCTCTGGAATGCCATATGGCCATGCCTTCTCCTGCTAGCAGTGGTCTCAGGTATGCCATATGGCCATGCCTTCTCCTGCTAGCAGTGGTCTCTGGAATGCCATATAGCCATGCCTTCTTCTGCTAGCAGTGGTCTCTGGTATGTCATACTGCCATGCTTTCTCCTTCAAGCTCACCATCTGCATCCAGACATGCCTTTCCATCAGGTGACATAGGTCAAGCTGCAGCAGGGAAGTTGATCTAGAAGCGACTTTGGTGGCCTCTGGTGCTCGGTCACTGGAGGGAGGTGATTTTGCTTTCTCTGCTGACACTGCTGGTAGGTTACACTTTTTTACCTAGCAAGTGTTGGAGGATCTAATGACAGAATTTTGGAGCAGTGGTCTGTTGCTGGAGACCTTCCTTATGTGACAAGAGAAATCACACGTCAGCCTAGCATTGCCTAAATTGCCCTCTGAGTTAGGCCACAGTATGATGAGCAGTCATGGTGGTGATGTATCGCTGACTGGATCCAATCTAAGGCAGTCTGTTCAGGAGCTGGGATACCTTCCTATCCAGAATCATTGTGATCCTCTTTCATATGTGTCATCTCATTCCCAATTTGCCATCCATTTATCCCCATCACCACTTGTCTTTCCTCTGTCAGTATGTGTGCCTATCCACTGTCCACCCTGCTTGTATCAACAACACCCCTATTGGTCTTTGTCTATGTTGCAGGATTGTTCATGTGTCCCTATGTCCATACATGTACCCTCTCTCTATCCTCTGATGTGCCATTAGATACTTCTCCATCTACCTTTCTTGAAACATAATAAGAAAGGGCCACTGTCTCATAAAATAAGTATACTCTTCCTCCCTTCCCCACTACCAGACTGTCCTAGCTCTGTTTGAAACTACAGCCTGTAAACTGATCACCTGTTTCAGCCTACTTAACTGCTGTATGCTGGTTTATGGCCTGTTGATATGTTTTCTCTAGTACAGATCGGCAATTTGAATGTTATGCTAGTAAATGTTACTTACATCTCACACACACACACACACACACACACACACACACACACACACACACACACACACACACACACACCATTAACTTACCTTACTTGTCCAGGGTAGTTTCATATTCCACTCGCTAAGCTCAACTTGTCTGCGGTAGCTCCATATTCCACTCGCTAAGCTCTGCTGTCCAGGGTAGCTCCAGTCACGTCACAGATCCCGTGGTGAAGTTCTTCCATCCCACGAGAGCAGGCCAGCCTGCCAACTTTGCAGTCCGATACCTTTCTAAGTCTATGCAGTTGTAACTAATTGCATAGACTTCTGGGATGCTCCTGACTTCTGTGTTTCTAATCCGGACTGCTGCTGAATATGTCTGGAGCTCTGCGCATGCTCCGGACTGGTTCAGCAGTAGTCTGAATGTTGGAAATGCTGCGAGTGCACATGGGCGAAGGTCCGCGATTTTTTTATTTTGTTTTTTTTCTTTCTTCTCCTTTCTTCTTTCTTTAACAGCTGGGAGGTGCTGCAGTCCTGCAGTCCAATAGCACGGGCCACCCCTGGTGTATGTGTATGCTACTGTGGCCTTTTTTATCTCAATCTGACATTAGACATGTAAACAGAAACTGGCCATCTTTTATGGTGAAGGGGGTGAGGTGACGTGTGTGTGTGTGTGTGGGTACATATATATGTTGTGTGTGTGTGTGTGTGTGTGTGTGTGTGTATGTGTGTGTGTGTGTGTGTGTGTATATATATATATATATATATATATATATATATATATATATATATATATATATATATACATGTATACGTTGTGTGTGTATATATACATATATATATATATATATATATATATATATATATATATATATATATATATATATATATATGTATATATATATATATATATATATATATATATATATATATATATATATATATATATATATATATATACACATATATACATATGTATATATAAGATTCACAACTTCTGAAGTATCTGACTATGGCCATTTGTTCTTTCACTTCAATCTGGATCTAACGTCAGAGGATTGCACAGAAGGTCAATACTGTTTTTGTGGGGGACAGGGAGACAGGTAGTACTCCCAGGTATGTACATTGATAAGTTTATTCAGAAAGATTATTTTTCAGCTTTGATCATTAAACTTTTGCTACAAGATATGTCTTCGAAGTAAACAAATTAAGGCAATTTCTTTCATTACTCATGTTTGTTCAGGTCATCATGGGGTCAAAACTTTGGGAAAAAAAGCTGTAAAATGCACCATAGATTATCTATAAACCCAAGGCTTCTGAGAGCCCAGTGACCCTCAGACCCTGGCTTAATGCATTTATTTCACTGCTAAGCATGAATCTATTTATTAAACTAATAAACCACTAAAGTGTTTCTCTGTGTGTGGTCATTTTTTCATTTTTTTACTGGTTGGTACTGTGTTCTTTGTAATGAATGCTTGGAACAAACTGATGACCTCTGTTTACTTTGCCTTTCATACTGTGTGCATTTGTTTGCAGAGGACATTTGTATATGTATTATGCCATCCTGAATGGTTGAGGGGCAGTGGTCAACAACTAAAATAAATGCAATTTACTGTGCCATTTTGGTATTGTTGCGGTAATCTTTTTTTAAAAAAATACCATGCTGAGTACTCAGTTTACTTTTCAATGGCTGACAGTTGTTTATTTATTGCATTCATTAACTCGGAAAATCCAGCTGGGAATATAACCCCTTTTCAGCAGAGGACAGTAGGGAGAAACGTTTAACAAAAAAAATTGCATTTTAACCTTTGAGGGAGACTTAATTTCTGAACTCAGAGATATAGAAGTTAGTGTTACTGCCTCCCAGAATTTGATTTTCTGCATAAAATTTCACCTAAGGTGCCTCTTGTTTAGTCCATGTTACTGTGGGTTTTTGCTGTAGTTTTTGTCCCCCTTCTTTGAAAAGACATGAAGGAAGATATTAGTTATCTGGATTTAGTATGGCTGCATGAGAATCTATGCTCAGCTGTGTGTAATGTTCATATAACACAGAACATATAACAGAACTGATTACTATAGCAATAACCCACGCCTGGGTGTGGGTAATGCTGGATTTACCCACGGTTGGCGTGGCTTGGTCCCGTGGGTAAATCCAGCATTACCACACCCAGAAGTGGGTTATTGCTATTATACAATGACATTATTTAAGAAAAAAAATAATTACTTTTCTTAAATAATGGCATTGTATAATGCCTCCTTGCTGCCCTTCCGCAACTGTCTGGTATTCCGCGGCAGTACATCAGAGCTGTGGGCAAAAGCAACGGAGAAAGCAAGATCTCCATTGCTTTTTACTGTTTCGCTATGTTAAATGGGTTTAACATAGCCAGACAGCTTTAAAAAAAGCAACGGAGAATCTCCATTGCTTATTTTAAAGCTGTCTCGCTATGTTAAACCCATTAACATAGCGAGACAGTTTTGAAAAAAGCAACGGAGAAAGCAAGATCTCCGTTGCTTTTTACAAACTGTTTCGCTATGTTAAATGGGTTTAACATAGCTAGACAGCTTTAAAATAAGCAACGGAGATCTCCGTTGCTTATTTTAAAGCTGTCTCGCTATGTTAAACCCATTTAACATAGCGAGACAGGTTTAAAAAAAAAAGCAACGGAGAAAGCAAGATCTCCGTTGCTTTTTACACACTGTGTCGCTATGTTAAAGGAGTTTAACATAGCGAGACAGTGTTTTAAAAAAGACTTATACTAATGGAAAAAGTCCGGGCTACCGGACCTTTTTCCATTAGTTAAGTCGATTTACAACGTGCACGCTGGCCAATCAGCGTGCACGTTTTGGAATATTAATGGGGGGTCATGGTATAATGTCTGTTAGTGCACTGTGATCACACCCCATAGCTCTTTGTATCCTAGCAGACGTATTGTCAGTTATTTATTGATTGTTTGTAAATATTAATTATTTATTTATCTATCTATCTATCTATTGGTCTATCTATCTAGCAATCTGTCTTTCTATTTATTTATTTATTTTTGAAGGGGGTTGACTTTGTCATTTTTGTGGACAGCTGAGATGAGAGGGATGGCTGTATAACATAAACATTAGAACTAATTTTGCAGCAATGCTGCTGTGATCAACCAGATACTTTGGGCACTATTTCTTGTGTGTGTAGTTCATGTGAAAGGGATGGCTTAATAATTTAAATGTTACTGCTTTTACAATATCCCTGGCATTGCTCAACCAGATATGTTGGTCAATATTCTGACTTTGTCATTTTTGTGTCTGATTGTAATCAGAGATATGTCTCAGTGAGAGAACTGTTGTTACTGTTTTTACACTAATTCCTGCATGGATCAACCAAACCTGCTGGGCAAAACTTCTGGCTTTGTCACTGATGTGTACAGTTTTGGTGACAAGAAGGGCTTAGTAATATAAATGTTATTACTGCTTTTTTACTAGTTCTGGCATTGATCAACTCAATATGTAGGCCAATATTGCTGACTTTTTTATTTGTGTGTACAGTTTAGGTGAAAGGAAGGGCTCAGGGATATAAATGTTATTACTACTTTTACTGAATTACTCTGGTCTTTTCCTAACAGATGGTAATGACTCAGTCTTACATTACACCTGCACCAGAAATGTAATGAATGCCTGTTCAACAGGTTATGTGCAGCAGTTATTACCTTTGTCTGAACATGCAGAACCATACAGTAATGAAATGTAAGTTATTATCACATTATTAATTTACAATATGTGTACTTACAGTATAACAGTGAGTCATTATCACCTAAGGGGTAAAACCCTCAGCAGCTGCCACTGTTATTCACATTACTAAAAGTTCTTATCACATTGATGAATGCACGTGGCAGACTTTGGTTTCTGTAAATGTGGAGTCGTGCAGAAGCTTTTTTCCTCCAAATTTCTTTCTTTTCTTTTTCCCATTGTTTGTATTGTAAGATACAAATGAAGGTATCCACTGTAGTTATTTGGTTCATATTTTTGTGAATTACTGCAACTAAACATTGTGCCATATAACACCTTCTTGTACCCCACATTCACTATATAGTGTGCTGCTGTGATACTTTCCAACTGCCTCTGTGCAGATAAGTAACATCATATTGTTCTATACTGTGGTATTTTTCAGCTGTAATTTTAAGTGTAAGCAGCCTGTCCCTCGATGACGATACCATCTGTTCAGGAGAAATCAAGCAACATTCACTTGTTGGGTGACGAAACAGACTCCAATGGTAGTACCAGTGGTTCAGACATAGATGTGGACCTTCTACCATGTTGTAATGCAAACCAGAATGAAGACAGAGACTACGACACAGATGATGAGACCCACTCACACTTCTCTGTGAGAAGACCATTGCCAATGATAAGGATGATGTCCCTATTCCAGCCATTCCAGAAAACCACTGCAACATGTCACAGCAGACCTGACAAGTGATGGTGAAACTGACCACGATAGTGAAGATGAGGTAACACTTGCACTCCTAAGGAATGCTGACACACACACACACACACACACACACACACACACACACACACACACACACACACACACACACACACACACACACACACACACACACACCAGTGGCCATCAAACTCAATATGATTATGACACAGAGGATGAACTGCCTCTATTTGTGTTCAGGAATGGGCATGGTATCACTGACAGACTTATGAAGTCCTCCACAATCTGGGAAGTTCAAGTGCTGATAAGGATGAGGACATGCCTCCTGCTGTACATGAGGTTCAGAGTAGTCCAGAGTACATGGACTGGGATGGAGAAAATCGACTAGATCTGAAATGAAGTAGGTCCTCATTAGGCAGGGATATGATGGTACCTCAGTATGGAATGTCTGCCACTGCTTCACTCACAAATGTATGCAATACAGTTGGTACTGCCAGTGGTCATAGAGCATCATCTATGAATGATGCAGGACATTCCTTTACAAAGTATGCCAGGTTACCCACTAAGGTACGTCGAGCATGCCCACCACATAAGAATATCATGTGGGAAAAACACCTCATAGCAGTACACATTGATGACTTTGTGGGTTCAGTAGCCCCTGTAACCAACCTGGACTCAGACTGCACAGAGATGGACTTCATGAATTTGATGTTCCCAGAAGAGCTGTGCTTTCTTTTTGCCAGTGAAACTAATCATTATACTGCACAAAGGCAGGCTGCAACAGGCAAGGTTGATAAGAGTCCTGTTATGTCCTAGAGACATAAGCACATTTCTTGGTATTAGAATATACATGTCTGTTGTACATGTTCTAGAATACAGCAGTACTGGGAAACACACCACAAATATGGTCACTTCCCAATAGCTGAGTACATAACCCGAGAGTGGTTTGAAAAAAATCAGCAGTGTTTACACTGCAAAGACAGTCCCTTGAGTCTACCACAGGACTGTGTGGGTCATGACAAGCTACCCCATGTACGGCCAATACTAGATGTTGTAATTCATGCATGCAGGACACAGTATAATGTGTATTGTGAGGTGGCAGCAGATAAAACCATGGTTGGCTTCTGTGGACCTCTAATATTCAACAGACAGACCATTGTTAAAGCACCTCGAGGGTACTACAAGCAGTTACAGAGTGGCCCACTGCTGGCCACTGAATGGAAGGATAGCAACCCAGTATTAGTGCTGTCAACAAATAGTAACCCAACCTTGTCAGTCTCCAGGACATGCAGGATAAAGCATGATGGAATAAAGGCATAAGTGCCATGTCCACCAGCTGTAAACATGCACAACAGTTACATGAGTGGGGTGGACCAAGCCAGTCAGCTCAGGACACAATATCCAACCTCAGGAAAAGCCTGCAAATGGTGGCTGTATATGTTCTAGTTCTTATGGGATGTGGCCATAGTGAATGCTTTCATTATGTTCCATGAAAGTAATAGCCACAGGAAAGTGTCATGCACTGGACATGTTATTCCTGCAACACATTTACAGTTTCAAAGGAACCTAGGTCTGGACCTCCTTGTAAGTTACAAGAAGAGGAAGAGATGCACTGACATTGCTGTCCTGGAGCCTGTGAGCTGATTTGAACCTGGATCACACTTTCTAGTGAAATGGTGGAAATCAAGATGTAAAACCTGTGCTAGTAAGGGTAAGTGTGCTGAACCATCATGGGGATGCCTGACCTGCAAGATCAACCTGTGTGTTGAATGGTTCAGTGAGTACCATGGCCATAAAGATCTTGCAGATTACTGACAGCAGAAAATGAACAGTATGCCATGTGTGACAGAAATAAAGTTATGTTGTCATACCTAAACACCACGCATCTTAGGATCATGCAGGATGGCACTAGGGTACTTGAAGACTCTTCAGCTCAGTCTCCTGTGCTGCTTTCCTGGATATGCATGGTATAACTAGGTCAGATAAGGACACATGAAAACAGAAAAAGCAAAGGTAATGCTTTTTCAATTCATGTGTGCCCTCTGCATAGATCTCCTGTCACTCCATTCATGAAAAGTGTTTTGGTTAGTAAAGTCATCTTAGCTCAGTTTCAACCTGTAATTCCTTATTTCCATTCCTAAAAGGATGCATGGAAATAAAAAAAACAGAGGTAAGGCTTTTTTTCACATGTCACTGTCCATTCAAGTTAAGTAAAAGTGTTTAGGTCAGGGCAAGACACATTAGGTCAGTTCTCTCATTTCATTCCTTATGTCCATTCCTGAAAGGACGCATGGAAATGGAAAGAGCAAAGATAACGTAGACTGCTATGAGATAGTGCCAGTCAAAGCAGTCTGAGTCGGTGGCCAGCACATGTATAGGACACCTCAGATGCCCTCAAGTGTCACTGAAGAACCGTGCCTGTCCAGGGTTCATTAGTGCAGTAGTGGTGGTCCTTACCTTGCTTTTTCCTCTTTACATGAGCCCTTTCTGTGGTCCCTTGTCAGTATCCCTTCAGGCAATATTTTTCCTAAGGGCAAGAATGTTTCTATTTACAGTGATCTGTGCCTACTGCCATTCTGATCGTGTGTCAGTTGGTGTTTTCCTGGTTGGTAGGTATATACCTCTGCATCATCATTGGAAATAATGAAACTTATCCAAAGAATAATGCCACCATGGATAGGAATGAAGATTTGAGCTGGCAAACAAGGTAATGCATATTATGCACATATGTATGTAGTAATTCAGTAAATCTCCTAAGCATCACAAGTAACCTATTTTCATTTTTTCCTCGTGCAGGTGCTTCTACCATTTGCAGTGACATGACTTCAAGACTAGGGGGACAACAAGTGAGAGTGTGGATGTGTGGCCATTCCTGCAGTCACTAGGCTGCCAGTCATGCCTCCGGAAGTGACAAATACTACAATTTGAGCTTCCTCACATCTAGTGTGAAGTGACACTGAATTGCAAGAACAGGTATGCACTGGAGTGGACTCCTGCAGTTGTAGGCAGAGAAGCATTCCATCTACCCTGAGTCTGACATTCTTGTGTTACATGTTGGCAGGAACAATGTCATCAGTCACCCACTTGGAGAGCTAAGGTTTTGAATCAAGATGATTTTTGAGCACATGCAGTCAATGGTGGCCATGTTGTCATATTATGTGCTCTGACATTATTCCTTGTTACAGAAATGCAAACATACAGCGGGGAGCACACAAGGTCAGATGGTTACAGAATGGGTTCAAGGCTTGATGTACAGGGTCAGTGGATCAACAATCAAAAATAACAGCATCACTGCAGAAGATGCTCACCTTTACAGAAGTGAATGGAGTTCACCTAAATGAAGATGGTGTTGACCTGTTCTTGACTGATCTCCATAATGGCATGATGGCAGCAATGCATGATATACTGGCAACATGCACCTAATGGTAAAGGATGGAAAACAGCCTTGACCTTGTAGGACCACTATGGTAAGGAAAACTATTACATTTTATAAAAAAAATATTTCATGGTTAAAGAACTTTATTCATATGCTGTACACATGTACACATATTATAGTTTATTTATGATTTAGGTTATGAAAGTTATATTTTTTCATAATTTGGCAAATAACTCTGATAGTGAACATGCCAACTTGCTAAGTAAGACCTCATTTTGAAAATGCTATTAGTACAAGGTAAAAGAACTGTAACTGTATGCTTTACACAAGTATAAATGTCACAGTTTGTTTATTTATTTGTTTGTTTATTTATTTATTTATTTGACATTTGTTTACTGGGAAAGTCCAAGTGGACATGCACCATTTTCAGTGGAGGTCCAGGGAGAAAAGCTCCATAGACAAAAGCAAAATTACATAGATACAAAGCAAAGCAAAATAACATTGATACAAAGCAAAATGACATAGTTACGAAGACTATAAAACTAGTTACTATGCCAATAGAATACCTCAAGAGTGTCATTAGGTTAACAATAATGGATAGAGAACATTTGTATAAATGCAATTGTTAAAGTAATATCACATTAGCATGCTCCTAAACGACATATTGAACAAACCTGACAGAAGAGATGTTTATAGAGGAGAGAATGAGCGGTAATAGATAGAAGTTATTACAGAGGAGACAGGGGTGAACGTAGGGAAAGGGGAGAGGAGAAATGAGTAGAAGACAAATTAGTACAGAGGAATAGATAGTCAAAGAGTAAGGAATAAAAGTAAATAGTTTAAGGGTTAGGTAGAGAGAGGATAATATTAGGGTAGTTAGTGGAGGGTAGAGGATGGGTGGGGGAGAGAGAGGAAATATAGTAGCAGGACAAAATAATAGGAAAGAAGCCCTGTGACTTAGCCTGGGCTAGAGCATGGGCAGAGCCAGTTGTGCATGGGCAGAGCCAGTTGTTGAATAAGTAGCTCTTGAGTATTCATTTGTTGAATAAGTAGCTCTTGAGTATTTGTTTGTTGAATAAGTAGCTCTTGAGTATTTGTTTGTTAAATAAGTAGCTCTTGAGTATTCGTTTTGTTGAATAAGTAGCTCTTGAGTATTTGTTTGTTAAATAAGTAACTCTTGAGTATTCGTTTTGTTGAATAAGTAGCTCTTGAGTATTCGTTTGTTAAATAAGTAGCTCTTGAGTATTTGTTTGTTAAATAAGTAGCTCTTGAGTATTTGTTTGTTGAATAAGTAGCTCTTGAGTATTCGTTTGTTAAATAAGTAGCTCTTGAGTATTTGTTTGTTGAATAAGTAGCTCTTGAGTATTTGTTTGTTGAATAAGTAGCTCTTGAGTATTCGTTTTGTTCAACATTGCAGGGTTCGTTGTAGTTCTGATAGTTTGAGGGGTTGTGTTCCAGATTCTGGCTATGTGGTAAGAGTAAAGAGACTCACCAGCACTGTTATTGGACTTGGATATTTTTAATAGAAGGGTATTAGAGGAATGTAGAACTCAATTATTGCAATAAGGTTCTAGTAGATTTTTTTTTAGGGCAGGGTTTTTTTCAGGGTGGTGTATCAGTCTGTGAGCTATAATGAGCTGGGTATAAGATAAGTGATGGGGTAAAACACAAGAACTCTCATGAAGTCTAGAGATAAGTCCTGGAAAAAATAGCTACAAACAAATAATCCTTATGATCTACAAAGATACAAAGAACAAAGAAACCTGGTCAAAAGACTAATCAACAAAGACAAAATAATTCTACTATAACACCCCTACAACAATAAAATCAGACTCAAAAAAATTCTGGCACACAATCAATCAAATGCTCCATCCAGGAAACCCTACCTCACCCAACTCTACCCCAGAAAAGACACCAGTAGAAACAGTCAACACCTTCAACACTTACTTTGTGGAATCAATATCCAATCTCTTTACCTCAAATAGCTCCAATACAGAGAACCCCACAAACCCAGCTTTCTCATCAAAAACAACTCCTTCCAAAATCTTTTCTCTCAAGCCCATCCCCACAACACACATTCGTACCTTAGTCTCCAAACTTAAACCCTGCTCTGTATCTGCAGATAACATCCCATCCTACTTTCTCCAGTCAACTGCCCACTCACTTGCCTATCCTATCTCTATCCTCATAGACCATTCCATCTTGGAATCTAAAGTACCTTCCATCTGGAAACACTTCTACACCATACCTATCCACAAAGGAGGTAACTCCACTGAAATCTCTAACTTTAGGCCTACTGCCATCCTCTCCCCTCTATCTAATGTTCTTGAAAAGTACATTCATTCTCAAGTCATGGATCATCTCTCTCAGGAAAACCTACTTGCACCTACTCAACATGGTTTTTGACCAAAGCATAGTACCTATATGGCACTCCTATCCTTTCTCAATACTCTTTCCCTGGCCAGAGATGACCATAAACTTATCTCCTTTCTCTTCCTTGACCTCTGTAAGGCCTTCAATACTGTCTCTCACTCTTTACTATTAAACAAACTATCCAACCTCAATTTCTCTCCTGTTACAGTGGCATGGTTTGAAAGCTATCTAAGAGATAGATTCCAGTCTGTAAAATGTTATACTGCCCTATCTACTCCACTACAAATATAAATGGGAGTCCCTCAAGGATCCATTTTAGGGCCATTACTTTTCAACGTCTTTACAAACTTGCTCTATACCTCTTGCCCACTCTCCTCTGTTATACAATATGCTGATGACTCTACTGTCATAACTATAACTAACTCTCACTCAGAACTCTTAACAGCTACCCAGTCATCCTTTAACTCTGTAGAAACATGGCGCTCCAACAACCAACTCATCCTAAACCCTAAAAAAACAAAACTCCTATTCTTCCTCCCTAAAACAGCTAACCACATCAAGACCTCCTTCACTGTCCAGTCACTCAATAAGACACCAATCATAGCCAAATAAAGCTCAAAACTCCTTGGTATTACAATCGATGACCAACTAAAATTTGATCTCCACATAAATAATTGTATCAGGAAAACCCACCTTAAGCTAGGTCTACTATATAGAAATAACAAATTTCTTACTCAGGAAGCCAGGATAGCCCTCACTCATGCCTATCTTCTTCCCTGCTTAACATATTGTTCTCAAATTCTTACTAAACTTAACTCCTGTCTCATTGCTAGACTTCAGACTACATATCACAAAGTAGCTAGATTCGCAACTCAACAACCCTACAGATCTCACCAATATCTCTCATTAACATACTTAAACTGGCTCGAACTGCCCCAACTCCTCCTCTCTCAGCTCCAAACCATACACTCAATCCTATATCAGCCATCTTTCTGTCCAGCCTTACACTCTATCATCTCCCACTATGCTCCTACAAGAAACCTCTGTAGCTCTTCCCAAGACCTTCTAAAAATCTACAAGCCCAAATCTAAAGCAGGACAAAACGTATATAGCTACCACTCCTCTACTGAATGGAACAAACTTCCCCTCGAGATTCGTACACAGGCACATCCCAAACAGTTTAAGCTAACACTAAAGGAATTTTTCAGAAATTGATCTGCCACTGCTCAAACCCTCCTTGAAAACTTTCTATTCTCAACTTTTCCTAAGCTATGTACTTCTCTCTGTAATACTCATATAGATTCTGGTCAGATCTGAAAAAAAAATCACACAACTGATTTTTGTACTTTATATTCCTCTCAGCTTACCTAATATATGTACAACCAATTGTTATCTGTATAAGATTTTGCTGTATTCTACTTGTATAAATTCTGTATTAACTACTTAATGTTATATTTGTTTGTACTGGAGCTTTTCTCCCCAGGCCTCTGCTGAAAAAGGGCTTCGGCTCAGTCAGACATTCCCGGTCAACAAATGTAAAATAAATAAAATAAATAAAATAAATAATTCTAACCAGTTGAGTTGTTGCAGAGCCAATCAGTGGTGGGATTTGTGTGGGGAATTTGTAACAAATTTGGCTATTTTCTTGCAGAAGGCTTCTAGTTTTCCTAGATCTGTTTTGTTTAGATTGGTAAGAATGGGATAGGCATATAGAAGAGTAGAGAATAGGTAGGTTCTGGCCATTGCCTGTTTTGTAGTGTTGGTTAGAAATGGTTTGCTTCTGTATAGTGTCCCTAGGTTTATATGTACCTTCTTTATAGTTTGTGATATATGAATGTCAAATTTTATATTATTGTCAATTACAACACCTAGGATTTTGTTTTGGATACTTTAGTTATAACGGTATTATTAGAGGAAGTGATATGAAATGAAGGTGGGGATCTATAGCTTTAGTGGATCAAAAGAGCATACGTTTGGTATTGTTTGTGTTAAGAATAAGTTGGAAGTTAGAGAGCCAGGACTCCACAGCAGAGGAGGACTGTTGTGTTATATCTTTAAGTTGTAAGGTAGCAGCTGCGCAGATAAGAGTAGAATCATCTGCATACTGGACAAGAGAGGCAAGGTGGGCAGCAGTGCGAAGCTTTTTAGTAAAAATACTGAACAGAAGGGGTCCTAGAATTTAACCCTGCAGAACCCCTATAGTAACAGGTAAAAGAGGAGAGAGGTCTTGTTGCCATTTAACAGTTTGTTGTCGACCAATTAGATAGCTTTGGAGAAGAGTGGCTGAGGTTTAGGTCAGAAAGTACAGTTAGTAGTTTCTGGTGGGAGATGGTGTCAAAAGCTTTAGATAGATCTATGAAGATGGAAGATACTAGTTTACCTTCATTCCTATATTGGTTGATGGTATTAATAAAATTTAGAAGGGCAGTAGTGCTGCTATGGTTAGGATGGAATCCATGCTGTGTGTCAGACAGTAGATTGTTAGATAAGAGACAGTAAAAGAGTTGAGTGTGTATGCATTTTTATAATATTTTGACTAGGGGAGATAAAATTGCTATAGGTCTATAATTGGAGGGTTCAGTTAAGTTACCTCCTTTGTTTATTGGGATGATGTATGAAATTTTCCAAAGAAGTGGAATATGGTGTTCTGAGACAGAGTGGTTAATGAGAATAGAGATAGGATAGGAGATGGCGTCAGCGGCTAGTTTAAGATATTCTGTTGGTAAGTTTGCAGCTGCTATGGTTGTAGGCTTAAGTTTGCATAGCAATTTTTTATGATATTATTTTGGACAGGGTTAAAGAAGAAGACATTGCTAGCTGCATTGGGTGGTAAAGGGATGGTTAGTGGAGAGATGTTGAATTTTAAAAGTGATGGTATGAATTCAATAAAGTATTTATTAAATTGTGTTGCAGTACTATCTAGAATATTTGTGGTTAATGGGGATGGTGCCGATGGCTGACTGGGTTGGAAGAGTTTTTGAATTGCTGACCAGAACTTTTGTGGTGTTTTTGTTAAACATCACTGTAATAGTTTTTTTTATTTTTTTTTGTCTTGTTTATTATGTTTTTTGGCTATGTTTCTAAATTGTTGGTAAGATTCATGGTCGATTTCAGATCTATTTATATGCCATTGAACCCAGGTTTTGTCTCTGAGTTTAAGTAGTAGTCTACTTTCCTTAGCCATGGGGCATAATTTTATTTTGTTCTTATAGTTGTACACAGAGCTTGTTTGTTTAGCATGCTGAGAAAAGTGGAGTTGAACTAGTCTATGGCAGCATCTAGGGGTAAAGTCTTAAGTGGAGTCCAGTTACAGAGTTGCAGGGTGGAGCCGAAGGTTTGAGCATTAAAGTTTTTGTTATGGACCTGTATTTTTGAGGGGATTAATCCATTTTCTAAGTAGATAGATTGGGAGGTGATCACTGATGCTGTCAGGGAGACAACCTGATTGATGAGTGTGGGATGTTTTTTTATTTAAGATGCAGTCTAGAATAGTCTGACTTTTGGAGGTTTTGTTTCCTCTGGTTGCAGTCTGTATTACTTGAGTGAAGACATGCAGGTTGATGAGGTTCGTAGGGTTTTCTGAGTTGCACATGAACTGATCTGTGTTAACGTCACCCATTATGATTATTTCATGAGGAAAAGTTAAAAACATCCAGTGGAGAATGTTTTCAATTGTAGTGAGGTTATTTCCTGGAGGAATATAGGTACTTATAATGACTAGATGTTTATTGGAGTGGATTTTGAGTTTGCTAAATAGTATCTCAACACTATTGAATTCTGGGATATTTTGATCTACGCATTCTAGTATAAGATATTTTTAAATAATGGCTATTCCACCTCCACATTTGTTTATTTCTGTCCACCCTATGTATGCTAGAGCCTGGGGGAATAATTTCATTATTGTTTATTTCTATCTTCAGCCAGGTTTCTATTAGCAGTTCAATGTCAAGTGAGTAATGTGAGAGACTGACATGGAGTTCATGTATTTTGTTAACTACACTCCTGAAATTCATGTTGAGGAATAATAGGTAAGCTCCTTTCCAGGCTACATTTAAGACACTCTGGGCTGTAATGTGGGTAAGTTGACGGGTTCCAGTAGTCTGGTTTTGGGGCCAGGGTCTGGGTGAATATCACAGTTGAGTTTAAGATGAGATGTTATATGTAAGAGTGAGTTTAGGAGTTTTGTTTTAAGTTTATTAGACTTGAAAGAGATGTGAGGTGTAATGTGTAGAGGAGAGTAGCTGTATGTTACTTGATCTATGTAGGTAGTGTTGTAGAGTTCTGGTGTTATCACAAAGTTGATTGGTCTTGTTTGTAATGGACAAGGGAATGGAATAGTATGGCAGAAGAAAAAAATGGACAGGTGACTATGATGAGAAGTTAGACGAGCAGCTAGTGAAGGAAGTATGAAGGAAATTGTATTTGAGTAACATTTTTATGTTTGGGACACTGGAAAGTTATCATTAAATTAGAATTAGAACTGGAAAGCAAAGGGTAGATGAAATGGGGTTTATGTATTGAATAGAAGAGAATTTTAGTGAGCTGTAATAGGTGTAATAGGTGGTAACAGGCTAAAAGGATAAGGAGAGGAGGAAGGAGTGGAAATATTTCAGATTAACAAGTGATCGGATAGGGGTTTGATAAGCGTGAATAGTGAAGTCTGAAGAAGTGTTTTTTAATTTTTTTAATTGATTCCAGTTAATTAGTGGGAGTGGTTGGTTTGAAATAAGTTTAGATGTTCAGTGGGGGTGGGAATTGGGGGTATGATAGGGGAGCGGAGAGAGCACAAGCGGAGCAAAGGTGAATGGAGCAGGCAGAACCTTGCCACACATCGAGCACAAACCAGTAAAAATCAGTAAACCAGAGGACAGCAGGTATGTGGCAATATTCCCCAAAAAAACAGTAGCTCTATGGGCTGTACTAGTTGAAGTAATTACCATACTTTATCATTCCATACAAAGTTTGCAGAAAATGACCTCTGTATAGTGTATGCAGTGTAAAGCTGACTTTTATATTTGGGTAGATGTTTTCAAGAAACAAACCTTATCAGACTACTTTGCTCACTTTGACAAGAAAAAGACTATTATCTAGTGAGAGGTGAGGGGTAATGTAGTGATACCATCCCTGATAGTGTGCACACCACTACCTAGCTTTAATTGAATTACAGAATAGAAAAAGTAAGTTAACAGCAGATTCTCCATGGGGAAATGACCTACATTGCAGAACTTGAGTGCATTTTTCCCTTTTTTGTTTTGGTCTAATTCGAGCAGGTATCAGGAAATTTCATCAAGCATCCAACCCTGTTGGGAGGCACTCATGTAATGGACATGAATGTTAACGTTACTGTAAAAAAAAAAAAAAAAAAAGAGTTTGGAGATATTAGAGGGTAAGTCAGTGGTAATGGAAGACCTACTTTAATTAGTTAAAGGAGTGATAGCATTATGTTTGTGAGAGTAAAATAGATGCACTGTTTCCTGAGACCAAGGTAGATAACAAAGTAACCGTAAACTACAGTGGAAATACACTATACACACCTACAACAATAGCCAATATATTCTTACTTATCCCACCTTTCTAAGATAAACTAGCCTTAATAAAACAGACCATATCTTATATTCACAGTATAATTCTAAAAACAAGTCCATAACTATGCAAAAGTGTGAGAACATAAAATAATGGATACATGCACTTTTGAGTGGGGCCTCAAACAGTAGATGAATGCTTTTAGTGAACAAATACACAACTTGCAGGCACTGCATAGTGATTATTTATATTACAAAAGTTGCAGTAGTCTAGATTAAATATTATCAGACCAATAATATTAGCATCCACAGTAAATAAATAAAATGATAGAAAACAGCAAATCATCTCAAGTGATATTATCCAGCCACTGCGTTTGATCCCCAGAAGCAATGGGGATAGTAATAGACAATAAATGCAGTCAGTCATTCAGCCACAACAAAATATAGCACAAATCTTGCAATTTATCTGTAAAGTAGCACAATATATTGATATGAGAACACAAAACATATCTCGACCATAAACAAATATAATATTCGAAGTACACTTACACCAAGGGATGCAAAGAGCTACTAGGTCTATAGCATAATTTTATGACTCAGCTGTGAAAATTATGATATTTTTCATATTTTGTTGAAGAAGTCTGCTAGGAGACATGTCAACATGCTGAGTAAAACCTCGTTTTAAGATGGTTTCACTGCTTACAACATGGTAAAAGAAATGTATCTGTATGCTGTACATATGTACACATATTTCATTTTATTTATGACTTGGGTTATGAAATGTATTATATTTTTTCATATTTTGGCAATATCTCTGCTAAGGAACATGTCAACATACTAAGTAAGATCTGATTTTGAAGACAGTCAATACTTAGAACATGATATAAGAACTGTTTCTGTATGATGTACACATGTACACATATTACATTTTATTTATGACTTGGGTTATCAAATTTATTATATGTTTTCATGTATTAGTAAACAACTTTGCTAGGGAACATGCCACCATGCTGAGTAAGACCGCATTTTGAAGACAGTCTTAGTACTTACAACACGGTAAGAAATGTATGTGTATGCTATACATATGCACAGATATTAGATTTTGTTTATGATGTAGGTTATGAAAATATGATATTCGTTCATGTTTCAGTGAATAACTCTGCTAGGAAAGATGACAAAATGGTAAGTGAGGTATCTTTTTGAAGCCACTATCAAAATCTACTACTTCATGTAATAACAGGAAATGGGAGTATCATACATGGTCAGATATCACAGTTTTCATACTTGTTGGATTATGAAAATTAATATCGTTGCCATATTTATGTCAATATGTGTGCAAGGAAGTAAGGCAAGGTAGTGGGTGAAGTCTAATATTCACAACAAAACAAACAAAGACCAATTTCTGCAAAACAAAATAATGCTCATCTATGACAAGGACAGAAATCAAATGCTTTTTTTTACTTGTCACATAATGGAAATTATGATATTACTTATTAGTATATCCATATCTTTGCAAGGAAACATGGTGACAACACACATAATGGATCATTTTAAAGCTGATATTGAGCCACACAACATATACTCTGATATATGGTCTCTGTCTGTTACCGATGATGAGATATTTTGTTTTAATTGTCAGATTATGAGAAATATGATAATAATCATATTTCTATGAATATCTTAGTAAAGGAACATCACACAGTACTGGTTAAGGTATCATTTTAAGCTGGCATTCACACAAACAAATTAATTTCAAATTGTATGGGCCTACATGATATATTCACTGAGATATTATGATTTGTTTTTACTAAAGAGATAAAAATATGCATAAAATCTGCATACTTTGGCAAGTATTTAATAATGACTTAGATACACACCATCGACATTTATATCTTTGGAAAGATCAGTGTCTACTGAACAACTTTTGCAATTACATTTTTTAGTCTAGCTCTTATGGTTAAAGAGTTATGAACATTTGTTTTCTATATGGTGTTAGGAAGGGATTCTCTGAAAATTAGTTCAGCATTTTCTGAGCTGCTCCAGAGTGAATGAGATAACTTTCTTCAGAAGTGTTATTGTTACAACTGTTTACCTTACAATCTTCTATGTTATTTCAGTGAAATGTAAATGTCCTATACTGTCAATAACACAAGGATGTTAGGCTTCTAAGATGGCCCATAGGCACCTTTAGGGGAGTGCTGGGCACAGGTAGAGATGGCTGGCAATCATATAAAAATGAGTTTTCCATTGTAAATGTGCACACGTTTTCTGAGAATTTTTTGGAAAGCACTTATATCAATTGACTGATGTGTTATTCCTTGCTTGGTACAAAATGTAATTTGCATGTAGTTTTGGGGATGGGGAGCCAAGTTCCATTCGTATGTTGCCACAACCAAAAACTTTTTTAAAGAGGTTTGCTCATGTTATTCCTTGTTTTGGATCAAACCTTGATTTGTATGTGACTGTGATATGTTACAATCACATAACCTTTCAGTGAAAAATGCACAACAGCATGTGATTGATGTTGATGCTACTGTTTCAGGGAGGACAAGTATGTTCCAGGATAAGCTCTAGGTAAGCTTACACATGTCAATTTTTAACATTTTCATGTATAGCAAAATATTGAAAGTAATAGTTCAGTTGTTTTAATTCATTTGTTTGTGGGGGGGGGTATTGATAAATTCATACAGTTAACAACACATTCTGGTTCATTACACATGGGCTTTGGGTACACATGTCAGCCAAGTTTCAGTTAAAAGTATTGTTAATACACATATAAAGGCAAAAAAAAAAATGGCCCCCTATGTTATTGGAATTGTGATTATGCTGTCCTTACCTTTTGCTTAACTTCTTCCAGGATCATCTTCCCTAGCAAGTGTGGAGTCATCTGCACATACAAATGTCTGGTTTATCATTTGAGTACTGATGGACATTTGATAGAAATATGCATTTATCTGTATGTGTGAGGTGGGTGTCATGAGTGTGTGCGTATTGTTGAACCAGCTGTGATAGTGTCACCAGTGTTAGTTCATTAGCATATATTAAACTGTAGTGAATGTATTCATTTCTTTCCTGTGTTTGTTGCTTATTAACACAGGTGATCCTTATAGTGGAAGTGTAAGATTCACGTTTTACAATTATATATTGCTACCCCTTAAATATTGGACAGGTGGAGGATGGGACACTTGATCAGGGTAGTGCCATTACTACAGCTTCAGTGCCTGTTGACTCTAGCTGTAGCCAAAGTGTGGGTGAGGTGCCATGCAGAAGGGTTGTTAGGGGTGCTCAGAGGAGGCCTGCTGTCCACCCTCCACCTGATCCTGATGTGTCTTTCAGTGCCACTCATATGTTTAGGGCTGTCATGGAGGCACAGGCATGTTCCAGTAGGACATCTGAGGAAATACTTAGGGTTTTAGATGTGGCACAGGCTGACATGCTTGACTGCCTCCACCATATTGCCAAAACAACAGAGTGGATGAATGACACTTTGGAACTGGAGGTGTCTGTGATGGAACATCTGCTGCGAGGGCGATGGCATTTACATGACGTAGGTCAGCCACATCATCTGATGTTGGCCAGTTGGCCATGCCTGATCACACTCCTGTAGTGGCATTATTTGTACTGCTCCATCAGTGGTCAAGGTCCTGGGCATACTAGTGAGTTGAGCTTATCCAGCAGACATCAGTCACATTCAGGTAGCAGCAGTGCATCTGACCATGGGCATGGACATGCCAGTGCAACTCCTGGCAGAGACAGTTCTCACAGTTCGGGATGATGACGATGAACGTTTACCTCTACTATGCACAGCTCACATCTGTCCAACATACCAGGTCATAGAGCTTGCACAGAGCTTGGCTGTGTTCTTGCAGACACTCACACACACATTTCACATTGAGTCCCCATACAGACTTACACACATAGCAGATACACGAGTCAGTCATGAGGCTTACATCTCATTCTGTCTCAGTGGCCATTTGATACTTTATCTAAATATCTGCCTGTCGCACTCACATGCAGTCACTACCTTTTGTGTCAGCCTTGGCATTCTGCTCCCCCCAAACAACACCCTGTGCAAAAGATGATAACTGTGCCATATCCCTCGATTTTCTCTCTTTTGGATTCGGGGATACATAACTCTTTTGTCTGATACCCAGGGTGCATAACTGACTGAGTGCATAGTATATATGTGTTTGTGATGCTTTATTGCAAATTATACTGCTTTCTTAAAAGTTTTTGTAATGTATACATCCCCTCTCAACCTCTTAGACCAACAAAGCTGGACCAAGTCATAAGTAAAAGTAGGACAAAGTCCCCAAAATAGGGACAAATTTGAAATATTTTGGTCTTACAAACATAAAAAGTTGACAGAATAACATGTTTTGCATTACTATGAATTTTATGAGGGATATGAAGTCTGAAAAAGGAATGTCTGTCATTATCTTATAACTTCAATCTTTAATGATTTGTCAAGTACCAAACTATGACGTCAAACTCTGGATATTCTGTGAAAATCTGTACCTTTGAGAAGTAAGAATATGTTAATCTTTGATGCACGTGGCCTATTACAGGATAGAGAATACATGTATTGACATAAGTAAAGTGCATCACATATTCATGTTATTTCTGTAAAAATCACTCACCTTACACTTTCTTGCATTAGCAAGTAACACAAGGATATCCCATTCATTTGTGTTCTTAGATACTTATTTTTCTATTCCAGATTCAGTACTTTACCTTGAAAGTCTGCCAGTTGCAAGAGTTTTAATTTGAGGCTTTCTCTGTCTGATGCTAGCAGTACACAGCCATTACATGGGTAAGTAATGGTTGTGAGCATTGCCTGGCATCAGTGTTACTGTATGTATGTGTATAGGATTAAGGTTTTAGGCCCTCGGGTGGTGAGCATGTGTGCTATCCATTGCCTCTTGGCATTCAGTGCAAGGGCATATTGTGCATGCCTACGTCTATCTACACTCACAGCAGTTGGTGGTTCCCCCTTTTACTCCTCACCTGCATGTGGCTGTGGTGACCTTACCAGTGGTGGTGGAATGTGTGGCCCTTTCCCTTGGTATTCCTGTTGAAGCTGATTTCTCAGAATAATAATATGAAGCATGGCACAGACAGCACAATTGCAGCACATATAAGGGGATTGTACTGCAGGGCTTCCCCAGATGTATCTAGGCACTGGAACTGTGACTTCAGCAGCCAAAACACACACTCTGTGATATTTCTTGTTTGAGGGTGTGCATCATTATAGCGTTTTTCAGTTGGTGTGTGTGTATTAATGATGGGAGTCATCAGCCACGGTTCAAGTGCATAACCTGCATCTTCTGAAAATGTACAGCCTCTTTATTACTTAAAATAGTTTGCCAACACTTTTGGAAGACAACAATAGTACGCTCTTTACCTACAAAGCAAAAGGCATGACAGACAAATGAATGCAAAGAAAAACAAGAAGCGGGAATCCAAACAAACACCACTGGACTTTAATGAAATAAAATAAATACACAATACGATGAAGAGCTTTTCATCTAGTCTGTGACTAGACTTCCTCAGATAACAAATTGCATCATAGATTCCACTTTAATACTTCATTATATTCATTTAATCAAATTTCTAAGTCTTAACAGACACTGGATGGAACACATTTCATTAAGGCCTGGAAAGTGGCATGCATCTAAATGAATTTGCCATATTAATTCTAGTCTCTCCAGGAATAAGGACCTCAGTCCTCCTCGAGGGTCTTTAGCAATGCATTAGCTAACCACATAAAGTTGAACCCAACCCACACATTTAAATTTAGGGTCATTGATTACATTGCTAAAGACCCTAGAGGCAGACCGAGGTCCTTATTCTTGGAGAGAACACTAGTTAAAGTTTAGGATACAGACTTCCTAGGTGCAACTCCTTTCAATACTAATATTAAGTACAATTTGGTGTAGAATCCCTATTTATAAGTAGCTTGTTAAAAACTTACTAAGGGTCTAGTATATAATCCTTGGCTTTGGTACTGCCTCTATTACTAGCACACAGTGGCATTATAATTAATCAGATTATTTTGTATATTTTACATTTTTATCTAGGACATCTAGGTTCTGTTTTATTTCATTTTACACTTTAACCAAGTTAGCGTAGTTGACTAGCATAGGAACATCTTAAGGAGGGCAATTGTATGGATATTATGGGATTTTTTATTCCTGAATAATATTGGATTTTTATTCTTGAATATTATGAGATTTGCATTCCTGCATTTATTTTTATATTTATTCCTGCATTTATTTATGTTTTATCTCTGTATTTATATATTATACATGTACTGCATTTACTATGCACTTACCTTGTTGCATTCATTCATGCATTTTTATTGAGTTGAGGTATTGTATACTTACCAGCTGATTAATTATTGAATTCTAATAACCAATTAACTGATTTCATTAATCAGAATGGGGTGAGGAAGAAATATTTTAGTGGAATCTGTGATGCAATTTGTTAACTGAGGAAGTCTAGTCACAGACTAGATGAAAAGCACTTCATTGTATTCTGCATTTATTTTATTTCATTAAAGTCCAGTGGTGTTTGTTTGGAAGCCCATTACCTAAGTAGCTCATACCTACTGGTCCAAATCACTTTTGATCTATTTTCATTTTATCTACTTTAAAGAAAGATATTAGAAAAGATAATTTATATCCAACTTTCCCAACACCTCAGTCAGGAAAAATATGTTATCCTTTAAACAACACAGCTGTGGGCAGTTTGTAGAACAATGACTGTCTTTTGGAACATAACTAATGAGATATTGCTTAATATGGATGACTGCAATCTTGCTGAAACAGTATTTATATACCTAGAAAAGGTCTTTGATATTTTTGACCATGCAGGTCTTATAAACCATTCACATGACTTAGTTATCAACCCTGAAACCTTCATTTGATTTAATGACTACCTATCTAACAGACTTTTAAGATTAAGACTGGATTTTCCGTCTTACCTGATATATTCTTACTTAAAGGTGATCTTCAAGGATCTATTATGGCCTCCTTTCTATTCTCTGTTTTTATTGACAAGCTATCTTAACCCTCTCTGACACCTTATCCAGATGACATAGTTATTTACAGGTCAAACACGTCTCAATCCATATTTCAAAACCAACTACAAAATTACCTTAACATACTTATAGATTGGATTGATAACTATAAACTCCCACTGACACTGTATGCAAATAACCTGATTATTTTCAGATGAAATGCATCTCAAGCAACAATAAAAAACAACAATACAATGACCTCAATATACTTATCTAAGGCATTCACAAAGACCCAGCTGAAACAGTAACCTCATTCAAATACCTAGACATATAGCTTGACTGAACACTCACCTTTCAGCTAAAAAAGCAGGGCATAATGAAATATCCACTCTTATGGTCTGAAACTATTTCTCATTTCCTTACTTTTTTCCATCTCAACTTGAACATAGACTTCCCCTCACAGCCACATTCTCAAACAATAGCAAAGTTCTTCATATCACCTCTGTTGATATTTCTTGATTTATTACCATTTTTCTACAACAAAATCATCATTGAAAGACAATCCAAAAAGCCAAATGACTACTCATTATACAAATATCCAACCTTCTATTAGGCACCCAACTATTTAAACTATTAAAACTGTAAAGAATGTTCCCATCTCACAGCCAAACATGCTACAAAAATCCCATCCTACAATCTTTGAGGGCAAGCACATTTTGGTCCTGTTTTACAAAGAATTGGATCAAATGTAAAAACAGCAAGCATAACTTTTCAACTCTCAGAACTCAACAGTGGGAATCACTTCTCTCTTTCTTAAAGAACATAGCTGATTGTCGTAAATTGCATAACAAGTTTAAAGCACGTATCCTCAAACAAACTTAGAGTAAATGCTGGCATCTCAGGCAGTGTAAGACGTGCATGGTAGAGTAGTCAGTTCAGTTGTTGTTCCTGACCACAAAAACTATCTCTGCCAGGAGTTTCACTGCTACTTCCAGGATCCTGGCTAGAAGTTAGGGTGCTGCCTGAAAGTGAATGATGTCTGCTGAACAAGCTCTCATCATAATTACTTCTACAACCATGACCACGTGGCCTACCACAACAAGATCTGGCATGGCCATGTCTGCTAATATCTGGCAATGTAGTGGATCTCTGATCACATGGATATTGATTCTCCTCCAACAGACATTCCATTAAGACACTGCCTGATCCAATTTTCTAGTGTGTCATTCATCCTGTCCCAGGAGACACCCACATGGTTCAGGCAGTCTCACACTTCAGAATGCATAACATTTAGTACTCATTCTATCTCTTCTGAGGCCCTGGTGGAATGTACATATGCTTCTGTGATGGCTCTACAGATATGTTTTATCATTACTATTAATATTTTTTGGGAGGGCAGTCATCTTTATAGTTGCATATTAACTGCGTATATAATCTACTGACACAACAACATCAAGAGGAGTGTTAACAGCAAGCCTCCTCTGAGCACTTCTACCAATACTCATGTTTGGTACATTAGTCTCATGATGGCTAGCTGGGAAAATCACCAGCTCTGCAACTGGAGTAACCACCCTAGCCTTATCAACTGTGTCAACCTCAACCTGTCCTGTCTCTGATGGCTCTGTGTCATGGGTACGTATAGGCATACTGACTGTATCCAAAATATGGGCAACGGATGTAGGAGTCACAACCAAAGTGTCAGACTGATCCTCTGCATCCTCAGATTTTGCTTCTTCATCCCTGCCATCATCATCAGAAACTACCAATATTCTGACATTAGGTGGTAGGAGATCCACAGTGCCAGGAACAGGCTCTCCAATGATAAAAAGTAATGTACATAACAAAGAGAAAAATATAATAAAAATGACCAAACTTATGTAAAACTTAAGTTAAGCAATAATACATGAAACTGCAAGTAAAAAATTACTTAAATAAGCCAACTTTTTGTATAGTACTATGGAATAAGCATGTACGTGCCTACCATTTACAGGTGGTCATTGAAAATCACTTCCAGATGTGCCTAGACAGAAGAAATGAAGATGAAAGAGGGATGATAAGCTTAAAAATGCAAATGACACAATAAACAGCAATAAGTCTACCTTACATCTGTAGATTAAGAAACATCTTATATAGCAATCTGTTCTCTACTTTTCTTCTCTACCCCTCATCTATTTCTATCTCATTCTCCCTTCCCCCATTACACTCCTTCTTTCTTTCTTTCTTTGTCTTTCTTTATATGTAAAATAATTATTAAAATGGCATACCTCGAGGTTCCCCATTGAATCTGGAGCTCGCTGGATCTCTGACAGTGGACAGAAACTCCTCTGTCTTAGCCAGGGGTGGTTAAGTAGCAGGACTGCCACCAGTAGCCTTTGTTCATGTGCAATAACAGCTGCACAGTTCTTATCTTTGGTAATCATGTAAATGGCATAATGTCTGATTTTCACATAATCACAGCCATGTCCTCCCACTGCATTGACTTCATTGACCACTTGCTCCCCTAATACAATGACAGGAGGACTTGCTAGCTCTGTGTCTGTCTATCAGGTCTGAGCCATGTTGACACAGGGCTTGCACAATCACCTTGTTTTCCACATCTGTGAATGGCAGTTTATGTGAGTCAGATGTTTTGGGTGCCGTATTTCATAGGTGATGCAAAAAAAAGGAATAAAAAAGGAAATTAACCAAAGTGACTGGTAACAAAAATGTATGAATGTATGCAGGTGTCATGACCAAAAGAAATTAAATGTATGGTTCTCTAAAACTATAGACAGTTAATATGCAACTATAAAGATGACTGCCCCCCCAAAATATTAATAGTAATGATAAACACTCTTCTGTGAGGATGGCTAGATGCTTATAACTCTGTAATAAATATCATCCTTAACTAAATTAGTTTTACTTAAAATGAAGGCATTTATTCATGTTTGACATTTGAAATATCCCATTTGGTTGATGTTAAGTATATATCACAGTCTGAACACATTTTTTGGACTACAGTTGTAACTATGCCATTACTACTAGTCATATAACACTTTTTATAACAACCATTCAGATAAATGTAGCTATAAAGTCAGGTAACATTACTCTAGTTTACTTACACAAAACATAAATGGTATACATAATATGACAACACCAATGGGCAAAATGCATACAACAATCACTTGCTATTGAGTAATGTAAGTCATTATAAATGTTAGCAAAAATATTCCTTTGTAAATAAATAAAAATTACATGCTTTATAGAAAGAATATTCTGTATGAAAATACACAGTCAATTGCAATTCCAACAATGACACAGAAGTGTCAAGGTCTCTGGATCCAGACATTTTCCCTTATTATGACACAAGTGCTTTACCATCATGATTATCTTATTTAGTGCAGATTCAGCCCAAAGAGCACTGTGAGTATGCAAATAAGGTGCTGGGCAGGTAAACATGATGACATGACCTACACACTTCCATGCACATGCCCTAGCAGCACAATAATGAGCAGTCAGAAGTGTTGCTTGTTAATGGCTTTCAAGTGTGAATGGTTAGTCTGGCTGCATGAATAATTAGTGCCTGCCACTCCTGCCACGTTGATGTATCCTTAATGAGGGTGCATCAAGGAGAAGAGAGTTACCAAAAAGTCAGGGTTTACATTGACTGACTTAGGAGATAAACCTTTATACAGTTTTATTAGTGCATGCTTATGACCACACTGTGTCTCTGAGTAAAAAGTTATCTGAAACTCCAATTAAGTATATACCTGATTTAAATATACAGACAGATATCAAAATCAGTCCAAATGACATTGCGTTCATGTTAGAAAACCATAGCAAAGAGAATGATGTTCAAAAAACAAAAATAATACAACTGTATTATTGAAAATAATGGTTATTATTATTATGACCTCAAAAAAGGGCATAGCAAAATTAATTTAAAATGGGTGGTGAAAGCCAAACACATTCTGGCTAGGCTTATAAATGCCCTAGGGAAGATAGCCTAGTATGAACCTATGAACCCATGAACATGAAGTATTAGCTTGATTGTTGCAAATATCTCATTCATCTATACACCTATTGAGAATTTGCAAAGGACAACTGTCAGAAAATGCTTGTGTTGCACCTTTAATGTCAAGTATATGTAATCTGCTTTCTCTTCTTATAACATATGCCTGTGTCTGTGGCAGATAATGAAAATAATCTCAAATGTGACTTATTAGTGCCATGGCTCCAAGGTTTAGGGTCACTGATGGTGCTGTTTGTGTGAAAATAGTGATGACTAATGAGCACATGTTTATGTTGTAATACAACAAATTTGAGAAAAAATCAGAAAGATACATTTGAAATCCTTGTTTTCTAATTCTTTTTTTCTGCTATCCATCATTTGAACACCACTTGGGCACTGAGTAGTGTTGAGTGCCAGAAATCAGTAGCAATGAATGACGGTTCACTTTCTATGGTCAGAATTCACAAATTTAATTTGGAATGCCATCATTAGTGCAAATTTGACTGCAACAGCTGCACTGCCATCAGCACTCTGAATAGTACTGAATGAAGAAAATGCATGTGCCAATTAGTTATCTCTGTGGCACAAGGTGTAAGTACAGTGAGCTTACAGAAAGAAAACATGTAATACAGGGTTTGGATGCAGTTTACATATATACGTTCAGGGGGGTAGACAATAAATACTGACAAACAATTTTGGATATGAAATGAACAGGATAAAGTCTAGCTGATAAATGCTAAAAATCTTACCTATACTCCTTGTGAACTGCGGTTACAAATGTGCTTTTGTTGGAAACTCATCTCTTCTCACTATTAATAACAACATGTACTATGCATGATCTAGCATGTGACAGTTTGTAAAGTGTGATAACACAAAAGCATTTAGATGAGGAATATGGAAATACGTATTATGTATGATGGATTACTTATCCATATGTCACAAGTAGTAAGCCTGACAGTAATAGATTTTTTAAAAATATGTTATTATTAATTGTATATACTGTGTCAGTAATGAGGTAATGTAATTTTCTGTTGTGTCCTTTTTTTAAGAATTGGCTTTGCATGAAAGCATGATATGTAACAGAAATGCTAGTTGTGATGTGGCAAGCAGATGTTAAAAGACTGAATGCTTCAGGTTAATGCAGTAAGTGCTCTGTTTATTGCTTTGTGTATACTCTTTAACTGTGTGTGTTTTCAGTTATAATTTCATTGAATATTTGTTTTTGTAATATTTTTATTATGCATTTATGTTTTGCCCTTTTCATTTGCACATTGCTTTTGACTTTACAGATAATCTTACTGAGGTCTTCAGAATAATTATTGCCAAACATATTTATACAAATTTCAGCCTTTGTCTGTGTGACAAATCCTGAATATGTTACCCATAGTCCTTGGGAATTGCTGTTACCAATGTATTGTTGTTGGAAACACAGCAACTCTTGTTAATAATGACATTTGCTGTTAGTGATGTCAAAAAATGACAGTTTCTAAAGAGTGAGAACAGAAATTCATTTACAATAAATGTAGAACTGTATTATAGATTACTTGTCTATATAGCTAAAGTATTACATATGACATTAATACATTTCCCTTTCACAGTATGATGCCATTATTAATTGCATGTGTGACATCACATACATCACAAATAGATGACGTAATTTCCTGTGTGCCCCTTTTTTGAATAATTGCCATTACCTGAAGGCCCAATGATGTGTAACAGAAATGCAAGTTCTGATGTGGCAGACCAATGTTCAAGGGATGACTGTGTCAGGGTAAACAATGTTTAGTATATTGATTATTGTTTTTGACTTACAAATGTATATATATATATATATATATATATATATATATATATATATATATATATATATATATATATATAGTTTTGCCTCGTGCATTTGGTCACCACTTGGCAGTGCGCAGTAACATTTTACCTCAAACAAAAAATGAAAAATATAATTTGGGCTGCTGTTAGCTTTCTTTCTCTGTAGCACAAGGTGTAAGTGCAGTGAGCTTATAGAATAAAGGCAGATAATGCAATGTTCTAATCTAGTTAACAGACTCTTTTACTGAGGGGAGAAAAACTGACATTTGTCACAGCATTTTGATTAGGAAAGTAACATTAAATACTAAATACAAATAAGAATCATAAATAAGATTTTTGCAACAAATGTGTCATTAATGCTTGTTATATAAGTCCAATGGATATAGTATGTTAAACATGACAATGATGATAGATAATTTAAAATGCACTTGCATAGATATGATGTGAATAATAGTTTTGTTGTTCATGAAGTGTGGGGATTATGCTCTGATATCCAGAAAAAGCATGAGACTGATATCAACAAATGTTAACTTGTTAAGGTTGGGTCTTGCACTGGGCAGTCAAATCTGTCAGTACTGACCAGCAGTAAGACAATGGCAAAATAAAAAAAAAAAGATTTGTTTCTACCTGCTGTCTCTACCAATAATGTACCCCTCACTTCCTCACATAAACTTAGAAAGTAGCTAGAATTAGAATAACAGGGTGTTTGCTCACCAGCATTTTCTAAAGGATACAAAGTCTGAAACTGAAATGAATGTCATTATTTAGTGACTTCAGTCCTCAGTAATTTGTCTGAAAACCATTTTATGAGGAACAGACCAAACATATAAGGCAAGCATCTTGACATTTGAGAGGCATGGCAAGGTGAGTGCAAACATAAGAAATTGTATCACACACACTTTGTTTTGCTTTGAAAGCCTGTAAAACACTTACTGATTTTTTTTCTTTCTGTAACTAGTAGTATGTGGAACAAATAAAGCTACATGAACTGCAAAGAATTATGATAGGGTCTGCAATCATAAACTTTGTGTGCTCTGGACCAGTGACTCAATCATGATCATCTATGTTAAAATTATTATGACTCATCACAGGTCATAACTAAACTGTGTTTAGGACAGCATGTCTTGTGAAATGTGTATGTAACATACCTCAACATGTATTACTCAGGTCATGCAACTCCATGTATCTGAAATGTATTTACAACCAAAAATACTTCCTTTTAAAGAGAAATGCATGTCTACTTAAAGTCAAGCACATACAGACATCTCTTAAGTACATTTCCATTCATTTCTAAAGTACTATATCTCAAATTAACACTTAAGAAAAGGAAGTTCTCCTGTGGCACTGGCAGTTAATAAGTAAAGGTTAACATTTTATCCTTTTCTTCATGGGCTCAATTCCAAGGTGGTACTGCTCAGTTTTACTAGTGTGTGTAAGTACCAACAGCCCAATATGTCACAATTCATACCAGTTTACCTCCAATCAGCAGTAATTATAACAAACACCATAATGCACCAGAACATGTGTAAAGAGAGGGTGAGCATCACACATAGCCAAACATCACTGCCATATTTCAAACCTTGATTGTTTTTTAATGTAATTCTTGCCAGTGTGTCTACCAAGCCATTTTTGTGCTTTCAGTTGTGCAAAGACTGAGCATCCTAGCACAAAGGCTGTTACATTCAAGATCTGAATTGGACACCAGTTCAGACACATAGGTCTAGGCGCACTTCTGTAGACGTGGCAGGCAAAGATGTGAGTGGTGCTCCATTTAGAGTGCCAAGGTGGGTTGGTGAGGAGTTCAAGATTTTTATGACACTCCTTGTCAAGTGCTATAGCTGTAGGCTGCTGCTGTAGGATTATCCCAGGTCTCAGCATAAGGCTGGGGTTTGGAATAGCTTGGCTAAGGCTATATCCAGGTGCAGCTGGCATTCTGTGCACTGGGAACAATGTCGTCACTATTAAAGTGACATGAAGAGGTGCTTGCAGGACCTCCTGAGTTGATGGGAAGATGAATTTAAGACTACCAACACCCATCACTTGTGTAAGTTTAATGAACCATCAGCAGTCAAAGATACTGTGCAGATTACCAGGCACTGCAGTTTTCATTATACTGTCAAATATTGTTTTTTTTTCTCTTCTGTACAGCTGCAGAAGATATAGCCCTGAACCGTGAGGCTCATCAGTAGATAATGGCTTCCTCAGAGAGGCACAGAGTAAATATGCATCAAGTATGATGACAATCTCATAATACTTTTCAGGCCATCAGTCCATATCAGCATGAGCAGTCAAGCCTAAGCTTTATATCAGGCATACATGCTTGCTCCAGTAGCTCTTGGTGATTGTACAATATGTACATCAGTTTAGCTGTGTGGGTTCAATTCCAAGAGACATCAATGGGCTTTTATTACAGGAAAGCATTTTTAATATTTTTACTTCAAGTTTAAATAACACTAACAATTCAATTTTGGTAACTGGAGTTATAAATTTGGAAAGCATATATCCAGTATGCTACAGTCAAATAAATGTTTCCATTTCTTATATAATAGCGCTGAGACTGATTTATTTTATGACACATTAATGCCGTCACATCGTGTCTGAATGTGGAAAAGGCAAACATAATTATGCATCATATTTGTTTATATATTGTAGTAAAGTGACATGCAAATATACTAGTCATTGGCGACTCAATGAGACCCACTGATGTCCCTCTGACCTGGCTCGACAAGGAGAAGGTCACAGTCAGTTGTCCTCCCTCATTAGACCCTATTTGGTATGTACCACTCCAAACTTCTGCACCAATTCAAAAGGCCACAGAAATACCTCACAAAGAGACTACATGGCCTCCAACACCTGTCATATTTGTTTATATATTGTAGTAAAGTGACATGCAAATATACTAGTCATTGGCGACTCAATGAGACCCACTGATGTCCCTCTGACCTGGCTCGACAAGGAGAAGGTCACAGTCAGTTGTCCTCCCTCATTAGACCCTATTTGGTATGTACCACTCCAAACTTCTGCACCAATTCAAAAGGCCACAGAAATACCTCACAAAGAGACTACATGGCCTCCAACACCTGTCCTCTGTGGACAGGTTCAAATTACTATCACTGTACTCGGTATCATATAGGTTGCTCAGAGGTGATCTGTGTTTTGCCTACAAGGCAATCCAGGACCCTGGCCTACTAGAGATGCTCCATATCCATAAGTCTAACTGCTCGCGCATTACCCACTCGAAAGGCCTGAATCTAATATGTGACATCAATAAAACCTGCTGGAGAGACAGGTTTGTCTCCCAGAGGCTGCCCTGTCTCTGGAATAGACTTCCCATACACGTCAAACAGGGGTCTATATTAGAAGTCTGACTGTTTAGGTGATCAAACATCTAAATATCGATCTTCCAATATCGAAAGCAAAAAAATGGCGAATGGTCAATTTAATGCAGGGAAAGATTTACCTTGGCCGTTCACCAGAGTTTGCTATTTCCCTACTGTTGAGCGATCTCGGAGTTGGTATATTTAGTTAGGGGGGTGTGGGGGGGGTGAAGCCCCTCACTTAATTTAGATGAAAAGTAATGTTTTTTGTGTTGTGGCTGAGGGACGTGTTTCCCTGGGATGTTCGACTTTGTGCAGTTTGATATTAGAAGATCGATGTTTAGGTGTTCGATCACCTAAACAGTCTTCTAATATAGACCCGTCAAAAGGAGTACCTCGCTGATCCTCTTCAAGTGCAACCTTGATGAGTGGATGGGAAACCACAAATTTGTCCCAGGGGTTCCACCTGTGTCTCTCACTAACAGGGGGGACAGGTGCTGACTGAGTTTTCTTTCCTGTGGATAAACTCTTGACTAGGCTTTTATGGGGCCCAGGGCCATTAGCCTAGTAACCTCCTATGATCCTATGCCATTGATCTTATTCTTTCTATTTTTGCTTCCCCCAACCATATATCTCTTTTTTGTGCTTTATTTATTTATTTTTTTGGATACATTGCTGCTGCAACCTAGATGACCATCAGCACAGGGAGTAGACTGACCACATGGTTTCTACCAATAATGCAATGTCATTTGGATTGATTTTGATATCTATTTGTATATTTAAATCAGGTATGTACTTAACTTTTTACTCAGCCCTCCAACTCTCCACAGGTGGTACAGCAGTACCACCAGAGGCAGCACAGACACTCAGCACTTCTGGATCACAGCCTGTCAGCATTATCTTCACAACTGCTCTACCTGCTCTGACTGCATCAGGTAGCTCTGCCCCAGCTGTTGGTGCAGTGTTTCCACCAGGAGTAGTACTAGAGTAGTGACTTTGTCACCCATTTGGAGCTGGCAGGCTGGTGGGGGACATAATGAAGAGGGGCCTCAGTGTCTGAATCAGTAGAGATGAAAAGATCCTGAGTTGAATTGCACAACTGATGCCACATCAAGCACTGACCAAGGAAACTGAGACAAGAGATGGTGATGACAGTTCTGAGAGTAATGACAAGGTTTAGACTCTGCTCAAGCTGGATGAATATGCTCCTCCAATGTCTGTTACCTATCCCCAACTATGGTTTCCCCCAACATTTTGTGTCCATTGCCATCCCTAAAAGTCTTATATGTCCTGTATGTTTGTGCCTGCTACCTACCCTACCTACATGACCCTCTTATCCCTAAGCACCTTACTCATACTTCTCACTCTACCAAAAAAATAAAAACAAAACACAAAGAAGCACACCATACATAGTTCTCCACTTCATCTATGTGTCTTCTTGACACAGTTGATTTGGTCCAATTGGCTCTAACACATTATTCTGTTGCTGTCACCCATTCCTTTTATGATGACTCTCCAAATTCATCAAAACTGAGTATAACCCTAAATTTGCTGTGAAGGAGTGAATAGTTATGGTACTGTCCTACCACCATCCTGCAAATTCCTGTATTCTTTTTCTTATATTCTCTTCTCTGCTTGTTCCACATTTTCACCAGTGTCCTAAAAACCTGTTTTTCACATGCTTAATCTACTCACAAAATAAAATCACACCCAACACTCATGGCCAGAAATTGCCCATGAAGAAAGAATTCACTTTTTGTACTCAGCAGTTGTAAGGAACTTGGCATCATGCACTAATACTGACAGCGGATGGCGTTTCATGTTCTATGACATAAGCTGGTGAGTTTTGCCATTGCTCACACAGGTCCAGTTGTCTTCACACAAACATGCTTAAACTCACTGCACTATAGGAATATAGTGTAAAGGCAGTACTTTCAGACGGCTACTGTAATACTTAGGCTACTGAGTATTCTATGTGGTGTGTTGTACTAAGTCACATGTCTGTAGACATCTGCTTTTTACATAGTGTCAAGGGTTTGATTCCAGATAGGTTATTGGGCACCACCTGACAGAAAATTTATGAGGAGAAACCTAATAGTAACACACCATAAAGATGTTTAGACATGTCCCATAGACAAAACTCTTTGAATGTCTCTCTCCCTCTATCCATCTCTCTCTGTTCCCCCTTCTTCCTCATTGGTTGTTACTCTTGCATGTTTATAAGACTGCTGGATGCAATGTTCTCCATAGGTGATTGTACAATTGCCATAATGTGATGTAGCCCAATGCCTGCATTATATCTTGTATCAATATGTTGTCACTGTACCTTCAGTTATGTCATTTAAGTGTATGAATTAAGAGTTCCTTAGTGTTTTGCTGAGATAATGCTCTGATCTATACACTACTTTAAGTGCAGTGTCAAGGGTTCTAACCCAGAAGTATATCAAAGTCTTATTGACTGAATTTTATATGACTATTTCATGTGTAACTGTTGTCTACATATCTTATTAACCCAACATTATCCTGCTTTTGTGATAATCTTATTGTCCCTGTTGGAATCACTTTATTGCAGTCAGCATGACAGAATAATAATGATGCCTAATCTAAGAGTAATTGGCCCATAAGCAGAAATGTTTTCTGTCTGTCTAGTGCTTCCTCTCTTTCTCTCTACCCCCTTCTGTGTTATCAGGCTGTGTTCTAAGCATCTGCGTGATGCCTGGCACCAAGCAACAATACTAATTGTATGACAGTTCACATCTTATGTCAAAAATTGGTAACTTTTTGCCTTAGACTACACTATTACAGTTACTTCCACTCAAATATTCTTAAGCCTTCTGTGCTATAGCAAAGCAGACTAAAAGTAACAAAGTGCGTTACTTTTATGTACCTATTAGGCTGCTAGATGTTATATACACCTGAAGGTTTGATACAGCTAGTACAGCTGTGATGAAGGCTGATAATGACATTCTCCCTTTCTTCAACCTGTTGCCAGTGTCCCCTAAACTGTCTGATTTTAACATAATAAAGTGTGAGTTTCTATGCGGTGAGGTGAGACAGTCCTCTAGTCTGCATGCCATTATTTTATACTGTCAATGGTTCAATTCCAGAAGTATGTCATAGAATCATATAATGTTTTACAACATTAATAGTATATGTGTGACTGTGTGCTACATATGTTATTAACCTACCATTATCCCCCATATGACCTTATCATGTTTCCACTCTACTACTGCTTCTTCATATCATATAATGTTTTACAACATTAATAGTATATGTGTGACTGTGTGCTACATATGTTATTAATCTACCATTATCCCCTTATGTCCTTATCATGTTTCCACTCTCCTACTGCTTCTTCATATCATATAATGTTTTACAACATTAATAGCATATGTGTGACTGTGTGCTACATATGTTATTAACCTACCATTATCCCCCTTATGTCCTTATCATGTTTCCACTCTCCTACTGCTTCTTCATATCATATAATATTTTACAACATTAATAGTATATGTGTGACTGTGTGCTACATATGTTATTAACCTACCATTATCCCCTTTATGTCCATATCATGTTTCCACTCTCCTACTGTTTCTTCATATCATATAATGTTTTACAACATTAATAGTATATGTGTGACTGTGTGCTACATATGTTATTAACCTACCATTATCCCCTTATGTCCTTATCATGTTTCCACTCTCCTACTGCTTCTTCATATCATATAATGTTTTACAACATTATAGTATATGTGTGACTGTGTGCTACATATGTTATTAACCTACCATTATCCCCCTTAAGTCCTTATCATGTTTCCACTCTCCTACTGCTTCTTCATATCATATAATGTTTTACAACATTAATAGTATATGTGTGACTGTGTGCTACATATGTTATTAACCTACCATTACTCCCCTTACGTCCTTATCATGTTTCCACTCTCCTACTTCTTCTTCATATCATATAATGTTTTACAACATTAATAGTATATGTGTGACTGTGTGCTACATATGTTATTAACCTACCATTATCCCCTTATGTCCTTATCATGTTTCCACTCTCCTACTGCTTCTTCATATCATATAATGTTTTACAACATTAATATTATATGTGTGACTGTGTGCTACATATGTTATTAACCTACCATTATCCCTCTTAAGTCCTTACCATGTTTCCACTCTCCTACTGTTTCTTCATATCATATAATGTTTTACAACATTAATAGTATATGGATGACTGTGTACTACATATGTTATTAACCTACCATTATCCCCCTTATGACCTTATCATGTTTCCACTCTCCTACTGCTTCTTCATATCATATAACGTTTTACAACATTAATAGTATATGTGTGACTGTGTGCTACATATGTAATTAACCTACCATTATCCTCCTTATGTCCTTATCATGTTTCCACTCTCCTACTGCTTCTTCATCCATACTTGAAACACCTTATTGTACAGAGCAATCTGTCTAAAGTATACAGATTTTCAAAGGATGCCCACATTTCTGTATTTGTTGTTTTGTTCTGCTCATCACGAAATGTGTGGCTTTCTGGCAAATTACTGAGGACTGAATTAATTAAATAATGATATACATTTGATTTTCAGACTTTATATAGGTCAGAAAATGCATTATCCTAGCACAACTGTAAGTTTATAAGGGCAGTATTTAAACATTGTCCCTAAATTTTAGCATTTGTCACCCATTTATCTTTTGCCTTTCTATGTACAGATCCTGACAGATTAATAATCATGACAACCCTAAGACTAACACACCACAAAGATGTGCAGAAATGCCTCATGAACAAATTTAGTATGTCTCTATCCCTGTCTCCAAGTGTCTTTTTCTTTACAGGCCTTCTGTCTCATCAGTCTTTCTCCTCAGTATTTGTGCAATTCCTGGCACTGAGCAGTACCTGCAACTCATGGGAAATGACAGTGCACAGTTTATAGAAAAATCCTGTGAATTTTTGCCTTCATCCATCTTAGTCTGATGTCCTTTGCTCAACTTTTCTTACCCACTCTGTGCTATGTAAAGTCAGGCTGATGTGTTAACAAACATAGTATATGGACATTTGGACAATACTGCTGCTGTACACACATAAGGTGATAGGGTCAATATTGTTTCATTTCCATCCATGTTCTGAAGTATGTTAATTATGCCTCATGTGTCTGTTATAGATGTATTGACTTTACTACTCAGTCATGTCATACAAACACTTACACGTGCATAACACTTACAATTGCATAATAATTGTAGCATGCCTCAAATACATGGAAAATCAGCAGATATGAGCTCTCTGTAGCTATACACCATTACCATCTATATAATGATTAGTGTAATGCAAGTGTGATGAGAACTGTGTAACTCCTGAAGAATAAAACCTTAAGATACCACACCTCTGTTCTGCATTTGATCTGGATTTGATAAGAATCAGATCTATTTGTATGCCTTTACTTATTTATGCGAAGGTTGGCATGGAGCATCACAGACTGCTGCTAATTTCTGTTCTGAATTCAGCACCTCAAGATATAATTACACATGCACTGATACTTTGCCATCAACCATGCAAATGAGATTGTCATCAATGTGCTTCAGGAAGAGATTTTAAAAATATGCAAATGGATTGTACAACATTTGTGCTTATTAAAGGACTGTTGTTCTCAAGAAATGTGAATTTCAATATGATGATGCTTGAACACATCAATCTGTAAAGTTACGTCTGCACTCCACTTGCCCTGATTGATGGTGTACAATGGTATACATTTTCACACATACTATGTCATATGTTTGCCATCTCTTTTTCTATTTAAATTGCACAGTACCCAAGCATGAGCACATACAACTGAAAATGGCTTCATAAATGACTGTTTGCATACAATCATCACAAGCTGAACACTTATGAATATTTGATTGTCAATCCACTGTTTCATAATTGTGCTTGTCATTAAAACACAATACTGTGACACAGATACGTCACTCAGACTAACACAATGTATATAAATTATATTGTTATGGAAAGTTATTATGTCTTATGCTTATTCTTCACAAAATGCATATTAACTTGTAGTTTCTTCACAAATGAATGAAATAAAATGTTTATAATATGTTTATGTTAAAGGAAACCTGAAAACAGATGCATGAATATGCAAGATATAGTTTCATATAAGTAGTAGCTTTGTATTTTGCGTGTCTTACAATTGCATTCTCTCTGTCTGAAACTATAGTGTACTGATGCATAACTGAAGGCAAAGTAAGTGCTGAAGGAGTGAAGAGATGTTATGTTATGTTATGTTATGTCATGTTATGTTATGTCATGTTATGTTATGTTATGTTATGTTTGAAAGTAAGTGAATTGTGTCAAGTATCCATGGAAACCAGATTAATCAACAGTATGGTGTAGCGTTCTCAGGCTGGGGGATGAGTTTTTGCAAGGATGTCTACAAGATAGTGTGTACTGGTACCAAATGTTACAAAGTCGAAGGCAAATAAATCTTAAGCACAGGTGGTCTATGTTTTAAAAAGACATATTTTTAAGTGTTCACGTGAAGCTCTAAGCAAGGATCATGGCGATGTAAAATAACTAAAAATAAAATGATTTGTTGAAAGCAATGTAACGTCAGAGTTGCGCATGCATAAAACTGATAAGAAAAAGTATGGAAATGAAGTTATTCCTTTATTCTTTGAGACTGATCTCAGAATTTTAGTAGACAGTCTCACAACACTGTTTATAGAATAAACAAGTACTTTGCACATCCTTAAGCATTATTCTTGACTGAGACTAAAAGGTAAAACTCTTTGTTATTTATTTGTGTACCTTAACAACAAGATAGATAACATATCTGAGAATTATGTAATTACTTGTTAGCAGCACATTGCTGTTACTTATACTTGTCAAGACACATGCATTTTCAGCTGTATCTGTGAGGCACACTAGCTTCTCTGCAACACAGTGATGTGGTAATCCATACAAATGTATATTTTCACAAATTTAAAGTCAGATGCACTTGCAGTTAATACTCTGTTCTTTAGATTATGTGACTAGATAGGTAGATGGTTGGATACAACAATTATTGAATTTCATGAATCTGTGTGTATTGTGTATGTGCATTATGATCTCTCCCACTCTGGGACAGTAATCAAGGAGCCTGAATCCTCACCATTGACACTGGAGAGGGATATTCACTTGGAATACAAATGGATACACTCAGTATTTTCAGATGCAGACCTTTCTGCATCATGCACAATTTCCCTTAAGAACACACAAGGAACAATCAACCCATGGTCTGCATTTCTCTATATCTGTCTCTCTCCAGATCCCCAGTAAGACTCCCTACAGGCACAGCTTTAGAGTTAAGTCCTCAGCTGAGTGCCCAAGACAAGTTTTCCACCACTCTCTGTGAAACCAGTGCTTCGTGTTCTTGCTCCAAGTAGCTGACATGCAGACACTTGCGAAAGGCTAACACAGGTGTACTAGCTATTCTGCCTTCTGCTCAGGCTATGAGGTAGTTATTACTGCCATCAGGCACTACAAAGCCAGCTACCTAAAGTTCTTGTAAGGGTACCCAATTGTACTGAGCAAAATTAATATTAATGCAAATGGTCATTTTGACCAAACAGCAAGGCTTTCAGGAGTGGCCACAGTTATCACCAAATAAATATATGCAGGTACTCTCAAACCTTAATTATTTTTCTAAAAGGACCAGTCACAATGAAAAGTTAAATATATTTAATAATAAATAATAAAAGAACAGGAAAACACTAACTATCTATTTACAGTAAACACCAGAGTTTCAGTCACAGGAAATATTAAAAATAACACAGCTGAAAAGATGCACACAATTACAGAAAAACAATTCTTAACTATTATCATTATATTTTCTTGACTGATCTAGAGAATTACTGTTCCTACTTACTGAATAGAGCAAGGCAAGATGATGTGAGTGAGTGGTCCTTGTCAGATCCAAGACAGAATACAGAATAATGAGAGCAATATCTTACTAATATCTAAATATTATTTATGGTTTACAGAATGACATCACACATTTGGTCATCTGACTCTGTTTCCCGCACTCTTCCTCATCACTAGAAGCTATCAGGATTTAGCACCTATGTGTTACCATACACACAGATAGAGCTTTGCTCAGATCTGCTGCAGCTGCTGGAAGTCATAAAACCATTTTAACACTTCTACTCCTCCTACAGAGCAACTAAGCCATACTTCTTACATACATTTCATCTCTGGCTTCATTCAAAACTCTAAATAACATCTTTATGGCCTAGGCCCAGTAGTTTAATTTTCTTAATATTTTTGAAGTTTGAGATTAACATCTTCTTTTCCACTATCCTCTGTCAAAACATATACATTTAATTCAGTTACAATAATACACATATATTTATTTTCTTTCCAGCAGGGCACACTGTAGATACATTTTAAGACAAGCAACTTTACAAATACATTTTCAAATACACGCATCTGTATGAATCAGTTTGATACACAAATGTCATATAATTCTTTACTAAATTCCAGCTAGCTGTGCTGGCATATGTTACACATCCACTACCCTACTTCTCCTGGCAGGGCTGGCAGTACCTCCTATTGTCACATGCATCTATATTTCTAGTTAGGCGGGCATTGACCTACACATCTAATACATACACTTTTATCAAGGAGAGACATTTACACTGGGGTCAAAATATCCCATCACTTTTTCCCACTTTTAACACAAACATCTCCTTTGCAACACACTGATGAGGTCATCCTTTCAAAAGTGCACACTCTCACTATAAAATTTGGATTTTTGCCATGGTGCATGCCATGGGTACTGCATTCTTCAGAATGTGTGTAACTAAATAGAATGGTGGTTCAAATCTTGCATTGTTTAATTAATATGACTGTGTGTATATATCTGTACTTTTATGTACAGTTGGCTCTGTCACATAAACATTCCCTTGTACACACCACTGCCAATTTCAGATTTACTATTATAGATATAATTATAGGGGACAGGATTAACAAAATCGGTTGGCATACTATACTCAATAATAAAGAAAAAAAGTGGATTTTCAGGTTGGGTGGTTTGTTTCCACCTGGTCTCAATGAACAATTATAGCCAACCAATAAGAAGGTCTTTTGTCAAGAACATGTTGTATAAAAAGGGCAGGTATTTATGTGTTTATGATTCACACTGAAGAAGGCTTTGTCTATTTCAGCTGTTTGTGCCTTACAGGACATGTTATATTAAACTTTTAATTTTCTAGAGACATCACTGTGTGCTGGCCTTGTGTGTCTACTTTGAACCGCTGTTTTTGGGGCCATGCACTTGCTGTACTTGCAAGGGTTTGTCTTGTTTGCATTTTCCCATATGCCACATTAGCATGAGTCATTTTGTATGTATTCATGTCATATCTGCTGTAGAGGGAAAATGTTAATATGTATATCAGATCATTAGTCTGTTTATATTCTGGTCAATATGACACCTATGTGTATGTATCATGCATTCCCTTCTGTATTTTGCAACAGACATAAGCAGTGTGCATGAACACTCAATATGGTTCTACCATTCCCAATATGCGGGCTGCTTAAAAATGTTTATTTTCATCACTTAATACAATAATTGGAATGATTACACAAGTGTCCATGATTCTTCTCAAAATGTCCACATCATCACAGGGGTGACACAGTGGCACAGCAAATAGCATTGTCACCTCACAGCAAAAGGTTCCATGGTTTGATTGTTGGCTGGGGTGTCCTCAGCTTGGAGTCTACATGTCCTCCCTGTGTTTGTGTGAGTTTCCTCTGGGAGCTCTGGTTTCCTCCTCATTCTAAAAATGTGCAGTAAGTGGATTGGACATTGTGGTGTGTAAGAACTACAGTTGCAGGGCTAGTCACCCATCAGCATACACTTTGGCTCTTGACATTGTCTCTGGTGAGGTGACAGCCTGATCCCATGTGCAAAAAAGGGGGTTGTGGATGGATGGTCACAGGTGTGTATACTGCTATAACAACCATCATCAGTATTTCCTGCAAACACGTAAGGCACTGCAAGTCTGTATGTATATTCTAACATCCATCATGTAGCTGTCATTTATTATCTTTAATCACTCCCACATGATGGATTCCAGTTGCAGAGTATGTCAATACAACTGCCACACCTATGTAAATAGGCATGTTCAATACAATAATGTAAGTAACAAATATTACTGATCATATCCCACAATTTGCATAGTGGCAACCATATATTTAGATTTCATTAATGTAATTATACTAATGCTTACTATATGTAAGCTAAAGTATTATACTAATGTTTTCATTTACATTAATATAAAACACATACTTGACTAACACATGTTTAAATATACAATAATATTTCTAGAGTTACAAGTGCCATCGAATGGCAAATAAATGTCTTTTTCTGAAGTGTACAAAACAACAGGTGTAGGATTCATTTAACTGAGTTTATTCATGATGATCTGGAGAATATAGGATATTGCCCATTGCAACAGGCAATTTTCTGTATACACATTTGATATGCAATAACTGCAGTACATGCAAATATCCACTAATATATCTACTGTGCCTGCTAAATCTTCTTTCAGTTCTGAATTTTATAGGCATTTATCACATTTACTCCTCTTTGTTACCCTGTAGTTTTGTGTTCCTCTCACATCCTTTGATTGCATTTCCATTTTTATTTACTTACATGGGTGAATGCAATGAAAAGGGTTGCTTTATAGCATCACTGTGAATAATTATTTATGTAAAAATGCTCTTTGTGCACTAATCAGTTATTACCTGACCAGTTTAGTTTTCCCTGCTTCTTGTTTGTACAGTAGTCATTTAATCTGCCCACAGTTTCCCCACTTAGCTTCCACTGCTTCTTGTTTGTACACTAATCCCTATATCTGAGTACAGTTTCCCATTTTAGCTTCCCTTGCATCTTAATTCTTTCATTAAAGTTGCTTTTGCTATGTTTTATGCTGTCTGCATGTGCTTAGTCACCCTCCATGCACCTCGTTGTGGCTAGTAACACTTGTGCTGGCAATGAATAGGTGCTGTTGAACATGAAGGCTTGTTTAGCAGCTTGCATATTCAGTGAGCATTAATGCTAATCACACCAACATACACAAAACATGTAGGCTTAGCAGGATGTGTACATGACTGCTAATGAATAACCAGGCCAGTGTTATCTATTACCATGTCTAACTGGTCTACATAGGAATTTTTCTCTAAGATTCCTACCATTTTACTGACATAATCAACTTTATCTTTCTGTTCAACTGCCTTACATCAGTAAGATTATCTTGCTTAGTGTAAAACCTCAACTCACTTTCCCCTTTATACCTATATTCAGTAATTAATCTCCTAGTTAGGTGTTTCTTTACTTTTGTTTCCCATCATATCTCTTATGTACAGCAATCATCATATTTGTAATCTGCCATTAATTCACAAAATTCATATACCTGTATAATGCACATAGTTTATGCAAAATATGCTAAGTACCTTATTGTACTCACAGTAATAGGTATTCTTCAAACTCATCATTGTAAAAGTGTTTCAGACTATTATGTATTCATGTCATTTCCTTTTCCAATTGGTCTGTAACATTCTTGCAATAAATGTTGTGATACTTGTTCTGCATTCTATGAAAAATACTCTATGTGACACTCAGACTGTATTCTTTATTACTGTAATTTTGGTCTAAAGGGTGTGGGTCAAGATTGCAAATAGTCCAGTTACCTGGCTGCCAAAATGTAAAAAAATAAATAAACAAACATATTTGTAATATTCAAATATACTCAATGTTCCAAATGCTAAATGTTCATACATTTCACATGTTCTAATGTTTTATGTTCTATTTAATGTCTTCAAAGCTAATTCATTCCTTTTTTTCTTTTAATTTATTAATTTAACATGTTTACTATGTATATATAGAAAGGAAGAAATTCAACATCACATACTGATATGCAATGTTAGGAATTTATTTACTTATTTATTTATTTGACATTTGTTAACCAGTTTAGCCCAACTGGGCAGAAACCCTTTTCAGCAGAGGCCCGAAGAGATAAGCTACAGGTAGTACATGTAACAAAGGTTATCAAATAACAGAGTGTAACAAAAAAAAAAAAAAGCAAACAATTAGAGTTCTCAAAAGCACAACAACTTGTCAGAGAAAGAAAACATGTTAGAACATGTACAGTGACTTAAAACATATTGAGGTTCAAAAGTAACATACAGTACTGAGAACAACAGTAAGAAAATGGTCGCACATATGCCAAAAAATAAAGTGAAACATATAAATTATAAATATAGACTATATACAGGAGATAATCCCTAGGCACAAATCACTATCCAAGTTTACAGAGCTGCAGGCTGTGAGAAGAGTTGACTATTAGTAGATTTGTCAGAGAGAGAACAGAAATGGTTGCTTCAGGAACATTTTGTGAGTATAAGAGGTGGGGAAGATAGGGTTAAGTTGGGTGATTACATAAGCATGACCATGATTCATGAAGGGTATCTTTTAGAGCTATTTTAAAAGAGTTAAGGTTTAGGATCGATCTAACAGTAAGTGGCAGTTTACATTGAATTATCAAGGTAATCGTATACAATTAACACATTCAGAGTCTTGGTATTTCAATAGCAACATTTCAAGGCTATCCCAACCACTAAAAGTCAAAGTATGATTTAGAGATCTTATTCTGATAATTTTTTTCAGTTTTACATAGTATTGCTGTTAAATATAAAAAATATTAGAATGTAGGGACTTTATTCAATTTCCAATTTTTTGTAATAACTTTTCTAGATAACTGCTTTTACAGATAAAGGAAATGGAACATTCATTAGCATTCACTGGTATTATTGATCTAGTTAAAGAACAATTATTAGACCATAACTCTTAAAAAACAAACATGTCTCTTCCCAGTATACATTTAATTTTCACGGTCCACAAACATGTGTGTCCAGTCAGGTTTTACATCTTTACTGCATCTCCACCAGACTGAAGAAGTCATTTTACCAAACTTTGAGTTTTTATAGGGAGTAAGAAATATTCTATGCATATATTTCCACATAAGAACATTTCCAGTATAAACTTGAAGATTGACTAACTGATTTAAGTAACAAAATTAGATTTTTACCATCTTTTGAGTTACGCAATACACTGCTATCTAAAAAGTTTCAGAATTTGACATCAACATTATTATTATTATTATTTATAATTAACTTGTATAACTTGAGCAAGCTTCCTTTGTAGATTGATTTACCTTTGATGATAGCATGCATTTATTTATATCATGGGGGAATAGTGTTCTATTCGTCTTCACTCATATTATCTATACATTTATTTAGTTTCTTACTGATGTATCCTATTAGCTGGTTAATAGATTCAACCAACTTGCAATCTTTCATTAAATATTCTGGTAACTTAGCTTTTCCTTCTTCAAAGCAATCAGACCATAATACTAATTCATTCCTTTTTAGTAAATTAATTTTAACATTGTTCTGTGTTTCCTTAAAGCAGAGGTATGTGCAATGGCAAAGCACAGAAATGTCCATTTTGATATTAATGGAGTTTTAAAAACATATTTCTGAACTGTTTTAAGAATGTATTTATTTATTTATTTTACATTTGTTGACCGGACTAGTCTAACTGGATATATGTCCATTTTCAGTAGAGGCCCAGGGAGATAAGCTCCAAGAGAAATATCAAAAACAAACAAACAACTCATATACACAGAAAATTCATAAACACTATTAACAGGTAAAATGAACTTTAAAGAAATATTTCAGAGATTGACTTATAAGCTAGACAATCAATTCATAGTCCATAGTAATGCAGTTAAAAGCACAGACAACAGGTTGTTACATAATAAAAGAAAATAAGTCATGATAAACAATAGTTACTATAGTAAAAGACAATCTCAATGATCTTAAGCTTCAAGAAGATGCAAATAAGGGTGTATAGTAGGACTACGGAATGTTATATTCAAGAAGAGTTGGACTTGATTAGAGAGAAGAAGAGAGTAGGCAGAGGCAAGACAGAAGAGCTAGTTGCTTGGTCAGGCTTTGTACAGGTGCACAACCAATGTGATTTGAGGAAGAGTTTAAGTTTACTTTTGAAAAGTGATATAGAGGGCAGTGAGGTAAGTTCATTGGGAAGTAGGTTCCAGGATTTTCCAAAAGTAGTAGAGAAGAGAGAGCCCCCAGCTATGTTGTTGGATTTTGTAATATCTACAAGCAGTTTATGTGATGATCATAGGATCTTTAGATTGGTATAGGGGGTGATGAGGGTAGAAAGTATGGGAGTATTTGTTGGTTAATAAAGGGTCTTATGGGCAATGGTCAGTTGGTGGAAATTGAGATGATTTTGCAGTTCAAGCCAACCAAGCTGCTTTAGATTATAACAGTGGTGGGTTCTGAAAGGGTTTCCTGTTGCAAATCTGGCTATGTTGTTGTAGGAATGTTCCATTTTATTGAGGTTGTTTTTAGATAGATTTGTATATATGGGTGAGGCATAGAGGAGAGTAGAGATTAGATGAGTGTGAGCAATAATTATTCTAGCTGAAGGAGAAAGGAAGAGTTTGACCCTATAGAGAGAGCCAAGTTTTTTGTTAACAGTTTTTACAGTATTATTGATATGGGTGTCAAAGTTGAGTTTGTCATCTATGGTGATGCCTAGTAGTTTTGTTATAAGTTCTGGGGATACGAGAGTGCCATTGTTGGGTGTTACAGTGAAATCTATAGGGGAAGACCTACACGTAGGAGTAAAAAGGAGGAGCTTAGTTTTTTTGGGGTTCAGGAGGAAACAGCACTGTGAAAACCATTTTTGACTGTGTTAAACACTGTTTGGGTAAGGGAGTGAAGTTCAGATGATGGTTGAGGATGAGCATACAAGAGTGGAGTCATCTGCATATTGGATGCATGTCACTTGGGAAATTGCTAGGTGAAGGTCATTGATAAATAAAGTGAACAGTAAGGGTCCTAAGATGGACCCCTGAGGGACACCAAGGTTAACTGGCAGGTGGGTAGATAGGGAATTATGCCAAAGAACAGCCTGTTGTCTGTTTTCTAAGTAGGATTTGAACCATTTTATAGCAGGTTTATCCAGTGACAGGGATGTAAGGATGTGTAAAAGTATCTGGTGATTAAACATATCGAAAGCTTTTGACAGATCGATGAACAAAACAGAGGACAGAATATTTTGGTTTTGGTTTTTGTTGATATGGTCTGTAAAGGAGAGGAGGGCAGTAGTAGTGCTGTGGGAAGGTCTGAAAGCATGTTAACAGCTGGATAGCAAATTATTATGGATAAGGTGGTCTAGCATTTGCTTGTGGATACAGTTCTCCATGATCTTTACCAAAGGAGAAAGTAGGGCTATGGGACGGTTGTTGGAGAAGTCACTAGAGCTTCCGCCTTTATGTAGGGGATAATATGGGAGACTTTCCAGATACTTGGGATGTGTCCTTCAGTGATGGTTCTGTTAATCAGGATGGAAATGAGATAGACAATGGATTTAGCTGCCTTTTGTAGATATTCAGCAGGTAGCTGGTCTGCTGAAGGAGAGGATGGTTTCAGTTTTTGGATAAGGGTTAGAATATATGTTGTTGGGACTGGTTTGAAGTGAAATGGAGGGGGTTGGGTGGAGTCTATGTTAGATATAGGAAAGTCTTAAGGTGATAACTGGCTAGCAAGTATTTGAATGGCTTCAGTGAAAAAGGTATTAAAAGCATTAGCAGTATGCTTGGGATTTTCCTGGTCTGTGCCTTGTGGGTTTGGTGTGATGGATTGCCCTGGGTGTAATAGTTCATTAATACACGTCCAGAACTTTTGTGGTTTATTGTGGTAGGTTTGCTGTAATTGTAGGTAGTAATTTCTTTTGTCAGAGAGTATAGATTTTTTAGTGTCCTTTCTCAGCTATCTGAAATATTGTTGGTCAAGTGGGTTTTTTGTCATTCACCATTTATTCCAATATTTGTTTCTAAGATGGATTTTTTCCTTGGTTTCTTTTGAAAGCCATGGGGTGGATTTAGTTCTGATTCTGATAGAGCAGGTAGGAGCATGGTGGTCAGGAATAGATAGGAAGTTGGAGTTAAAGTATTTAACATCATCTTCCAATGGGAGGTATTTTAAAGTAGACCAGTTACATGCTTTTAGTTCATTTTGGAAGAGCTCTGGGTTAAAGTTCTTTTTAGTTCTTATTGTCCTACAAATGGTTGGAATGGGAAGATTGGTCTTATGCCTGATGATATACATGAGTGCGTGATCACTCACATCATCAGGGAGAGTTCTAGCTTCATAGGTCTGGGGAAGATTATTTATGAGGATCCAATCTAAGGTACTTTCTTTCTTATTGGGTTTGTTTATCCTGGTAAGGGAGGTAATGGTTTGAGAGAAACCGAATAGATTGATGTGGGTGGTTGGGTGATCACCGCTGCAACTTTTCCACTCAGTGTTAAAATCACCTAGGATTATGGTTTCTTTGGGTAAGCTTTGAGATAACCAGCAAAGAATATCCTCTATGGTGGCACTGTTATTGGCGGGTGGTAGATAGATGCAGACAATACAAATAGATTTGTAAGTGTTGATATGGAGTTTGGAAATAAGAATTTCAGCGTTAGATGTTAGAGGTGGTTTGATATCATAGGTAGTAAGTTGAAGGCTAGATTTAAATAAGATGGCAATCCCACCACCCTTTTTAGCTACACGGTCAAGTTGCAAGATGTTATAGCCTGGTGGGATGACTTCATTGTCTTTAGTAACCGGTTTTAACCAGGTTTCTGTTAAACATAGAATGTCAAAGGAGTAGACTTTTAGGAGAGAGTGGAGCTGTGTAATTTTGTTATTAATGCTACGTGCATTGAGGTGAGCAATTAAGAGTGAGTTAGGTGGTTTGGGGAGGGGATGAACAGTAGTGGGATTGGGGTTGAGGGGTTGAGTGGAAGTAGTAGTAGTTGTTGGGCCTGGGATTGGGTGGAATTCTCCATCTTTTACAAAGAGGAGTTGTATCAGAAATCTAGGGTCTGGGGATTTATAGTATATGTTTGGGGATCTCCTAGGTTTGAGAGTGTAGTATCTAATGTGGGTTATTCTATGATATTTAGGTAGTAGGTAGCAGGGGGTAGATGCTATATTAACATGGGTGGAGAGCATAGGCAGTGAAGGAGAGGTGATTGGCTTACTGGGTACTGAAAACTTGGAAGTAATGGGTGCTCATAGGAGGTAAGCAGGTAGGCTAAAGTTAAGGGAGGTAGTAGTATGGGTGTGAATAACAGCAGTAAGTGGATTGGAGTGTGTAGTTTGTACATTTGGATGGGTTATGTGTAAGATATTGTTATAAGAAAAGAAGTAAAGAAGGTGACGATAGGGAGAGGAGAAGGATGTGGTGGGAGAGGTAGGGAGTGGCAGGTGAGAGAGGAAATAGGAGGTTGAAGGGAAATATTTGGTGCTTGTGGTGATTGGTGGGAAAGGGCGAGGGGTGTGACTATGTAGTATAAGAGTAGGACCTCCGGGATGGGTGGAAATTGGGGGTAGGGTAGGGGGCGGAGTGAACCTGCAGGGTGAACAGAGCGGGTTGACACAGGTAATGGAGCAGCTAGAGCAGAAACAATCAGCGGTACTGGTAAATGATGGAGAGAAAGGTAAGTCAAAAGTGGTAAAGAGCTGAGGTAAGAAGGAGTCAGTAAGAAAACAGGAGGGTGTATATAGTTAAAGTAATGGGTAAAGCGTGAGGTTGCAAAGCAGGTCTAGGACAGAAGAAATGTAGAGTAAATAAAGGAAGAATAATAGATGGCTAAGCAGGAGAATATAGGAAGGGATAGGGTGCCCCCTACTGGACAGAACTAGCATTGCAGGCAGTTCTGTATTGGAGCTAGCTGGTATCAGACTGGAGAAGAGTATAAAGCTAGTAAGGGGGATTACTATGAGGTGGTGGAGGTATTTTCACAGCTGTGTAGATAGAAGGGGGGTACTGGCTGCTGACTGTCAAGGCTCTGAGCATACTTAAGAACCCCTGAGGCAATAGTGGACGGTAGTTGGCTTTACAGGCAGGACATAGATAACATACTTTCTTTCTTTCTTCCTTGAGAGAGGCTGCAGGGAATTTAGGCTGAGAGATGAGACCACAGGTGTTTGGAAGGGGTCCTTTGTCACCAGGTAGGTAGTTTTGCAGAGTTTTAACTTCTGGACCAGCGCTATGAAGATCAGGGTATGTATGGGAGAGAGAGAGACAATAGTGGTGGTAAGCAGTAAGAAGGAAGCACATAGAAGGTAGTTATGGCAATATGGTAACAGGCATTTCATTAGACAAGCTATTAAAATAAACAGTAAGCAGATTAACAGTCACTTAATTATTGGTAAAAGCTACTAGTATCACATGCATGCAAGCAGGGAGGTTAGATGCTAGGCTAGCATTGTTCAAATCATACAGCACCTTCTGTAGAAGAATAAGAAGCTCAGCAATGAACAATTCTGTATAAATAACCATAAAGTAGCATGAATAGCTACACAGACATTTAACCCTCAATAATTCAGTTAGTTTAGGCTAGCATTCCTCAGATAACATTCAAACATTAGGCTTATTTAACAGTTGTAAAGGTAAAAATGAGTATTTTAAGTAATAAGCAGCAGAGCATGCACTGGATATCACTATTAGCCACAGTGTTCTACATTTATCTGGTCCATGAGACTCTTATGTAATTGCTATCATTTAGAGATACATATCTCTGTTGCAGATAGTGTGAGGTCTTTTCAGAATAGGCTTATAAGGCTACAATGCTCTACAGGGGCGGGAGGGAGTAGATTAGTTCCCTGCAGGTAACAGAGGTATATGTGGCCATTATAAATACATTTCCCAGGATATATAGAACTGATTAGTAAGTTTAATCTCATCAAATTGTCTCAGTCCTCTGTATCTAGTTTAAAACAGCAAGAGAAGCAACTAGAACCCAACTAGCACAGAGTACGAGCCATGTGGGTAGTGTATTTCCAAATAGCCAATAACAGGCTAAGACGAACTAACAAGTGATCTTCAGCTCAAATATAGTAGCTCCATGTGGGTGGGATACTAATTAAATGGACATTAGAGGGGTTGGAAGAAGGGCTAGCAGGCAACAATCTGCAAAGGCAATTACAGGCTAGACCGCAGTACACAATACCATTGTAAACAATATCAGGAACAGCTAGACATCTTCTGCCACGCACAGAAGCTTCTTAGTGGTAGGCAGAGTGGTAAATGGCCATAACTAGCTTTAGTTAAGAAATGAAAACAGCCTCCTTCCCAGTATTTATTGTAGCCATTGCAGAAGCAGCAGTTTGGTATGCAAGTGATCCAGAGCATGCACCTGGTAGCTTCCACTTACGCCGCATGTTGATGAATGGCCGTTACAGTCTAATTACAGTGCTTAAAGGGCTCATGATTATAAGATGGCCCTTACAGGCTAATAACCAGTACTGTAGGTACACAGATGGCAGCCGGTTAAGCTCCAATTACAAAAAATGGCTCCCACCCTCAAATTAGCTGTTTAAGGCTGAAACCAGTGCCCTATTTAAATCACCAGCAGCAGATTTCATACAGAGTCTAAAGATTGAAATAAATGTCCTTCTAATGTAAATTTTTTAACCATATGAGAGGATTGTTACATATTTCTAATTTTTCATATTCAATAAACTTATATGAATTTAGTCAAATCTGCTCCTGAATGGTTTTCAATTGACTTGTGTAAGTTGTGACTTTTCAGAGTATAACAGAGTTAAAATCTGCAGCACTAGAATAAGATTTTACATCTGTGAAACTAATACCACCATAACCCATAATTTTATATGATTTCTACAAGCAATTCTGAGCTTTTAGGACACCATAAGAATAAAGTTAACGTGTTTTACATTTTCTTTGAAAGTATTTTTGTCAGGTATTATAGCTTTTGAATGTAATATGTTTATAATCCCGGGTAATAGAATCATTTTAATAAGTACTAACCTACCCTTTAAAGTAATATGACAATGTTGTGGGTAGTAGGAGGATGCATAATAGAGGACGTGCACCTGTGGTTCTGTCATTCTAGTGACTTTGGGCAAATACGTAATGTTACTGACTCTAATTGGAGAATTTTGAAAATGAATAACCTGATTAAAGAGATTGTAGGGGAGCAACCGTTCTTCAGGTATAAAAATAAGAAGTCTCTTAAATGGTGCCTGTGTTATAGGGATAATATGGTAAGAAGCCCAATTGTTTCTAACCCCATAGGAACTACTAGTTGCAATAGTTGCAAGTATTGCTCTTATATAGATAGCTCGGATGTGTTTGAGCATCCGCTATCTAAGCAGAAGCATGTATTTAGAGTTCATGCCACCTGCAAGACTCCCAATATAGTTTATTTAGCCACATGCATGATATGAAAAAGATTTTATTTGGGCAAGACTAATTGCCCTTTTTATGAGAGAATACGTGAACACCTATGTAGCATAAAAAGATACGATATTAATAATGCATTATCAAAGCACATTTTAGAACAAGACTTGTCCCATGGTTTTGTTTTTAAAGTAGTTGAGATGATACATAAGGGTCTGCGTGGTGGCGATTTAAAGAACTTTACTGAAGAGAGGGATCTTGAAGCTACAGGCATATAAGAAACCTGAGTTAAATTATAAGGTTTCTTTAAAACCAGCATTGAAGTCTAGAGATTTGCATAGATAATGTGTATATTGTGTTGATAGGCTGATGAAGTATTGGAATGACTATTTAAATGTGATCTGTGTTGATTTAATTGTCTGATGAAGCACATTTTGTGTGAAAGTGCTCACATTTGTTCTTTTATGCTGTATTAAATGTTTTTTTTTTTACTTCCCCCTGTCTCTGGAGTTCCTTCTTTTATTGTTTTTGCTTTGCTGTTGCTACATTTGGAAGGAAGCACCAGTTTTGCCCATTGGAGGTTTCTTTTCAACAATGTTTAAAAAATGGTATTTGTAATGAAACATCACATACCCTTACAGAATTCGTATGAAAGTACCTAAACAATTGCAATTACAGCAGTGAAACAGCAGTATCAGAGTTTATGGACCCAAGCAATCTCCCCAATTACAATTTAAATGCCTTACCATCGCAATGAGCTTATATACTGCAGATTCACCCCAGTGATTGCTGTGAATATGCAGATCAGGCATAAACTCATTAGCATTCATGAATCTCAGAATTTGCAAGAAGTGCTGGGCAGGTAACCTTGGTGTGCATACAAGATGTCATGCACACACCCTAGCACTACAAGAACGAGCATTGAGTAGTGTTGCTCTCTAAGGGCTTCAAAGTGTGAATGATTAGTATTACTACAGGAATAACTAATTCTGTCACATGTCTGCAACTTTGATGTACACTTACTGAGGGTGTATCAGGGAGAATATAATCACCAAAAAGTTAGGGGAGATTACATTAATTACTTAAGAGATAATCTTTGTAACAACAAATTACTACATGCTTATGATCTAACTGTGCCTTTGAGTAAAACGTTGTGCGTAACCCATACGAAGTGCATAGCAGTTAAATATATAAAGACATTCTTAAAATAATTCTAAGTGACATTGCATTCATGTTAGAAAAGCCTGAAAAAGAGAATAGTGCCCACAAAGGAAGAGAAGACAAGTCTTACAAATATTTGCTACTGCTGTGACATGAATGGTTAGCTTCACTGTTGTGAATATCCCATTCATCTACACATCTACTAAGAAATTACAAAGAACCACTGTAAGAAAATGCTTTGTCTATGACTTTTAATGTGTCATGACACAATGTCACAGCTCAAGTATATGTAATCTCTTCTTTATAAGTCTGTGTATGTGGCAAATAGTGAAAATAATCTCAAATGTGTCATGTCAATGCCATGATTTCAAGGTTCAGATCTAGAGATGGAGCTGTTTGTGTAAAAGTCGTGATGTTTAATGTGCATATTTTCATGTTATAGGACAAAAACACTATGAAACCATCATAAAGATATATTTCTCAACCATTTACTTTTTTATTTATTTTTTGCATCATCCTTTGTGTTCCTCTTGGCATTGCACCTCAACCGCTGAGCTGTCAGTGGTAACTAGCAGTGAATGACAGTTCACTTCCAAAAAGTCAAAATTTAATTTGGATTGCCATCAGTAGCACAAATGAGACTGGTGCTAATGTGATTCCATGAGCACTCTGGAGAGTACTGAGTAAAGAAAATACACCTTTCAATTGTCGGTCTCTGTGACACAAGGTGTAATTGCAATGAGCTTGGAGAAAGAGCATAATAAATGTACAGTTCAAATCCAGTTTATTGATAATTTCACTGAGGGGGTCAGATTAAGTATTGTCACACAATTTTCTTTACAGATGTAATATTAAATTGAAAATGGCAATTACAAACATGAATTTGGCAATACAACTATTATTAATTACCATTAAATGACTCAGATATTATGTGTATAAATTATGTTAAGCACTGCAATGATGACAGTTAATGTAAAATGCAATTGCATAGATATGAAGTGCAGACTATGTAATTGCATTTACTAGGACCCATCACATATAATGTGTGTAGGACAGTGTGTCATGTAAACTATATAGGGAACATACTGTAACACAACATGTATTACTTAGGTTATGCAACTATATGCATATGAAATGTATTTCCAACCACAAAGATGGCCTTTTAATAGAATTCCATTAATATTACCAGTTAAAGCAACTCACATCCAGACATCTTTTAAGTACATCTTCAATCAGCTTGAAATTTGCATACCTCAACTTACAACTTAAGTAAGTTCTCCTGTGGCAGTGACAGTTACCATTTACCATTGTATCCTTCTTTTCTCTCGTGGGTTCAATTTTCAGGTAGTATTATTCAATCTTTGGACTGCGTATGTCTTAACAACTCATTATATCTCAATTCACAACATTTACCTCTAAACAACAATAACAAACTTTATTTAACAATGAAGCATGTGCAAAGAGAGTAGGCCTCACACAGTGCCAAGTTCCATCAAAATTCAAAAAAGGTGTGAAATATGAATTTTGATGGAATCATTGCCAATGTCTCTGCCAAGCCATTTTTGTGCTTTAAAATGTGCAAATGCAGCTGGCAAGGCTGTGAGTCTTTGTGTACAGGCTATTATGTGTGAGCTCTCAATTGGGCTCCAATTCAGACATATAATTGTAGGTGTAGTTCAGTAGACAAGGCAGGCAAAGGTGAGGATGGTGCCCCATTTAGAGCCAAAAGGTGGTGTGATGCCCATGCACTGGCCCAACAATCAAGGAGCCACAATCCTCACCACTAACACCAGTGAGGAGTGCCCATATAGGGAAAGGATAACAAATGTACACTCACACAGTAAAGTACAATTTCCCTTAGGAGCACACAGAGATCACAGTCAGTCTGGGGCTGGTTTCTCTCTTTATCTCCAGGTCCCCAATAAGACTCCCCACTAGCACAGCTATATAGTCCAGGTCTCAGCCTAGTGGGCAAGCTAAAACCTCCAGCACCCTCTCTGTCCAACCAGTGCTTTGTTTCCCTGCCAAGTAGCTGACACACAAACACTTTGAGATAAGAGTTTATACAACCACACAGACACTCCTGGGGAAGGCTGGCACAGGTTCTCCAGCTGTTTTACCCAGACTATATGGTAGAAATCACTGCCACCACCCAGCTAATATTTATCAGCTACTCAAAGGCCCTTATGAAAGGGTGTCCAATTATACCGTGCAATATTATTATCCAAAAGGTAAGTGCGACTGAACAGTAAAGCTTATTTGGAGTAACTTTGTACAGTATCAGTATATACATGCAATGTACTCTAGAGCTTAAATTATCTCTACACAAAGCAGCCACAGTTGAAAGGTTTAAAAATATTTAATAAAAAATAATAAAAACACAAGATAATACTTCTTACTACACAGTGCTAGTCAAGAGTTCAGAGATCACAGAGAAATACTTAAAATAATACAGTAGAAAAGTTCTGATATCAACATAGAAAAACACTTAGTCTAATCTTCCTAATTCCTAGCTATTTCTAAGAGAAAACACAGTTCTAAAATCCTACTTACATATAGACACAGGAAGAGTGGTTAGTTGGATGTTCTCAAGACAAATGCTCTCATTCTTTCTGTCATTGAATTGATAACACAGTACCACTGATTAATTTCAGATTACATCATTTCTTTCTGGTTCCCAGGCTAACAGACTCTCAGAGGTTAATAGCTCTTAATCTTGCACCTAGTCAGGAAGCCAGAACAATAAAATAAATTATACGTGCACATTCTAGCCATTAACTCTGACCTCAAATCAATAGGCAGAATGCCTTTATCTAGACATCTTGGCTCCGAGTTTTGACATCAGAGAATTGACTTATCAGCTTTGTTACAGCAGAATGCACTGTTGTTACATTTTTGCAGTTCCACATTTAACACCATTTTTCCCATTTAAGAGAACAAGCCTGTGGCTAATATTAATATTTACAAATGACAGAATTAGCTACAAAATTATATCTGGCTAGGGTGGCAGCCTTCACTTATCTTCACAGGTGGTGTGAAGAGGAGTCCAGGATCTTTGTGGCATTCTTTGTTAAGCACTAAATCTGTAGGCTTCTGCACAGGGACTATCATGTCTCAGTGGGTCTACTTTGACCCATTGAAATTACATTTTAGCGAAAATTAGTTTCATGAGTGCAGTTTCACGAAAGTGCATTTCTTTGAAAATGCACTTTCACAAAACTACAGTTCACCAACCCCCCCCCAAAAAAAACAAATACACTAAAATGACATGTAGGGGGGCAAGCCCCCCTGCACCTGCCCACCACACCCCCACTACTAATATATACCAACTTTGAGATTGCATTATAGTGGGAAAAAGGGAATATTCTCTTATCCCCACTGTCTATAACAACAATCTCGGTGAATTTTAGTTTTGCAAAAGGGCATTTTTGGAGAAGTGCACTTTTGTGAAAGTTGACACACGAAACTAAGTTTCGCTAAAGTGTAATTTTGATTGGTCAAAGTAGACCTATCTCAGCACAAGGCTGAGACTTGCAATGGCTTGGCCAAGGCTGTGTTTAGTGCAACCGATATTTTCGCACTGGTTAACAATGTCATCACTATTACAGTGACATGAAGAGGTGTAAGTTGGACCTCCTGAAGCTGATGGGATAATGAATTTAGGACTGCAAATACCCCTGAGTTGTGTAAGTATAGTAAACCATTACCAGTCAATGATATAGCATAACTTTGCCAGCCAAAACATTCTTTTTTTGGATCTATAGAGCTGCTGAAACTATTTCTCTGAACAGAGAGATACATCGGGAGGGACTCACGTCAGGGAAGCATAGGGTAAGTATGCAGCAAGTATAAATGCAAACAAGTTCATACTTTTAGGACATCAGTAAATATCAGCTTGAGTAGGCATACCTAACCTTTATGTAAAACATACATGCCTGCTCTAATAGCTCTTGGTCCTTGCATTAGGAAATGGGTATGTCAGTTTAGCTGAGTGTGCATTCAATTCCCAGCAAAAGCAGCAGCATTTAGCTATTATTACAAGTCAGAATGTATAAATGTTAAATTACATTAGACATTCCACATTTGTAAGTGGATTTATTTAATTGGAACGCATATACTGTACCTGTTATGACATACTCATAGCCACATCATAGTCAAAATGAGGCCTTAGATAGGGTAATAGATCAAGGCCACCCCCACTAGCCTACTCTGCCCCCTGCAGAAGCAACCCCAAGCATCCATTCCAGTGTCCCATTACTTGGCTACATCTCCCCAGTTGCCATAAACATTGTTCAAACCTGTCAGTGTAAATAGTATTTTATTTTTTTAATTCTACAATGATTACAGATATCTGGATTTAATTTAGCATTGTATTTCAAATTTAATAATGCACACACTGATAACCATTTGCTAAACAAAGCAGTACTGTCTCACAATGAAAAGAAATTTAGCATGAACAGTAAACTTTTCTGCTTTTGAAACTCACATTCGTTGAAACAGCATTGAAACACACATTCAAAGGAAATGCATCTGGCCAGTGGTGGATTAACTTTACCTTTGGGCTGTTTTCAAACCATAGGCCCATGCTGGCAAACAACTTTACATTTCAGTGCTTCATTTACAAATTCAGGGGTTGCTGCCCTTGAAGAATCAGTTGCCTCGTTTACATTGAAAAGGGTAACCTGGTAATATTGCAATAGGGAATGGCTGGCAAACTGATGGCAGGTTCATAGTTAATAGGCACCTCATCCAATGGAGGGCACCAGTGACAGCTGGTTACTTCAAATCAAAGGGGGGGCTGCAGGAGACAGCTGAATGGGTGGCGCCAATGAGAAGGGGTGTGCCCAACTAGAAAGGGGTGGAGCTATGCTCAAAACTACAAAAACTGGGACCTTAGTTAAATACGCTGCCCTGGGTGCCAAATCGTTGTTATGAGAGTCCAATCAAGACAAAATGAAGTGGAGAAGAAAAAAAATATTTCAATGCATTGGCTACATGACAGCTTAATTAATATCTAGATAGAAACAAAAAGGTTGTGAGGCATGAAAAAATAAATTACTTTTAAAATACATTACTGGAATGCCAGTCGAAATCAGGTATAAAAAAACAAGCAGCACTCAACTCAAACCACTTCTCCTTGCACGGCAGTTCTAATTATAATTTATATTTAGCTTTATAAAAGTACCAAGTAACATGCTGAAAGTAGCAATCCCCCCACTTGTAAAAATGTTTCTTATCCAAAACGACCTGCTGCCTGACAACAACTATCTAGTTGTTTCATGTGGAAAGCATGATCAAAATAAAAAATGAACAGCAAGCAAGAAACAAGCTCAAGATAAATTGCTTAAAGGATTACTGCTCAGGTTATAGACCACACATGATAGACTGGCATTCTATTTAGTTTACAGGTAAAGTGTGCAAAGATGACTGCAAGTCTCCAACAAATGTAATGAGCTTCTGAAAATACAGTAATCTTGTCCTTTATTACAAATACTGCCATATGCATTTCAGTACTTAAGGCTTATACGCTATGTACTTATGTAAATATTCTCTGCATGGCAACAACAAAAAGGCCTTAAATGTTGATAATTCTTTAGCAGCATGCTCATTAAAGCTTACTTGCATCTTACAGTCTCAGACAAGCTTACCTGATGGTCATTAAAGCATTGCTACTTGAACACGGAGCAATGGGCACTGCAATGACATGCATTTTATGAATAAGAAGCATAAATCAACAGTATAAAAATATGACAGAAAAACAAAATATTCTTCAAAATCAAGGACAGATGAAAAGCCACTGTAGTACTTGTGTCTACCTTGGATAGGGGGAATACTCTGCACACTTACACTGCATAACTGTTCCTTGCCTTGCTTGGACATATCCAGAGTCACTAAGTGGGGGAGTGGGGTACAACAAGTAAGTCACAATTAAATGTCTCTGGCTGACGGTGATGGCCCTGATACATTTGTCATATCTCTCAGCCTCAGAGCAAGAAATCTGGACAAAGCCATAAACAGAAGTGGGACAAAGCCCCAAAAATAAGGACAATTTTTAAATATTGCTGGTATAAACTTAGGAAGATAATAGAGTAGTAGGTCTTGCATTAGTATGAATTTTCTGAAGGGTATGGAATCTGAAACTCAAATTTCTATCATTATTTTCTAAATTCAGTCTTTAATGATTTGCCACTAATTTCTGAGAAAACCACAATTTTATGAAAAACAGACCAAAAATGTGATGCAAAAATATAAAATACCCACACAATACAGTTGGGAACCTGTCAAAGAAGGGACACTTTTAATATTAGTACTGTTAACTTGAGCAGCTGACAAAATAAGAGAATCTACATGCATTTCTGAAATTAAAAAATAAAGTATAACTGATCATTACAATTATTTATTAATTGTAAATCCTCCACGTTTTTTTCCAAATTTGTCATTTTGCGGAGGGATTATTAGGGGGAGAGCAACATTTTGTGCCAAAATCAGGGACAATTGAGAGATTTGGATATACCTAATTCTATAAAGTGATTTATTTGAGCATACCTCTCATCCGCTTAGCACAGGAAATTTGGACAAGGCCAAATATATTGGGGGAACATACGAGCAGTACTAAAAGTTGGTCTTGTATAAACATAGTCAGTTGACAGAACAACAGGTCTTGCTTTAGCATACATTTTTCTGAAGAGTATGAAGTCTGAAACTCAATGCCTGTCATTATTTAGTGACTTCATTCTTAAATGATTTGCCAGAAAACCACAAATTTTATGAGGAACAAACCTAAAACGAGAAGCAAAAATCTATTCATTCTGCAAAAATCTGGACAGTTAAGAGGTATAGTTCAGCCGGGGCTGTCTGAGTTTGCCGCCCTTCCTCTCCTCACAAAATCATGGTCGAATGGGGCCTCTCCACTGCAGCTATTCCAATGTACCATGACTTGGCTATTTCACCACATTTACCATAAACACTGTAATGTGCATATTGCTTTACTTCTACGATGATTTGGATTTCATTTAAAAGTTTTATTTTACATTTTACAGCACAAACACTAACAGAAATCTGCTAAACAAAGCAATGCAGTCTCACAATGAAAATAGACTTAGCAATAAAACTTTTCTGCCCTTGAAACTCACATTCATTGAAACAGCATTGAAACCCACATTCAAAGAAAATACATTTGGCCAGTTGCAGAGAAAGATTAACTTTTGGGCTGTTTTCAAATCGTAGACTCCTTGCACAGGAAACATGCATGTGTTCCTTGATGCACCTTCCTGATTGTATTAAATTATATTCCTTGTGTATTACAGTACAGCTGTTAGAGGGCATTTTAAATTTATTGTTTTGAACATTTTTCCAATAAACAATAAAACAAAATGCATGCAGTAATAATGACAAAACTGTCCAGTTCAGAACATTTCCATCATAAACGTCTACTCAAACTTCTACAATCCACCAGTATCAGTAAATATGCACAATCTCTGCAGAAGTAAAAATCATCTAAGTAATTCCACATTAAAGAGATCTGTAACTAATGAAGAGGCTGCTGCTAGCAAATAACTTTATATTTAATTGTTTCATCTACAAATAAAGTGCCTGTTGCTGTTGAGGAATAAATTGCCTATGTTGCAATAAAAAATGATAAGCTAGTAATATTGTAATAAGGAATGGATGGCAAACTGATAACAAGTTCATAGTTACTAGGTATCTTCACCAAAAAGGACTGCAGCATCCACCCTCTTCACAACACAGTACAGTATCAGCAATGCATCTACCTACTGTGAGAGTAGAACCCACAGCCTTCTACACCAAAAGCAAGCACACTACTTGTTGTGCTATTAACAATGCACACCGATACACCATAAGCAGCACTAAATGTTTGTTCCCCTGCAGCTCTCAGCTCCTTGTAAAATCTACTCGACACTCAGCTGCATCTCTGAACTTTGCAGCACAAGAAATCTTGAAAAATCCAAAATTTATTGGGGGGGGGGGGACAAAAGCCCAAAAACCAGGGACACATTTTAAATATTGCTTGTATAATGTTGGACAGTTGTTAGAATAAAATGCTGCGTTGCCACCATACATTTCACTGCCAAGTATTGAACCCAGGACCCTGTGCAAAACAGTCAGAGCTGCATCAGGGAAGTTGATCTAGAAGTGACTTTGGTGGCCTCTGGTGCTCAGTCACTGGAGGAAGGTGATTTTGCTTTCTCTGCTGACACTGCTGGTAGGTCACACTTTTTTACCTAGCAAGAGTTGGAGGATCTAATGACAGAATTTTGGAGCAATGGTCTGTTGCTGGAGACCTTCCTTATGTGACAAGAGAAATCACACGTCAGCCTAGCATTGCCTAAATTGCCCTCTGAGTTAGGCCACAGTATGAAGGGCAGTCATGGTGGTGATGTATCTCTGACTGGGTCCAATCTAAGGCAGTCTGTTCAAGAGCTGGGATACCATCCTATCCAGAATCATTGTGATCCTCTTTCATATGTGTCATCTCATTCCCAATTTGCCATCCATTTATCCCCATCACCACTTGTCTTTCCTCTGCCAGTATGTGTGCCTATCCACTGTCCACCCTGCTTGTATCAACAACACCCCTATTGGTCTTTGTCTATGTTGCAGGATTGTTCATGTGTCCCTACGTCCATACATGTACCATCTTTCTATCTTCTGATGTGCCATTAGAGACTTCTCCATCTACCTTTCTTGAAACATAATAAGAAAGGGCCACTGTCTCATAAAATAAGTATACTCTTCCTCCCTTCCCCACTACCAGACTGTCCTAGCTCTGTTTGAAACTACAGCCTGTAAACTGATCACCTATTTCAGCCTACTTAACTGCTGTATGCTGGTTTATGGCCTATTGATGTGTTTTCTGTAGTACAGATTGGCAATTTGAATGTTATGCTAGTAAATGTTACTTACATCACACACACACACACACACACACACACACACACACACACACACACACACACACACACACACACACACACACACACACACACACACACACACACACACACACACACACACACACACCCACACACATACCATTAACTTACCTTACTTGTCCAGGGTAGTTCCATATTACACTCGCTAAGCTCAACTTATCCAGGGTAGCTCCATATTCCACTCGCTAAGCTCTACTTGTCCAGGGTAGCTCCAGTCACATCACTGATCCCATGGTGAAGTCCTTCCATCCCACGAGAGCAGGCCAGCCTGCCAACGTTGCAATCCGATCCCTTTCCAAGTCTATGCAGTTGTAACTAACTGCATAGACATCTGGGATGCTCCTGACTACTGTGTTTCTAATCCGGACTGCTGCTGAATCCATCTGGAGCTCTGCGCATGCTCTGGACTGGTTCAGCAGCAGTCTGAATGTCGGAAATGTTGCGAGTATGCATGCGCATGGGCGAAGGTCCGCGATTTTTTTATTTTATTTTTTATTTTCTTTCTTCTCCTTTCTTCTTTCTTTAACAGCTGGGAGGGCTGCAGTCCTGCAGTCCAATAGCACGGGCTGCCCCTGGAGGGCACACTCAGAAGTGCAACACCCCCCCATCCCCCCTTAAAGTGTACTGCAGTGTCAGCAATCCATCTACAAAGTGTGGGAGTAGAATCCACAGTCTTTTGCCAAAAGACAAAAATGCTACCTGTTGTGCTACTAACACTGCTTTAGAATCTTACAGTACAAACACTGACAGCCACTTGCCAAATAAAACAGTTGCACATTGAAAACAGATGTAGCATGAGCAACAGTAAAATTTGCTTCCTTTGAAACTAACAATTCCTTAAAAATGCACTGAAACTCACATTCCTTTAAAATGCACTGAAACTCTCATTCCTTGAAAGCACATTCCAATGAAGGTAGTTGGTGTAGAGGATTAAGGCTCCTGTCTCCTGTAAGCAAGGTACAAGGTTTGAGCCTGAGCAAGTTAATTAACCTGCCATTCCCAACTAGGGTATTAAACACCCAGCTCTGTTCTGTTATACTGCAAGGAAGGAATGTGTTGTACTGTTCAGAAGTTGCTGCCACAAGCCTTTCCAAGTTCCTGAGCAGTAAGGCAACAGCAAATTCACATTCCAACTTAGCAGCACAAAAGCAACAGCAAGTTCTAACTTTAAAATCGGTGAATGTGTCATACTAAAGATGCATGCTTGCATGCAGTTCTAACATTTAAATCTGTGCGTATGTCATACTAATGACACATGCAGTTCCAACATTTAAATTTCTCCATGCATTGTACTAAAGATGCATACATGCAATCACTGACACAGGGTGCATCCTGAAAGTAGAAATGTAATTTTTTTTAACTCATTCACTCCAATGGAGCTCAGGAAGTTTGCACTGTAACTTCAAATGGGCGGGCCTAAGCCTTTTCACAGAATCAAATTATGCCACCACATTTCAAATAAATGTTCATATATCTGCAGCCAGAGGTATAGCCAGCATTAGACACCCGCCGAACCTGTGGCTGCAGGGAGCCGCTGATTATCTCCTTGCATACGAGGGTCCCCAAATGAAGCAGCTGAGGGTTTCTCCCTATCCTTTGCTCATTTGCACCACTGTGCGATTCTGCTATTCCATTTGTTTAACTTCCCTGTAAGCTGCACTCAATCAGGTCTATTTCAGTAAAGCAAGGGACTTGATTGGTTGCAGCAGCTAGGGTAAGTTCCTGGTGCAAGGCGATAGGCTGTATATGTAGGTTAGCATTCATGTACAAGGAAGTATAAAGCATACAGCAACTGTAAAGGTCTTAACTGGCAGAGGAAATGTATCACATTAAAGTGTGAACTGAAGAATAAGAATGCCAAGCTGTGTTCATAGATGAAAAACAGAGAACTACACAGTAGCAAACTTGAGCATTAATTAATTCTGGCTTAGTCATTAAAAGCTTCTACTATGTGCCAACTGATGATGAAGGCATGTTATAGAAGCATGTATCATTTGTTCTCATATTCAAGATGAGTCCAACCGTACAATTTCTAAACTTCCTAAAATGACCAAACAAGTGAATGTGGAAACATAATAAATTTGAAATCTAAATGAGAAACTTAGAGAAGCAAATGAAAGATGTGCAACAAAAGAATAAAGACTTGGAAATCGATGTTACATATTATGAACAGAAGTTCATGTCTTATACTCAGGAAATGAATACTGTACAGATGGATAAAGAAGAAAAAACAATCTGGTCCACCAGAAAGAAGCTGTACAGCAGGAAAATGATACTAGAATAAACTCCTTTGAAGAGTCAAAATGAGGAAAGGAAAATGGGCTACAAGCACCCAACAAACAAATCAACATAAAGAAAGGATACTAGAAGTGTCATATCTATACTCAAGGAAAAGAAGAGAAGAGAAGGAAGAGAAGAGAAGAGAAGAGAAGAGGAGAGAAGAGAAGAGGAGAGAAGAGAAGAGAAGTGAAGAGAAGAGAAGAGAAGAGAAGAGAAGAGAAGAGAAGAGAAGAGAAGAGAAGAGAAGAGAAGAGAAGAGAAGAGAAGACAAGAGAAGAGAAGAGAAGAGAAGAGAAGAGAAGAGAAGAGAAGAGAAGAGAAGAGAAGAGAAGAGAGAAGAGAAGAGAGAAGAAGAGAGAAGAGAAGAGAAGAGAAGAGAAGAGAAGAGAAGAGAAGAGAAGAGAAGAGAAGAGAGAAGAGAAGACAAGAGAAGAGAAGACAAGAGAAGAGAAGAGAAGAGAAGTGAAGAGAAGAGAAGAGAAGAGAAGAGAAGAGAAGAGAAGGAAGAGAAGAGAAGAGAAGAGAAGAGAAGAGAAGAGAAGAGAAGATAAGAGAAGACAAGAGAAGAGAAGACAAGAGAAGAGAAGAGAAGAGAAGACAAGAGAAGAGAAGATTGGTTCTCTTTTTTGCGATGTCATCTGTGCGGATGTCAAACAAATTTCCTCTAATGGGCCCATAACAGATTTACCATAAAGTAACACACAACATCCCTTAAGATTTCAAACCTGATTAAAGATCATTTGGCATGAGCCAAGGCATCCTTTGATGTTCCAGAAAGGGAAAATCAGCGAATAATGCATACAAATTCGTTGAGGCCTCCTTCTGGAGTAAAACTGAGGAGACATGGCCACTAAAAGTCCATGCAAAATGAGACTTTTTATAAACTGAGTAGATGAACATGTAATGCCTAAACTTGGAAACTGTTTAAGTTATTGTATGTAATGTATATACAGTAAGAAAGGTAATGTTAACCAAGTGTTACATTCTATGCATGTCATACCTAATACTATGTAAAATATGCTTAATTCTCTTGTTATTAATTCCAAGTGTTTAAAATAGCAAGGAGGTAATTTGTACAGGAAAAAAAAAACAAAAGCATTATTCTTCAGTGTAATGGTGCAACATCTGATCTGGTCTAGGGTATACCCATTGATGTAGACATTATGTCAGGGCACAGGTCCCTTACTTGGGTTTGTCTGGCTTCCCAGGGTAGCCTTGGCTCTTAAGGTAGCTCAGCTCTTACCCTCTCTTGTCTGATCTGCAGGAGCAATATTACATAGCCCAAGGAGAAGGACTGTGTGAGGGAGTTTTATTCATTCATGAAAGGGTTAATTATCTAACCCTTCCTGGAGTTTGTGCCTATACACATAATAAAATGGGAAAGGTACTATAGAAGATAGAGCACCAAGGTCTGCAGCCTATGAGAGAAAGGTTCCTGAAGGACAGAGTTAGGAGTCTTTTATGCCTGGAAAGGAACTGCAAGGTATTTCTACACCCTGTACTAGAGGAAGTGTTATAAAGTGTTTTGAGACTATTTGGTATGCATAGCTGGCATTAGGCATCCACTAAACCCATGGCTGTGGGAGCCCCTGATTATTTCCCCATGTACGAAGGCCCCAGATGAAGCAGTTGTGGGTTTCTCCCTCTCCTTTGCTAGTTTGCACGGCTGTGTAACATCACTGTCTGATTCCATGATTCCGCTACTCTGTTTCTTTTTTTTTTAACTTCCCTGTAAACTGCACTCAGTCAGGTCTTCTTCAATAAAGCAGGGGACCTGATTGGTTGCAGCAGCTAGGGTAAGTTCCTGGTGCAAAGTGATATGCTGTATATGTACTGTAGGTTAGCAGATTGGAGATGTGTTTATCGTACTGCAGCTTTTTTGAAAATGTTGGTTGGAGCTTGTTCAGAACTCTACTATTCCCAGATCAACTGTTAGTAGAATAGAGCAGAAGGAAGAAAGGAGGAACTTTAACATATAATTTAGGGAAAGGGGTGTCATAATTAGTTGCAATGGGGCTGATAATGAAGAGGGGATCAAATTTGTAACAAAATTATTTAAAATATTTGTACATTCAGTCCATGGCTCTCAACTGTCCAGATGTTCCCGGAATGTCTAGATTTTTGCCACATATTTTTGGTCTGTTCCTCATAAAAAAAGTTGTGGTTTTCTGTCGAATCACCAAGGGCTAAATACACTAAATAATGACATACATTTGAGTTTCTGACTTCATATCTTTCTGAAAATGAATGATGACACAAATCCTGCTATTCCAGCAACTTTCTAAGCTTATAAAAGCACTATTTAAATTCAATACCTATTTTTGAGCCTTTGCACCATGTTATTTTAGGCTTCGTCCAGATTTCTTGTGCTAAGAGGTTGAGAGGTATGATTCAGTCTCATAGAAAAGATTCTATATTCACCAGACCTAAGCACTCACACATATGCCTGCATGTACTTATCACAAATGTAATAAACAGCACTTGATGTCCTACCATTTCTAAGATAAGCATGCACACACACACACACACACACACACACACACACACACACACACACACACACACACACACACACACACACACACACTGAACTTTCATCACAGATGCAGCATGATTTTGACTCCTACATCAGAAACACTGCAGTCACTGCTTGATACCTTAACTCTTGACTACATACACATCCTCTTATAGGATTGTAGGACGTTACTAGGTTAATGGCTCTAGGGCCCTTACAAGCCTAGTCAAGTCCTACCCTTATTTCCACGATCAGCACCTATTACCCTTGTCCAAGAGGGACACAGGTGGAACCCCCAGGGTGAATTTACAGTTACCCATCCAATCATCCAGATTGCATTTGAAGAGGCCCAATGACATGCTCTGTTTGACTTGAAGTGGTTGTCTGTTCCAAAGGTGTGGTAACCTCTGGGAGACAAATCTTTCCTTTCAGTAGGTTCTATTAATGTGACCTACCAGGTTAAGGTCTTTAGAGCGCGTAACCAGTGTACCATTTGATTTGTGGATATTTAGCATTTCCAGTAAAGCAGGGTCAAAGATTACCTTATATGCAAAGCAGAGATCATCTCTGAGTAGTCTGCATGAAACAGAATAAAGTGACAGTGATTTGAGACAATCCATATAGGACAGATGCTGAATATCTTGAATTTTCCTTGTGAGGAACCTTTGTGGTCTCTCCAATTGCTGCAGGTGCTTGGAAAGGTACATACCAAAAGGGGCATTCTGCTGAATTACTGGCCTGATGAGGGAAGAGTGCAGGGAGGTTATAACTTGTTTTTTTTTCTAGAGGCAATGCCCTTAATTATGAGATGCGCAATATAGAATGCCCTTCTTACCATTGTGGAGACATAGTGATCAAAGGTAAAGTTGCTGTCAACCTGTGTGTCCAGGCCTCTCACCACTGAATGCTCACTTAGGTATTGCTATTGATGTGGTAGTTAGCAGGAACATTGCCCTTACCGAGAGGGATGATAATACATTTTTTGCACTGAGTTTAAGACTGTGACTTTGGCATCAATCATTTATTTATGTAAGACCCTCTTGTAGGATGTTGACATCTTTTGGAGATTCAATGACTGCTCCCACTTTGCAGTCATCAGCAAACTTTGTCAGCCACAGACCTTTAGTTTTTGCTTGTACTTTGAAGAAATATATTCCAAACAGTAGCGCTCCTAGGAATGATCCCTGTGGAACACCACTGGTTACAAGTCAGCTGTTGGAGGTGGATTCCCCTATTTTGACTATATGTGTTCTGTCAGTGAGCCAGTTAGTGACCCATCTTACGATATAAGGGTTAATGCCTAGTTGGGTGAGTTTGTCAATGATGCCTGAGTGTAGGATAGTGTCAAAAGTCTTGGCTAAGTCTAGGAAGGCTGTATGCACAGATCCCCCCTCCCCCCATCCAGGGCCTAGTTGACTGTTTCGATGAAGTCCACCAGGATTAGAAGACATGACCTCCCTTTGACAAATCCAACCTGAGTAGGGTCAAGTGTTTGGTGATCACCTATATCTTTGTTGATAAGGTCTATGACGATTCGCTCCATGGCCTTGCAGATAAGGCTAGTCAGATTAATAGGTCTATAGTTCTCGGGGTCAGTGGAAGCACCACCTTTGTGCAAGGGAATAACAGTGGTCATTTTCCATTCAGCTGGGATGAAGCTGGTACTTAGACTATAATTGAAAAGAGTACTCAATGGTGTTGCTAATTCTTGGTGGAGCCCATGTAGGATGCAGCCTGGGATATTATCAGCTCTGATAGATGTTGTGTTTTTGACCTTAGAGAGGGCATTTATTACTTGCTCTTTAGAGATACAAGGTAGAGGACAAGTGGTAGGGATGTCATGGGGTACATGTGGCAGGGAGAGGGTAGTGAAGTTTTTACAAAACCTGTTGGCCAACAGGTAAGCTATGTGCACAGGCTCAGTATATGTGGTATCATTAAATACCAGTTAGGCACAAATCTGGGCCTTTCCTTTTAGTTTACGGATGTAACTAAACAATGCCTTAGGGTTGTCCTTAGTTGAGGAAGCTAATTTGGATTTGTAGTTTACTTTGGACGACATCACAAGAAGTCTTATTTGCTTGTTAAACTGAGGAGGGAGCATTTCCGGTTTAGGGATTGCTCTCTCTTACTTCTAGACAGCAATTTCTTCCTCTTATTGTAAAGCATGAGGAAGTTGCTACACTGTCTGAGGATGCCCATGTCAACCAAGCTGGCTGAAGAAACTGTGGGAAATTGTCTGTTCATAGTGTTAGGTAAATTTATATGGTCAGGAAAAGAGGTCACACTTAGGAATGGCTACTGGGTGACAGGTGTGTTGGTACCTCTGGTGCTAGGCTTAGTGTTCCACCTGACAGTAGAGTAGGGCCACAAAAAATCTCTGGAGGACCACAAGCAAAGCGCTAAGGGAAAATTTAACAAGCAAAACATGTGCGTCTATAACCTCCAATGGAAACCATCGGTACGTGGCAGTGGATGATGGTGAGCTACATGTACAGGGACTTGTCATAATGTAACATTGATACCAAATACCAGTCAGTGTGGGTGCATGTACCTCTGTGAGTAGCTACCTTGCTGTGGTACAAGGGCTTGTCATAATGTAACATTGGTACTAAATGCCTGTCAGTGTGTGGAACTTGTCACTTCCAAGTCTTTTTAATGGTCTGAATGTAGTAACACTATACAGTGATTGTTAAATGGTACTGGATGAGCTTGACAGTGTAGAGGGCATGACAGCAATGTGGTCACACTTTATATTCTCCTTGGTAAGGCCCCTAACTTGAAACCTGTAGGAGCCCCCAAAATGCTACCACCGGCCCTGATCATAGGGGTTATGAAAGAAATATAAACGGCAAACTCTTCAGCACAAACTATATTTATAGTGGTAGTATTCTTTAGGTTCTAGGTCTTAAACTGAATTTTATAAGTCACAGTAAACACAGTAACTATTACATTTGTAATATTTTGTAAACAACTTACAGAATCTCAGCAACCACTCTTACTTTTAGCAGAATTATATTCATCTAGCTGATAGATTTCATATGAAGCTAAGGAGTTCTGTCTGTGTTACTTGGTTGCTGAGATATTTACAAAAATGTGAAACTTATGCCTGTATAAATTACTATCATAAAAATAACAACAGTTAATATCTATTTACTTGCACTAGACAGGGGTCAAATGTTAATGCAGTTGAGTTTGCTATTGTGTAAGCTTTAAGATGAAATCTTTTAAGACCTTGTACATAGCATGGTTTTGGAATTATTGATGCAAATATGAACAAGCAATATTTAGCAACTAGAGGTGTCAGTAGGATTTAACTGCAGATGCACCTTGAGGCGTCACTCGGATGTAATGAGTTTTAATTGGTTAATTAAAAATAAAATGTTGTGGCAGCCCCCAGCCAGCAGGCCCTAGGCAACTGCCTAGGTCACCTAGTGCTAGATCTGGCTCTGGACATGCTCAAGTAAATGTTTCCACATTATTTTTAATAACACCGAGATTGATGCATTTTATAACACCTTAATTCCTTCATATTATATCTGAATGTGGCAAAGGTGAACATAGTTGTGTGTCATATTTCTTTATGTATTGAAATAATAGTGTGGCATGGCATTGCTCTTATTATCTGTGTTTTGTCTCCCCATCCCTATCTCTCTCTCTCTCTTTTTTTCTTTGGTGAAAACATTGTTACTGTAACATGAATGACCTTAAGCACAGGGAGATAACACAGACCACTGGAGTTCAGCCCACCACACCTCCACAGTCGTCTGTAGTGGCACAACCACAGACAGCAGAGACAACCAGCACATCTGGGTCAAAGTCTGTCAGCATTGTCTCCACACCTCCTTCACTACAGGCTCCGACTGCATCAGATAGCTCTGCCCCAGTTGAAAGTGCAGTGATACCCACTGGGGTACTGCTGGAGGTAGCATCTTTGTCCCTTATCAGGAGCTATCAGGGTTGGTGGAGGGCATCATGAAGAGGGGCATCGGTGTCCTAAATGGCAAACTAGAAAAGGTCCTGAGCTGAATTGCAAATCAGTGCAATGTCCAGCACTGACTCAGGGACAGGAGACAAGAGACAGTGATAACAGATCAGAGGGTGAGGACTAGATTTTACCTGTGCTCAACTTGGATGAAGATGCACTTCTGATGTCCTCTATCCCCAGTCATGGTATCCCTCAACCTTTGGTATCTATCAGTTTCCTGTCTTACTCAAAAAAAAAAAAAATATATATATATATATATATATATATATATATATATATATATATATATATATATATATATGCCATATAGGTGGCTCATCACTTTGTGTGTGTGTCTGGCTGACCACTTAATTTGTTCAAATTGGCCACACAACATTATTCTGTTGTTGTCACCTGGGGCTGATGTTGTGACTCTCCAAATTCATCAAATTATGTTTACAAGTCAACAATTATGTTGAAAAGAAATGGATAGCTATGGTGCTTTTGCACCATCAGCCTGCACATTCCTTTATTCTTTCTCCTGTGTCCTACCATCTGCTTGCCCTTCATTGTCACATTGTTCTATTAACTCCTTTTTCACCTGGCCATAAAAAATCCTTCACTTTTTTTACTTCAGCATTTGCATGGAGCTCGGTATTGCTCTTTAATGATGAGTGACAGTAAATAGTATTTTATGCCCTATGGCAAAAACACAGAGTTTTTGTTGTCACCAGCACTAGTCCAGTTAATGTCATGAAAATGTGCTTGAATCTGCTATGCCATAGAAATACAGACTGAAAGTACTATTGTGAGACATTTCATTAAAGTAATGTACACCTTATGGAATGCTACATTTGTTATTACTGTGATGAAGTCTGATGCTTACATTCTCCCTTACTGCAGTCTTTTGTCACTGTCCATTCAACAAAGTGATTTAACATTGAGAACTGAGTTGCTATGGGGTGTGTTTGAGATTATTCACTTGTCTGTAGACTGCTTTTTGCATAGTGACAAGGGTTTGAATCTAGAATTACATTAAAGTATTTAATTTTATTTTATTACTAGTATGTGTGCATCTGTTGGCTACATATTGTACCGACCCACCATTATGTTTCTACTTTTCTACTCCTGCTTGCTCCATATTGGAAAACATTTATTGCACAGAGCATGATGGATTAATTATGGAGAAAAAAGTAAGAGTAACATACTACAAAGATGTTCAGAGATGTAACAGAAAAAAAAATCTTTGTATTTCTCTCTCCCTGTTCCCATCTCTGTCTGTCTCATCACTTTTTACTCTTGCATATTTAATAAGCTTCTGAATGTAATGCACACCTTATGAGATTTTACAATTGTCATTACAGTGATGAAGGGTAATGCATATATTTTCCTTTGCTTCAATCTGTCATCTGATTTTAAACTTTTAAAGTTGTAGTTCCTATGTCGTGGGCTGAGAAAATACTCATGTCTGTAGACAGTTTTTTTCATAGTGCCAAAGTTCAAATCCAGAAGTATGTCAAAGTGTTATTGATTGTTTTTTTATATGACACTTTTATGTGTGTAACTGTTTGGCTACATGTTTTAATAACACACTATTATCCTGTTTCTGTCCTAATCTGCTTGATCCATACTAGGAACACTTTATGGTGAGGAGCACACTACAAAGATGGCCAGGACTGGCCCATAAACAAAACTCTTTCTATAGCTCTAACCCTGTTTTGCAATTGCTCTCTGCCCCTCTTCTCCCTCATTATTATTGCCTCAGTATTTGTGTAATGCCTGGCAATGAACAGCAATAGTAACTCACGGTAAGTGGCAGTCCATGTCTTACGGCAAAAAAAGGTTAGTTTTTACCTTCTGACACCTTAATAAGCTGCTTCTGATACTCTACGCTTAACCTGCTGCACTACAGAAGGACAGACTGTGATTGCACTATGAGGAGAAAGGTATACGTCGAGCAGGCTGCAGAGTTGAATGCATACCATATGGAATATTGCATTTGTAATATTGTTATGAAGTATGCTGTATATCAACTTCCTTGAGTCACGGCATTTCAACAGTCCAGGTTTCCATGCTTGTTCCCTTATGTGTTTCAAAATCAGTCCCAAAATACTCAAACCTTCCCAGAAATAAGTGAAATGCGTTTGTTTTATAACAAGGCTTTATGTGTCAAGAAGCATAGTTCACAGTGCACATCTAATAAATATCGTTGCTATACACATATAAGGTGAATTTAGTTGCATTTACATGCATTTTCTGAAGTCTGTTAATTGCAATACCTTCATGGCTGTTATGTAGTGACTGTCACACAGTCATGTCATACAAACACATGCAATTGCATAGGAAGCAGTACTACGTCTCAAATACATGGACAGTCACCAGATATGAAGGCTAAGTATACACATGTATTATCCAGAGAATGAATACGTTACTAGAATTATCATGACAAATGTGTACGCCATGACACATAAAACATTAACACAACACACATCTGTTCTGAATTTCATCAGAGTCAGAACTGCTTGATTACTCTGAATTACCCTTCTAAGTTCAAAACTTTAGAATATAATCATAAATGCACTAATACTTTGCCGTCAGTTGAGCAAATGAGCTTGTCAGCAATGCACTTCCAGGAGCAATTTTGGAAAAAAATGAAAGTAGTGTGAGTGGCTTACATTACTTTGGTATAATGTAATGGTCTGTTGAACTCAAGATATGTGGATTTCATTGTGATATTGACTAAACACTTCATTAATGAGTTATTTTTGTGCTCATACACATTTGACTTAAAGATAATGTATAATGGCGTGGAGCCTTTTCACATTTACTTTATCAGTGGACTTAAGTAGTACGCTGTCATTTTTTTTTTCCTCTTTGAGTTTACACTGCACATTAACCAAGCAGGAGGAAATATATTTGAAAATAACACAACAAATGCTTAATATTTGCATACAATCATCAGGGGCAGAACACCCATGAATGCTTGGTTGTCAGTCTGCTGTTTTGCAAGTATGATTGTCATAAAAACATCATATTGTGAAACAGGTATATGTCATTCACACTACCGCTATGTTCATAGGTTCATAGGTGTTTACTAGGCTAAAGACCACAAGGGCCTTTTTAAGCCTAGCCATGTATCCCAAATCTCTGACAAATTCTGCAACTCGATAAGTGTAAGCATGGGCCTGGGAGATGAACCATTTATAGGTTACCTGTATCCATTAGAGACATAGGTGCCAAACCAGGGATACATTTCTGGTTTCCCATCCAATTGTACAAGCTGAACTTGAATTGGGTTAGGGAGGAACTCTGCTTCACATGGATATGGAACCTGTTCCATAGACAGGGTAGTCTCTGGGATACATACCTATCTCTCCAGCAGGTCCTATTTATATCTCAGGCAAGGTTACATGAATGATGGGATAGAAAAGTTATCTGAGCAGTATGTAATAACTAGTGAGCAACACATTACTGTTACCTCTGCTTGTCAATTCACATGCCTAGTCACACAAATCTGTGATGCACACTAACTTTTCTGCAACACACTGATGTGGTAATGCTTATAAATGTGCATTACCCCACATTTAAAGTCAGGCTTCTCCTGTGGCACTTGCAGTTGATACAATGGACTCTAGATTGCTTACTTAGAAAGGTAGGTGTTTGAATGCAGCATTGATTGACTACCATGAGTGCGTGTGTGTGTTGTGTGTGTGTGTGTGTGTGTGTGTGTGTGTGTGTGTGTGTGTGTGTGTGTGTGTGTGTGTGTGTGTGTGTGTGTGTGTGTGTGTGTGTGTGTGCATAAGCGAGCACACATGCCTTTAGTGAAAGGTAGGACTAGATTCACCCATGCATCTGATTTGCATACTTTCACTCAGGAGAAATATTTAAACTGGAAGCAGACTTCCCCATTACTTTCTACCACTTTTATCACAAACATCACTGCAACACACTGATGAGGTTGCCATTTCAAAAGTGCACTCTTTCACTGCTGAAGTTGGACTTGTTCTCTTGATCATGTAACTAGATAGGTAAGTGGCTCAACTCTAGCATTGCTTAAATACTAAAACTGTGCATGTACGTCTGTACTGTTCATAGGTTCATAGGATCATAGGTTGGTACTAGGCTATCAGCCCTAGGGCCTATACAAGCCTAGCCATAACAATTCTATGGCTATTTCTTCCCACACTATTTACTTCCCTGGACCCCTGTCTAGCAGGGCGACTGACATGATCCCCTGGGTGAATTTCCTTTCTCCCATCCAATCATCAAAGTTCCTTTTGAAGAGAGCCAAAGAGGCACTCTGCTTGACATGTATGGGCAATCTATTCCAGAGTCTGGGGAGTCTCTGGGTCAGGAACCTATCCCTCCAGCATGTTTTGTTTATTGTGATGACAAGGTTTAGATCCCTGGAGCGTGTGGCTCTGAGGGATTGGGATTTCTTTAAGTGTAGCATGTCCAACAGCTCTGGGTTTGACATGGCCTTGTATGTTAAGCAGAGCTCGCCTCTGAGTAGATGATATGTGTATAGCTGGAGTTTTTTAAGGTGGTCAGCATAGGACATCTGCTTTAGGCCTGTGATTCTTTTAGTGAGGTATTTCTGCAGCCTTTCCAGTTGTTGCAGATGTCTTAAGAGGTACATACCAAACGGGGCATTGTATTCTATAATGGGTCTAATGAGGGATGAGTACAGTGGGACAATGACCTCCTTTTTTCTGAATGAAAAGCCCTTAGTGATGAGGTGTGCCACATAAAAGGATTTCCTGACTGTCCACCTGTGTCCCTAAGTCTCTTATCACACTTTTGTTGTTTAGTGTACTGCCAACTATATGGTAATTCATGGGTACATGTTTTTTTCCCAAAGGGGATAACTATACATTTCTTGGCATTGAGCTTCAGCCCATGGCTCTGGCACCAAGCATCTGTTTCTGTAAGGCCCTTTTGTAGACTATCCACATAATTTGGGGATTCAATAATGGCTCCCAGTTTGCAGTCATCTGAGAACTTTGTTAGCCAGAGTCCCTTAGTGTTGGCCTGTACTTCAGAGAAGTAGATGCCAAACAAGAGCTGTCCCAGGACTGAACCCTGAGGTACTCCACTTGTCACTTGTCTGGATCTGGATTTGGAGTCGGCTACTTTTACAGTGTGGGTTCTGTCAGTAAGCCAGTTGGCAACCCATCGAGTGACGTAGGGATTTATGCCCAGCTTAGTAAGTTTATCTATGATTCCAAAGTGGGGGATGGTGTCGAAGGCCTTGCCAAGGTCCAGATAGGCTCTGTGGGCTGCCTTACCCTCGTCCTCAGCTCAGGAGACTGATTCAAAGAAGTCAATCTGGTTCAGGAGACACAAAGGTTGCCAATGACTTTGTTTATAAGTTTCATGTGCACTGCTCAGTGGGAGAAGGCTCCCCTATTACCTTTACCTCAAACAACTGCTTTGCAACACAATCATGATGACAGGACTTTAAATATGTTCTTCCTCACAGCTGTGGTAAGACTTTGCCTGTGGTGCATCTGATTAATACACAGTTCTCTATCTTGTGGACTTACATAGATGGTTGTTCAGCTCAAACAAAGGACAACATTATGAGAGCATACTGATGTGACAAATGCAGCATTTCATTAAGTTATTTCTATCCAGTTTTATGTTAAACAAACACCTTTCAACTTATTGTGGATTTCATGTCAATCACATAGCTGTTCTGGGATTCTTGTGGTGAGAGTGCTGCTGTGGAACATGCAGATAACACTGACTTGCACAGCATGTCTATGAAGATCGACAGTGGTTTGACTCTGGGTGTGTATGTGTGCAAAACAATGTGGATGAATTAGAATGCCTTAGTCAAACAACATCAGTATTGGACTGTTCATAGTTGTGTGAACAGTAATATAGCTACATGCTACCTCAGATATATTTGTATTGGGTAAATTAATATCAAAAGGCCTTTCTTATTTCACTCCTTGAAGTGCATTATTTGTAACAACCTCCACTACTACCTCCTGTGGCAAATGCAGTTAGTACACAGCTCTGTAGTGTGTAGCATGACTGTTTGGGGTTTGAATCTGATAAGATCTTCATGAGACATCAGATATTCCTTTTTCTGTGTCATCAATGCTTAGCACACATCTCTGTGAGATCTGACCTGGGCATGTTCATAGAGGCTCATATGGGATTACTAAGATAACAGCTCAAGAGGATTTACAAGTAGAGCTAGTTGTACCCAGATTTTACCCAGTTTCTAATGCTAAGGAAAGATAACAAGGGTGAACAAGTGGGATTTTGACAATTTTTGCAGACTGCCTCTGTTCATAAAGGACCCAGGCACTATAATTGGAATAAATTTATGATTTACCATCCATTGGTCATGATTGTGCTTGAAGATGGTCAGGGAAGGGCTCTGCTTTAAGTAAATAGGAAGTCTATTCCAGAGGAGGAGCAATCTCTGGGATACATACCTGTCTCTCCATCATGATCTATTCATGTTAGAGATCAGATTTAGATCTTTGGAGTAGGTAACCCTCATGCAGTTAGTTTTGCAAATGTGCAACAGTTCCATCAGGGCTGGGTCAGAGACTGCCTTGCAGGTCAGGCACAGATCACCTCTCAGTAATCAGAAGAAGATGTATTAGAGTCTGGCAAGATGTAAATGCTGAGTTTATCAGTGAATGTTCATCGGCATTATTTATTTCCCCAGTTATAACGATCTGTATTGCATGACTTCATCCAAACATTTACGTGTAAATGTACTTCTTTTGTTCACACTTTAAGGCTTTATAGGAGATGAGGGTTTATACATCATTCCTTATTGTTGCCATGCTACAAAATCATTACAATGTGTGAGTGTGCCTATGTTATGATACTTTCTCGTGTGTTTTTGTGTTTGATAGTTGAAGCTATTGTAGTCTTTGCTGTGCTTGTAGTGAGCATGCCCTCTATAATGATGTAGTTGATGCATGCAGTTTAGTGCAAATCATATTATTTATTTATTTATTTGCGTTTCTTTACCAGGATAGTTCACTGGGCCATAGTGAGCCCATTTTCAGTTGAGGCCTGGGAGAAAACCTCCACAATATAATACCCGCAATACAAACAATAAAATAGATCAACATGATCAGTACATACAATGCAAGAGTCACAGTTGAGTACCACAGGATATGAATGACAATTGAATGAGCAAGGTGAAAATCTGAGAACAATATTAGTTTACAATATCAAGGATAATGTGGTTTGCACAATTATAAAATCACAGGTTAGGATACAACAAGTTAGGATAATTAAGTTACTCATGTGAGTAGCTTAGGTTATAACAACATAGTCTGAATAATTAACACTTATGAAGTCTTAGGTTCATAGGTTCCTAGGTGTTTAATAGGCTAACAACCACATGACCACAAGGACCATTTTAAACCTAGCCATGCATCTCAAATCTCTGACAAGTTCTGATACCCTTGATAAGTTTAAGCATGGGCCTGGGAGATGAAACATTTACAGGTTACCCATGTCCATTAGTCTACCTGATGTATGGGACAGCTCTTTTACAATTTTCATACCCATTTATAAGCTGGCCATCTGGACAGCAATGAGTAACAGCTGTTTCTGGCTTGGTGTGGTTTACACTGATGGTCAGTACAAATTCTGGCTTGTTGTTCTTCCAACGTATTGCAAGTAAGGGACAAAATGCAGCTGCTAGTACTCATGATGCTTAAACCTTCTCGGCATGCACTTGTTCATGTCAGACAGCCATCCAGTCCTGTTTGTCCAGCCTGTGCCACAGCAGTACAATGTGCCTGAGTGACTGATGAATGGTGTTTACCCTAAGGTGCATGATGGCAGCGTGTGCCAGACCATGTACAGAGGTTCTCTCTCACATCCAGTGGAAGTCCAGCACATATTGATTGTGTGCATCTGGCAGCATCCAGACTTTGATGCCATATTGCTAAGGCTTCCAAGGCATGAACTGATGGAAAGACAGCCTACTATTCGATTCCAGCAAAGCTTCATCTACAGACACATCATGGTGTAAATGGTAGTTGATTCAGCATGCATTCAGCACTGCATCCAGTATTGGACATACATGGTGCAGTTTGTCATGGTCAGGCTGGCCTCTGGGTAGATTCCTGAAAATGTCATTGCAGTAAAAGTACTGCATAATTTTGAAGAACTGATCACATGACATCATCTTTGGTATTCCACAGCTTAAGTAGGATTGGTATCCCTGTACAACTGCAACTCAGACATGCATACAATAGACATTACTACATGCATTCCCAGATATGCTTGGATATCCTCTGCTGTCACCGGACTCCAGTGAGGATCTGAAGTATGGCTTGCCTATACCTGTGTACTGTATCAGTTTCATTTCTGAGAAATGAACTTATACAACTCAGGTGGGAAAGAGAAATTCAGAAAAACAGTCTCCTTACTTTCTGAAGGCATCCCTTTTACAACACCAATTTGCTTCACAAACTGTGTTAGTGGTATTACATTCAGAATGGGATGTCTTCAAATGTGGAAGGGTGCTGCAATGGTGCACATGCGGACAGTGCACTTAACCCTTCAGGTGTATGATGCGATTGTTCAGTAATGCTGTCAGCAGAAGGTGACTATTTAGGCAGGGCCAGATCTAGAGGTTTCAATCAAAATGGGCAGAGGAGTAGCTAGGTTATTTGGAGCCCAGGTCAAGACTATCACTTGGCACCTACTATCCACAGAGCTAATTTTTTTTTTTTAAACAGAGGTGGCAAAATATGCCTTGACAACAACTTTTTACAAAATATAAGAGACCAATAGACTGAAAAGTATGTACAAACAGGAAGCGTTACTGAACGTTTAACACATGTTCATAGTTAATTGTTTAACTGTCATGTGATGCATAAACAAACACAACATAAAACAGCTTTAGCAATTTAAGAAACCACACAGACATTAACAATAAAGCAGAATTCATCACAATCCACAAAAACAAACTAAAAGAAAATCACTGAATGAGAAAAGCAACACTGAATATTTATTATGTTAGAACAGTTCAGCGCTTTCAGCAGTAAGAGCCTTCATCAACTGTTCTAACATAATAAATCTTCAGTGTTGGTTTTCTCATTCAGTGCTTTTCTTTCAGTTTATTCCAGAACTTCATCAGAACACTCACATCTATATATCACCCCACAAAAATACATCCATGACAAATCAATCAATTAATTAACCAGTCACCAGTGTATTCAGAAGATTATTTTAAAAAATCATACATATTGATTTTATCACTTCATCTTCTTCTTCTTTCAGCTTTTCCTGGTTAGGGGGTCACCACAGTGGATCACCTGTCCTCTCATGATTGGCAGTGGAGTTTTACGGTGTCGAGTTGCCAGCCCAGTGCCCAACCTTCCATAGAAGGCACACACATGCACACACTCATGTCTAGGGCCAATTTCGAGTGCCCAATCCACCTACAGCATATCTTTGGGATGTGGGAGGAAACTGGAGCACCCAGAGGAAACCCACGTGACAACATGGAGTACATGCAAACTCTGCACAGAAGACACCACAGCCGAGGATCAAACCAGAGAACCTCTTGCTGCTCATTAAAAATCTACACACTTAAAACACCATAATATAAAATATAATATAATATAATATAATATAATATAATATAATATAATATAATATAATATAATCCCATAAGTATGCCAAACACTTCAGTTTTAACTTCAGTTTAAATGAAATTTTTTAATAAAATAACATTGAAATGAAAAATTAAAATTAAAAATTAACCAATAAAAGAGCTTAAATTAACAATTCTACAAGGGCTTAAACATACCACTATCAGAACTCAGCCCAGCAATGGTTTTAAAAAATATATTTCTAAAATTTATTTTATTTTATTTATTTATTTGTTTATTTATTTATTTTACATTTGTTTACCAGAAAAGTCCGACTGGACAGAGATCCTTTTACAGTGGAGACCCGTGGAGAAAAGCTCCACTACATACAAATTACAATTTAACAAACATCAGTAATAATACAGATGTAGTAATTACAGACAAAACAAAAGTTAACAAACATTTGAGAATTACTACACTCATAGTAAATATCAGGTACATAATGGAAACAAAGTTTTTTTTTTCAAACCAATTCACAGTTTTACATCATGAGTAAAAATACATTTTTCAAAACATTTTTATTTTGTTTTCATTATAAACATACGCAAATGTACATATAACAAATACAATAAAACAATAACAATACTATTTACAATATTTACATTCATCCATGATAAACAATCATTTATCCATGAGAAGTTATCAGTATTTGTTCAAAAGGTTTTACAATTTTTGTCATGCTATTTTTTTAAGAGTAATGTTATGAGTTCTATAACAAATGGTTTTCAGTTCTTTTTTACAAACAACTTTTGCTAAATTAATAAAATCTTTAAACATCAAATCTTGTTTACTTTTCCAGTTCAAAGTAATAACTTTTCTGGCAATTGCATGACTTGACCAGAGTAACTGAATCTGAGATTTTGATATTACATTAGTTATAGGAACACTGAATAAGATTAGTCAGTTGGAAATATGACAGTTATCAGACCATAAAGCACTTACAAAATATTTGAAGTCTTTCCAGCCAGTATTGAACAACATTTCTACATTCAATGAACATGTGAACTTAGTTGGCCTCTAGTAATTCATCACATTTACTTTCACTGCTTTGAGTATAAGATTTATTTTATGTGGATTATAGAAATTCCTATTCATAAATTTCCATGTATACAATCTCCAATATAATGAAGAAGAGGTACCATACGTAGAATTCAATAACAATTTTTTGGATTCATCAGATATTTGTTCTCTATTAATCCTTACATAGTAATTCCAAAAATCTGAGTCAAACGTTAGAGTGTCTTCTCTTAGTATCTTATAGATAGATGAGATACTTAATTTTTGATTATCTGTCTTTTCAAGGCACCTAATAAAAAGCTGAATTAAACTAGGTATAGATTCAGTCTTTAGTTGTTTTCTATAAACAGTCATGAGTGTATAAACAACCAACTGTCTTGACTATTATCAAAACTACATAAAAGAATATCAAGTTATTTTCCTTTAATTTTTGCATCGCATTGATGTTGAAAGAATCTAGGCAATAAGGGGAGTATGCTATAGGGAATATAAGAAATAGAAATTGTTTAATGTAATTACAATCAATTATATTTTTAAAGTTATTAAATATTTGATTAATGCCATAAGAAAAATGATCAAACATCTTATTAAATAAACAAAATTCATGAAAAAGCCAATGAACTCTACTTATTCCATATTGTTCCTTAAAGTGATTTTCTATAGTTCTGACATCAGTTATATGAATCTCATGTATTGTTTTCCAGCCAGATATAGAAATAGGTGTGATCCAATGTAATATTTCATTAATTATAACTGATTTGGAATAAAGATCTAAGCTAGGGAATGATATCCCATTACTGTTCCAAGCTCTAATGTGCCATTTATATGCAATCCTAGGTTTTAAGGGGAAACCATGAAAATTTAAGTAGCATGGAATCTAATTTTTTAAATAAGGTTTTGGGAGGGGGTAGTATCAAAGATGGTAGGGCGACCATGGTGATGCAGTGGTTAGCTTTGCTGCTTCACAGCAAGAGGGTCTCCAGTTCGATCTTTGGCTGGGGTGCCTTCTTTGCAGAGTCTGCATGTCCTCCCTGTGGTCGCGTGGGTTTCCTCTGGGTGCTCTGGTTTCCTCCCACATCCCAAAGACATGCTGTAGGTGGATTGGATACTCTAAATTGGCCCTAGGCATGAGTGTGTGCATGTGTGTGCCTTCCATGGAAGGTTGGGTGCCAGGCTGGCAACTCAACACCATAAAACTCCACTGTCAATCATAAGCAGACAGGTGATCTGCTGTGGCGACCCCTAACCGGGAAAAGCAGAAAGAAGAAGAAGAGTATCAATGACAGTACATAAAATGAAATTTTAGGTAAATTATCATTTTAATTAAAGAGAGCCTATCCTCCATTGTGAAGAACATTGTATTCCATCTTTTGATTAATTCACTAATGGTGGTTATTAAATTATTGTAGTTTAGTTTAACAGACTATTTCCATGTACTCTTTATACTGACACCCAAATATTCTAATATATCATTCTCCCAATTAACAGGCTATTCTCTCTCAGGTTTTTCTTGATCTTTTTGTTAATTAGTAATGTTTTGGATTTATTATGATTAAATTTAAGCCCTGAAATTTTTTCAAACTTGCTTAAGGTATTTATAACATCATGCAAACAACCATCAATATCACCCAACATTAACAACATATCATCAACAAATAATTGTATCTTAGGACAATAGTCCTTATTAATTTGAAAGTCTTTTATATTTTGCTTGTTTCTGATATATGTAGCAACAGGTTCCATTGAAAGAGCAAACAATAATGGTGACAAAGGACGATCTTGTCTAGTTCCCTTGAGGATTTCTAGTGGTGAGGATAGACATGATCCGATTTTCACATAAGCTTGTGACCCACTATAAATTTTCATTAATAAGTTGACAAAATCTGAGGAAAATTCAAAACCAATCAGAATTATTTGTAGATAAGACCAACCAATATAATCAAAAGCCTTATCTTTTTTTTGTATTTACATGCAATGCGTATTAATAATAGTAATTTAATAATGTTATCTTGCACTTTTCTATGAAGAATGAACCCTGTTTGATCATTATGCATTAGATTAGGTAATATTTTCTTTATCCTATTAGCCAATATTGTCATGAAAATTTTATAATCAGTGTTTAGTAACGAAATTGAGTAGAATTGCAACTGGATAACACAAACCTGGATAGATACGCTGTAGAACACAGTGCTCGTACACAAGGATGAAGAAATAGAATTTATTGTAAATCCACATGGCATAAAAAGTGAGGTTAAGCGCTTTCAACTGTTTACCACAGTCTTCCTCAGAACACTTCATTCATCAAATGCATTCTTTTTTATACTCTGCTTAATTAATTAATTGAAAAATTACATACAGAAACCGCCAAAAACTTTAAAGGCATACTGTTCACAGTAAAGACTGCATATTGAACATAAGCTAGTCTTTCCAATAGAAAAAACAAATAGAGAACTAATGGAAAACTATATTTCCTTATAAAATAACCTTATAACTAACATATATTGTTAAATATTAACAAATTCATTTAAAATATTCATTTAAAATATGTGAACTGAAAGCTCATTTATTACAGATGCACTATTGTTACCAAAAGAAGTCTAAAAATATGGATGTGTGTGTCTGAGAATATCTAAAAACATCTAAAAATGTATGTATGGGTACATAAGAAGTATGATAAATGTATAAAAAATGTAAAAAAAAATGTGTATTTCTACATGTAGTAAGAGCAAATGTGAAATACTTCCATTTATCGGCTCAGCATATACAAAAATTGGTGTAGGTCTGCTGGAACACAGTGATATACATTTGATTGTAGGCTAAATATGTGGGCTGAATATGATGTGATGCCCAAAAACTACACTTCCAGCAATATCCAAATATGTATAAATCACAAATAGTGAAGGGTTAAGAATAGTATTTATATTATATTTATAAGAGAGCTAAAAATGGTTTGATGCTAATAAAATCATTTAGACCGGGTTTTCTGGTGGAGTCAGTTAGTATCTGCCATCTGCTTTCTCTTAGAGCCAACTCCATTTTCTAGTTTCCTCCAAACGGTAGGATATGGACCTGATCAATAATAGTAAAAGTAAAACTATGGTCATTACCTTTCTCTAAGATATGTCTGTATAGAGCATTTTTTGTATCACATTTTTGTATCCTGTACTGATGCTCGTACATACGCTTCTTCAACTGTCTTTCCGTTTTCCCTATGTAATGTGCATTACATCGTGTACATAAAGCTACATACACTACCCCTTTAGAATTACAATTCCCCATCAAACTTGTAATGTAGGTGCGGTTGATATCATCGAGCCCGAATGTTTTGGCTTGATTGATATACCTACATTGTTTGCATCTACCACATTTGGTTGTTCCTTTATGTCCTTCATTTTTATCCTAACTTGGTTTGTCCTCTCAAGCAAACGCTTCACGTTAGGGGCTGTCTTATATACACATTTGGGAAATTTGCCTAGTGTTTCCTCTATATCCATAGTGGCCACTAATTCCCAGTGTCTTTTAAGAATTTCTTTTATTAGATGCGTGTATGGTGTGTACATCAAAACACATACTCTCCCACAAAAGACACTCTCCTTCTCTTTCCTTTTTTCCATACAATAATTACCTAAGATTGGTGAATATTTATGGCCCCACTGATTTTGTACATAATTGATCACATCAATAACCATCTTGTCAGGATAGGCCCGATCCAGGAATAGATTTTTGATGAATCTAAGTTCTGTCTCCATATGATCCTTTGTAGATGACATCCTAGCTGCTCGGATGCATTGTCCTTTTAATATATTCTTAAAGACATGAGGAGGGTGGTTACTGGTGTAGTGAATATAATAATTTGAGAAAGTAGGCTTTCTGTACACTTTGGAAATAAAGCCATCATCGTTGTGGCTGATTGAAGTATCTAAATATGAAATTTCACTGAAACTAAAAGTATGTGTAAATTTCAAAAATTCTGTTGTGGAGTTGAGAAATTCCATGAATTCATCTAATCTCTCCACAGATGCATTCCATAAAATGAATATGTCATCCAGGTACCTAGCATAGTAAGATATATCAGAATAAAATTCACTGTTGAATACATGCTCCGACTCCCATTCGAGCATAACCAGGTTTGCGAATATGGGAGCGCAAGCTGCTCCCATAGCCACTCCCCTGGTTTGCTTAAAATATTCTCCTTGGAATACTATGTAATTGTGGTCCAATACCAACCCCATCATATCACAGATTAGGCTTATTTTATCCCAGGAAAACCCTGAATGTTTTATTAAACTGCTAGCAAAAAACTCCAGACCTTCATCTTTGGGAATACTTGAAAATAGGTCTTTGACATCTATAGTAAGATATATTAAATTGGGATGCCATTTGTCCTTAGTTAAGTTCCCCAAAAATCTCCAAGAATCTTTCATGATGTGGGGGATGGTGTCATAAATGTTTTTCAGCCATCTGTCAATCAATTGACCTATATTAAAAGTTTTGGATCTGGATCCAGATACGATAGGTCGGAAAGGGGGATTTTCCAAAGATTTGTGGACCTTAGGTATTCCAACCATTTTAGCCAAGATCAGATGATCATTCTTTAAAAATGTATAGGTATCATTGGATATCCTATTGTCAATCAGATATTCTTCTATGCATAAGTCTATTCTTTTGTGGCCGATATTTATTTGATTAATAGATATATTTTCGTAGTTTCCTGACTCATATAAGAGATTGTGAATTCCTTCATTATATTCATTAGTATAGAAAATAACTGCACCACCTCCCTTATTGGGCTTTATGATTCTGATATCTCTATTACACATGAATTTTGATAAGCTTTCTCTCTCTAATAATGATAAATTATCGTCATATTTGTTCCTGTCTTTCCTAATATTCTTGTGTACCCAGTAAATATCATTGCAAACCATTTTCTCATAATTAAGTATATGTGGGTTGCTCTCAGGGATATATGTACTTTTCTTCTTAAGGTCAGTTCCTGCTATACCTATGGATCTCACTTCTTTAGTAGTATTTTTATCAAATTGTACTGCTAAATTGAGTCTTCTACAATACATCTTAACCTCCTTTATATTGTCCACTAAATTCATACCAGTCATGGGAATGAATTTCATTCCCTTACACAGGAGTTTGACAAAATCAATATCTATCTCTACCTCTGTGTAGTTGTACACTTTAAACCCTTCATACACAATTGTATTGGGTCGTTGGTCACTAATATTGCTCTCCTGACAAACTGCTCCCTCCGTATGGATGTTATTACTGTCCTTAATACTTATTCTACTCACATTATGGTCATAAGGTAGAGACAGTATGGGCCTATTACTTAATACATTTTCATCATCATATAATGGTATTAATAACTGTTCGCTTCCATATTTCGTCAAATCCTTAGTCAATACTTGTGGGGGTTTCTTGCTGGAAAGTACCCCCCCCCCATAAAATTTTCTTCCCTAAAACTACTCTTCGATGGTTTTCTCGTACTGTGATAGTTAGTCTGATTACTATCTGAGGTTCTGTGTGTGGGCCACACATATGCCCTATTGTTCTTATACAGTTCTAAATCACGTGAAATTTTTCTATTTTTTCTCTCCAAAATACTGTGTATTTTGTTGTCTGTTACTGTGTATTGTTTTATATATAGCTCTTTCCATAAGTCAAAATCCTTATGGTTAGTAATAGTATGATTCATATTTTCCAATTCATTGGTCAGCTTAATAAGTTTTTCATCCTGAAATTTAATTAATAGTTTAATATAAGCATATCCAAAACTGTCAAATAAATCATTGAATTCCTTACTAGTGTCTAATCCATATGCAATACCCAAAGTTAGTTTAAAAAATCTCAAGCCCTTGGGTACTACCTTTAATTTAAGACACTTAGACAAATAACTACAATCTACTTTGGTATTTTTGTAGGACACAAGTTTTTTACCAAATTCATATATTAGTTCCTTCAAAGATGTATGTATCAGATCAGTATTTTTGTATTTTTTGTGTTGTGTGATACCAGCCTCTACATCAAAAAAGTCAAAACTGTCATCTAAAAACTGCTCCATCAGTCCATCTTCATTACATTCTCTTTCAACACATTTTTTATTATTATTGTTCCTTGTTTTACGTTCTGGATTCAACTTTTCAAGATTAACAATAGATTTAGCTCTACAGGGACTAGATATGTTATGGGTAACAGTCTGAATTACAGTACCTTTAGGGGCCAACATGGCCTTAGATTTCCCATAAGCATATGTCTTGACTGAAGGAAATTCCTTCGGTCGAGTTCCTGTTAAATATTTTTCCTGTCGTGCCCTGCTGAGACTAAAATCAAATGTGAAATCCTGTTCTGATATGTTGTGCGGATGTTCACTATATAAATGGCCATCGCCGTTGTTAGATAAGTCCAATCCGTCTCCAATTGTTCCTTTACCCTTGTCTGGTAAATCAATACTATTGGTGGTAGTATTGCGGTTTAAATCGAACACGCCATCAGTGTCTCTAAGCTCTTTAGGGAAACCGCAATCAGGTGTGTGCAGTACGTCGGACACATACTGCTCGGGAGATGATGCTAGCACAACCCGTGTGGATTTACAATAAATTCTATTTCTTCATCCTTGTGTACGAGCAGTGTGTTCTACAGCGTATCTATCCAGGTTTGTGTTATTTAGTAACGAAATTGGCTATATGAATCACAAGATTTGAGGTCCTCACCTTGTTTTAATATGGGGGAGATAATTGAGTATTTCAACGATGGGGTTGCTACACATTTTTGCTTAACCATAGTAAAGGCACTCATCATTTTCTTTATTATATATTCAGGAAAAATCTTATATAGTTCAGGAATTATTCCATCCAGTCCTGCAGCTTTATTATCTTTTAATTTTTTTTATTTGCTCTTTCACTTCTGTTAGTATTTGTTTATTTAATATATTATTTTGTTGCATTGACACCTTAGTAGTCATACTTTCTTGAATAAGTATTTATTACATTATCTGTCTCCAAAAGTGGTGTGTTATTATTTATATCTTTATATTAGTTTTGAACACTTCTAATATGCCCATTAAGTTAGGTGTACTCTTAACTGAACCATCACTTTTATATTTAATCTCATTAATAAGATTTTGATTGTTTATTTTTTTTATATTACCACTATTTTATGTAAATATTTGGGATTTACAGCATAAGATTGCAATTTCAATTTTTCTAGGTTTATGGCTACCTTATGATTCAGAACTTCTAAGTATTTTAATTTAACTTAGTAATTTTGTTATGTGATACTTTATTTGGTTTTGCATCCATTTTTATCTTGTCTATGTTTTTTTGTAAGTCTAAAAGTTTTTTGTCCCACTCTATCCTTTTTTAAGGTACCAAGATTTTATTCTACCATATATATAAACTTTAAAGGTGTCCCATAGTATAGTATCAGTCACTTCACCATTATCATTTGTTTCCATAAACATGTCTATTTCTTTAATTATCCATTCCCTGAAGTTATTTAACTTAGTTATGTAAGCAGGAATTCTCTGTAGAAATCTTACATCATCTGTGTGTGTATTTAATGTAAAGTTTATAGCATTATGGTCTGAAAGTGGACAAGTCATTATAGATATGTCACTTATTTTAGAGTGTATATTATTTGATGCAAAGACCTTATCAATGTTTGTTTGTGTACCAAACTAGTATGAATAGTAAGTATAGAACAAGGAATAATGTTCTCTTAGACTATGTATATCATTAAGGTTCATCTGGTTTGTAAAATCATTTAACTTCTTGGCTTGAGATGTTAGTTTTATTTTACCATTGTTAGAAGTATCATTGCCTGATAATAGGCAGTTAAAATCACCTGTTGCTATAATTTCCCCTTTTGCATTTAAAGTAATCAGGTCCAGATATTTGTCAACATATTTAGTACTCAGTCCTGGTATCCAGTATGTAGTAATCAAAGTATAATACTTCCTACTGATTTCCAAATTAAGCATGTTTAGCATCCCATCTTTATCTGAAATTGTATCTATAATTCTTGGCAGAGTATAAGTGTTTTTCCATAGAATAAGAGTGCCCCTTCTCTTAGTCTTAAAACATGAATCAGACAGAATGGTGTAGCCATTGAATGAGTATTTTTGTACATCTTATTTAATTAGCTGGGTTTCCTGTAAAAAGATGATCTGGGCTTTATGCATTTTGATATATTTAAGCAAACCAGCTCTTTTGACAATATTGTTCAAACCATTAATATTTAATGATAAACATTTATAAGCCATTGACTATAATGTGTATGTTATTACTAACTGAAAGACCTTTCTTCTGTGTTGTCTTGAAATCTATTACAAACTTACTTATCAGATTCATAAAGTGTATTAAGCACTACTTTCAAAACCCCAAAACCATCCACTATTTGAGAAAGTAGCACTGTATAAAATATTTGTGGATGATATCCTTATTGTATGGAGGGGCACTGAGGAAGAATTCAAAGATTTTTTATACTATCTTGAAAATACAACTAATTTTTTGACTTTTACTATGGAAGCCTCAAATTAAACTGTTAATTTCTTAGATGTGAATTTAAGCATCAAAGAAGGTACCTTAGTCTCTAGTTTATACAGAAAAGCTTGCTGGAAAAACACTTTATTAAACTTTGACAGCATGCATCCACGACATGTTTTTCCAGACATTATTAGAAGTCAATTTATGAGAATAAATAGATTATGTAGAGAACAGGATGTGAAACTTAAAGAAATGGAAAAAATGGAAAAACTCGTTCAAGAGAGAGGCTATAATAGAAAGATGGTAGAACAAATCAGAGATGAAATCTTTAAACCAGCTCCTCTTGGGATGGTCAATAAGAACTTGAGTAAAAATCTCAATAAGTATAGATATAAAGGTGTATATAAGGAAGTAATAAAGAATGATATAACAACAGTTAGATATATTATGACTTATACTAATGACAGCCAATTCATAAGGAATATCATCCAGAATAATTGGAAAATCTTAACTATAGATGGGAAGACTGTCAAAATTGTAGGTACTCATCCCAAGTTTACCTACAGGAACAGTAAAAATCTGAAACAGTTGCTATGTTCCAACTCTAGATTGAATGTAAACCTGGATATGAGAGAACATGTAAGACGAGGTACTTTTCCTTGTGAACACTGCAATATGTGCTCATATATTACTAATGAACAGAATTTTATACATCCAGTATTAAATTATACATTTGTTCCCAACTTTGAGGCAACATGTGAAACAGAGAACCTCATATACTTAGCCACTTGCAGTGTGTGCTCAGCATTCTACATAGGATTAACAAAAAGAAAATTAAAAAATAGGGTATACAACCATATTTATGATATAAGGTGCAATAATGAGCAGAATGCCCTAGCAAAACACATCATAGAATGCAATGGTCATTGTTTTAAATTTCGAGTTTTAGAAAAAGTAAATGGTAGAGAAGGAGACCATGTGAATTTATTAGAAACGAGAGAATTACAGTGGATTTTTAAACTTAGAGCACACATATACCCAGGCATCAATCAATATGTATCTATCAAATCAGTTCTTAAAAATAGGAGATAATTTTAAATGTTTTTTGATGAAGATGTATATTCATACACATATACATGTTTATATCTTTATTTATTTATTCATATATTTATTCATGTATTATTTATTCATTCACATTCCATTTATTTACATATACACATATATATATACTCTGATATAGAGATAGATATTCACTATGAAGATTTATAAACTGTACATTGATCATTTCATAAGTATATATAAACATATGTACTGTATCATTGGTTTTATTTGTTATTATATTTAAATAATTATTTATCTACAAATGTTGATATATATGTACATATTCATGGATTATCAAGTGTATGTGCATATTTTATCTTATTCATCCATTGCATAAGTGTCAGCAAATGCATTTAGTTTTTATTCATAGCGCTATAGCTTTAACCAGTATCGGATAGGATTTATTTTACTTTATGTCTATCTTGATAGCCAGTATCCTGAAAATTATTACCTTAATTGATTTTATTGGTTAATTGTTTTACTTAAATTATTTTGTTTAATTGATTAAATCAATTTAGAGTATTTAATGGCTTGGCTAAAGCATAAGAAATTGGATCTGAAGAAGCATACATTGTGTATGTGAAAGCGCTTATCTGTTTCGTGTTTCCGAATAAAAGTCTTTATGTTTTGGAATATATTCGTGATATTGCTTGGATCATTTTGGCACTGTGAGATTTGACTGTTTTCATTCGAGTTCACCTGTTTTTAGTTTCTCTGCTTCATTCTGTTCTGACCGGTGAACTTTACTGAGTAGCAGGTGATATACATACAAAACCCCAAAGCTATTTACAAACACATACATGAAACATAAAGTTTCTGATTTAGTTAAAAACTTTACTAAATCATCCAGCCACCACCTCTCCAATACCAAACCACACAAATTATCCATCTCTGCTTAGAATATAGTATAAAAACACAAAAAAAAGCATTATGAAAGCAACTAAAGAAATCTGAATCCATGAAATGTATATTAGAATGAGAGTGTCCAATATAACTGAAGCTATATGAATATGTCATATATGATAATAGCACCTCTAATACGTAAATATGCCAGAAATACACATCAGATCAAAGTATGTATAAACATTAGAAGCTGAAGGTTAAGAAGATTGTCATTATTTCCAAGACTTTTCAAGAAACATCAGATAATTTAACCATTTTATTAGTTATCTAACATTTTTCATGTAAGGATCTGTTGAATATATATATATATATATATATATATATATATATATATATATATATATATATTTATATGGGTCTAGTTCATTTGATCGAAAGACCATTTGACCTAAACCCATTTGATCGAAAGTTAATTTGATCGAAAACCAGTATTCAAGGCAAATAACAGGGATTCGTCCCCCTACCCAATGCCATGCGACCCTGTAGTTGGTATATATAGTTAGGGGGTTGTGGGGGGGGCAAAGCCCCCTCACTTATTTTCATTTAAAATCTGTACTTTTTGTTTTATTTTCTACTTTTAAAGGAAACTAGGTGGGGGGGCTTCACCCCCCAACAATATATACCAATTCCAGGGTTACACGACATTGGGGAGGGGGACAAATCCCTGTTTTATGCCTTGAATACTGGTGTTCGATCAAATGAACTTTCGATAAATGGGTTTAGGTCAAATGGTCTTTCGATCAAATGAAGTAGACCCATATATATATATATATATATATATATATATATATATATATATATATATATATATATATATATATATCGAGATATTGAGATATATAAATATATATATATATATATATATATATATAGATAGATAGATATATATATATATATATATAGATATAGATATATAAACACCTATTACAACATAGCTATTATATTTTGCAATTATTCACATATACTCATATGTATTAAGAATATCTATGTTCATGTCTTTCATCAGGAAGAGGGAGAGAGAGAGAGAGAGAGAGAGAGAGAAAGAGAGAGAAAAGGGGCCTCACAACCCTCTGTTTAGTTACTAAAGGTTTAGTTATATAACATGTCTGATTTTAATATGCATAACGAGTTTTCTAATACAGCTCCTAGTTCACTTGATGTCATTTAGTTACTAATAGTGTCACTGAATCTGCAGAATGTAGCATCTATAAGAGAATATAGGCATTTTCAAAGGAGTTAAACACTTTTATCAGACTAATTATTTACCATTTAAAGTATCCAGTAAAGAATAACAGAATTTCAAGAGAAAATAATTATATGTACAACCATTTAACAAGTTCAAAAGGTCAAATGATGTCATCACTGCTGTTTCCTCAAGCTGCAGCTTCATAAACTTGTTAAAACGTATCTAAATAGGCTCAAGCACAACAGAGGTTGTCTCTCATGAAGAAAAAGCATTTTGAGTGGGAAATTCAGATCTTGAAGCTTTTAGAGTTTACAGAAAGCAAAAAAAAAAAAAAAAACACTCAAGCTGCCTTGTCAGTGCATGTCATGAATCTCCATAATTAGAACAGTCACACAGACCACCAATTTCCTCACAAAACATCAACATCATGAAAAAATGAACCCGTTCATATAGAAACAGCTATTTAGATGTAATAACAGCTGCCTTAAATCAGAAATTATAGTATAACATTTCAATCATTTACCAACCCCTAATATATATATATATATATATATATATATGGTTCCCATTCAGAAGCCTGAAACATCATAAGCCTGAAAATCAAAATCCTGAAACCAAAAGCCTGAAAATTCAGAATCCTGAAAACTCAAAATCCTGAAAGCCCAAAATCCTGAAAGACCAAAATCCTGAAACTCAAAATCCTGAAAACACAAATAATGCTAATATGTCACTATAAAGACACTAATATCTACCAACTGACCCTGACCCTAACCCTAACCCTAAGGTCCGCCACTATCGCACACTCACCTGACCGCCCTAAACCTAACTCACTTAAACCGCCTAACCCCAATATTTGTCACTATTGCATACATGCCTAACCTGCACCCTAACCCTAACTCACTTAAACCGCCCCTAACCCTAAAATAAAACCAACCGCACACTTACCTGACCCCAACGCATGACCTAACACCACAGGGCTAACAATAGCAAAGCCACAATGACATCAGTATGTCTATTTTGTGTTTTCAGGATTTTGAGTTTCAGGATTTTGGTCTTTCAGGATTTTGGGCTTTCAGGATTTTGAGTTTTCAGGATTCTGAATTTTCAGGCTTTTGGTTTCAGGATTTTGATTTTCAGGCTTATGATGTTTCAGGCTTCTGAATGGGAACCATATATATATATATATATATATATATATATATGTATATATATATATATATATATATATATATATATATATAAATATATACATATAAATACACATATATATAAATATATATATACACACATATATATAAAAAACATATATTTAGCTATCTATAAAACACCATTAATGTAAGTATTAATGTTTAAATGTATCTAAACAAAGAGTCTAAAACATCTAGTAAGAAACACTAATCAGAAACACCTTGTTACCCCACCTCTGACCCACTAGAAAAAATGCACTTTGGTGTGTGTGTGTGTGTGTGTGTGTGTGTGTGTGTGTGTGTGTGTGTGTGTGTGTGTGTGTGTGTCTTTCGGCTTTTCCCGGTTAGGTGTCGCAACAGCGGAACTCCGGCCCGCTAATGATTGGCAGTAGAGTTTTACGTGCTGGCTTGCCAGGCCTAATGCACAACCCTCAAAGAAGGAACACCCATTCATGCATGTCGTCACACAGTAGACGCTCTAACTGAGAATCGAATGGGCAACGTCTAACTGTGAGGTGACAACGCTACCACAGCACCACCACTGCAGAAAATGCACTTTGGTATTAAGTCAAATTATACTATTACTGAAGAATTAGAAGACATATGGCATTTGCAGTTATTTAAAAGGGAAAACTATGTAAAGTACTTATAATAGGGAAAAGAGAGAAAAGGAACATTGATAACAGAAAAGAATAGGAAGAAAGAAGAGAGAGAGAGAATGTTATTTAAATATGTAGGACTATATGTAATAAAAAGAAGTAGCTATAGAAAGGAAAAGAGAAAGTTAATAATAAACTTGATTCACATTACCTTACAGCATACAGACTTTCCAGAATCAAATATATTATTATTCATAAAACAAAGCATTTAAAATTAGAAGGAATTTATTAATTTGTCCTTTAGTTTCTTAGTTTTGTTTGCTCCTTCCTTCACAGACCATCCATTTTTTGTTGCCTATCTCTTCAAACTCTAGGATGACCATTCCATTTCTTCTATGACTGATTTTCTTCTTTTGGATAAATTCTACTGCTTCTTGCAGAGAGTCAAAGATTTTCACTCTTTCTGGCAAGGTGATTTTTATTCTTGCAGGATAAAGAATTTGAGCTTTAATATTTGCTTTTTTCAAGGTTCTTAATTAGAGGAACACATTCCTTTATTCTGGATATGACTGTAGACGTGAGGTCATTGTCAAAACAAATAACTTTTTCACCCATCTTGATAGGGGAATTAGTTCAATCTGATTTCAACATTAAGTCCTTGTCTTGCTAGGAGAGAAATCTAACTATTATAGACCTGGAGTTAGATGAACTCAGAGATGAAGCTAAATTTGCCAGGGACAAATGAGCCCTCTCAATTCCAAAAGAGAGGGATTCAGGCATGTTTTATACTGATGAAAACCACTTATTAGTAATTGAATCATGTTAGAACCCTCTTCTTTCTCAGGAATTCCACATATTCTTATGTTATTACTCCTTGATCTACTTTCAAGGTCTTCCATTTTCTCAATCAGCCTGGTGTTTTGTTTCAGAAGAAATTAATTGTGATGTTCATTTTCTGTCACTCTAGTATCTAGGTCAGTTATTGTTTCCTCCAAGGCAAGAACCTGTTCAGATTGTTTTTTTTTATTATTCCATTTAGAAGTTCCAGTTGTTTACTGCATTCTTGTATGATAATATTCATTTTGTTTTCAAATTTGTCCATTTTAGTGACAGTTCTTGGATGTTTGTTATTATAAGATGTAGTTCTTTCTTCACTGCACTCTGCTGGTGTGGGTTCCTCGAATTGCTCATCTTGAGATCTCCAGTAGAAAACTTCTTGACAGAAATAATTAAAAAATTCTCTTGACTATGTATTCATTTTTAGAAAATAATAAAGAGTCTGTGTTAATCTAACTTTTGGTAGACTTTTAGTTAGATTTTTCTAAAAATTAAAGTATATTTCCTGTCAGGATATTAAAATCGAAGCAGAGCTATGGATTTCTGCTGCTGCCAGACTGGCATCTTGGCCAGGCCCCCAAAATACATTTTTTAATTAGCACATTAGTTGACAAGAAGACTAAGAAAAGTCTAACCTGGTGTGTTGCAGGAACATAGCCAAGTGTCTGTTAAGTGTGACTTAAGGAGCTTTTTGACTAGCTTGATAGAGCTGATTGATGTTATTTGGCTTGCAGCTTATTCCATATTTTAGGAATGTAGTTAGAAAAGAGAATTCTCAGCTAAATTTTTGGCTTTGGTGGTGTTTAGAAGGTGCAGGTTACTGGAGCGAAGACAGTGAGAAGTAATATATGAGCGTATAGTATTATGGACAGAGTTACAATACTGTTGCAATATTGTAACATCAGGCATCACGCTGCCAGGGAAACTCTATGGGCTAGACTTTTAACGGCTCCAGGGCCATTAGCCTAGTACACACCTATGAACCTATAAACCTATGTAGTCACCACATTCCCTGCTTTCAATTGTATGACACTATTGATCAAAACATTGTCACTGATACCAGGAAAATGGGTGGCATTTAACCTAAGGTGCCATAAGAGCTGTCTTTTTTTCTAAAAATGATTCCAAGTCCCTACCTCTAACATTTCACGGGACTCTTTCCAATATAAAATATAAACATTTTTTAAACTCCTTACACTTAATACTATGCTTATAAAGGGCATTAATAATAACTTTTTTCTTAATAGCATACAAATGCCCTCTTATACACAAACCTTGGTTGATTACCCAACATTTTCAACAGGCCAGCACAACCAAACACTCCTTCCCAATAATGTCCTGCAACTGTGCATTCATAACATTATAGGTTAAAAACATAGCTGAACTTAAATCACATTTTCCTTTTTTATCTTTTTCATTTTTTCCAACTACACCTAAACCACCTTTTAAAATGGGTTTAAAGTGCCCATATCTTACTTTAACTACCCAACACATAACTTCATTGACCAACTGCTCTGGATAAGCCTATCCAAGAACATTCCCCTCAAGTTCATGAATTCCACCAACAAATAACCATCTTCAGAAACCATTCTGGAGATACGGACAAACTGCCCTTTATCAAGGGTATGCTTTTGTCAAAGGGGGTGAGCACTTTCAAAATGCAAATTGCTATTGCACTAGGTCTCCTTTCTAAAAACAGCAGCATAAGAAATTACAGTAATAAGCACTTGGCAAATATGAACTGCAACACAGAAATAACTGTGGCTGTGGAACAGACAGAAAAATCATGATCCAAGGGGATAAGCAGCTAAAATATTCATTCTGATCCTTCAATATTATATACTTGTAAACTTAAGTTAGAAATGGTGTGGCAATGCATGCTGAATTGTTTTATGCAGTATACATACAAACACACAAATATTTATTATGTTAGAACAAATATACACACACACACACACACACACAAACATACACATTATCTATACTATGTATGCTGCACACAAAAGTTCAGAATGCATTGCCACACCATTTTTACCTTAAGATTACATCATGTTGACAGCTCCTTGTAACGTAATGTTTTAATAGTGCTAGTTCAGTGAAAACTGGATCATCTACACAGCAATGTATGGTTAATTGGCTGCTAACAGCATGCCCCAGTGGCATAAAAAGATACCAGATACTTAACACTGAGTCAGTTTACTGTTTAGCAACAGGGTTGTGCTCTACTAGACAACATAGGCAGTACCTCTGAGTACTTTATTTCAGTTATAAAATGACCCCCCCAAACATAACAAATAAACATAAATGCAAAGTGCAAGCAAATATGCAACTGAAGAAATTAAACATTTTTAGAAAAAATGAAAAAAAAATGTCCCTTAGATTAAATTGCTTCTGACAGTATGCGTCATACTGGGTTTATCTCATATGCACAAGGTACACTGTTTGATTCTTACCTTTGGGATGGGAAATTTAGCTAGGCTTAAAATAGTCTACAAGAGCAGATAGTCTAGTAATAACTTATGTGAACTTACAGACACATACAACTCTTTAGTTACTGTACAAAACAAACCATTATAGATACATATTCAGTTTTCATGGAAGACATCAATAAAGGAAAAGTCTGAGCTAAAATTAACTTAATTTTAATTATAACACATATTTCATAAAAACCCAGTGATATTCCTAAATATCAAATCCAATAACTATTTGTATACTGCATTACGATACTCTTCAGCTGCTTAAACACCAAAGGGATAAGAAAAGTTTCCAAAGTCCTACACCAGTCTCTGGCACAAATATACAGTACAATATTTTGGGAAGCACAGTTTGTTATTCTGCAAGTCTGCTATAATCATGATCATTTCACCCACCTAATCAAAATTGAGGAAGCCACCTCAAGCAGTAGACCCGTAACGAGCAGCATACCCCAAGGATCAGTCTTAGCGCCTCTGTTATTTGGGATAAAACCAGTGGGCTATGGCTGACCAAGTTTGCATATGACTACAAGCTGGGTGTGGTCATGAATTCCCCAAGTGATGTGGATGCCCTCCAAGAGGGTCTCACCCAAACAAATGACTGGTGCCAGAAACATGGCCTCAAGCTGAATGCCAAAAAAAAAAAGCATCATCATCCCCTTAGAAGAGAGTGATGTCTCCACATATTATCACATTAATAACAATGTCATAAGCACACACTCAGTCATGAGGGATTTGGGCATCCACGTTGATACCAACTTGACTTTTAACCAACATGTTGCTTCCATTGTATTCTCCCAATTAAACAGGCTATTCTCTCTCAGGTTTTTTTTAATCTTTTTGTTAATTAGTAATGTTTTGGATTTATTATGATTAAATTTAAGCCCTGATTTTTTTTCAAACCTGCTTAAGGTATTTATAACATCATGCAAACAACCATCAATATCACCCAAAATTAACAACATATCATCAACAAATAATTGTATCTTAGGACAATAGTCCTTATTAATTTGAAAGCCTTTTATATTTTGCTTGTTTCTAATATATGTAGCAAAAGGTTCCATTGAAAGTGCAAACAATAATGGTGACAAAGGATGACCTTGTCTAGTTCCCTTGAGGATTTCTAGTGGTGAGGATAGACATGATCCGATTTTCACATAAGCTTGTGCCCCACTATAAATTTTCATTAATAAGTTGACAAAATCTGAGGAAAATTAAAAACCAATCAGAATTCTTTGTAGATAAGACCAACCAATAGAATAAAAAGCCTTATCTATATCTAGGCTGATAAAAGTTAGTTGTTTTTTTGTATTTACATGCAATGCGTATTAATGATAGTAATTTAATAATGTTATCTTGCACTTTTCTATGAAGAATGAACCCTGTTTGATCATTATGTATTAGATTAGGTAATATTTTCTTTATCCTATTAGCCAATATTGTCATGAAAATGTTATAATCAATGTTTAGTAATGAAATTGGCTATATGAATCACAAGATTTGAGGTCCTCACCTTGTTTTAATATGGGGGAGATAATTGAGTATTTCAACGATGGGATTGCTACACATTTTTGCTTAACCGTAGTAAAGGCACTCATCATTTTCTTTATTATATATTCAGGAAAAATCTTACATAGTTCAGGAATTATTCCATCCAGTCCTGCAGCTTTATTATCTTTTAATTTTTTTATTTGCTCTTTCACTTCTGTTATTATTTGTTTATTTAATATGTTATTTTGTTGCATTGACACCTTAGTAGTCATATTTTCTTGAATAAGTATTTATTACATTATCTGTCTCCAAAAGTGGTGTGTTATTATTTATATCTTTATAGTAGTTTTGAACACTTCTAATATGCCCATTAAGTTAGATGTACTCTTAAATGAACCATCACTTTTATATTTAATCTCATTAATAAGATTTTGATTGTTTTTTTTTATATATTACCACTATTTTATGTAAATATTTGGGATTTACAGCATAAGATTGTAATTTCAATTTATCTAGGTTTATGGCTACCTTATGATTCAGAACTTCTAAGTATTTTGATTTAACTTAGTCATTTCGTTATGTGCTACTTTATTTGGTTTTGCATCCATTTTTATCTTGTCTATGTTTTTTTGTAAGTCTAAAAGTTCTTTGTCCCACTCTTTCCTTTTTTAAGGTACCAAGATTTTATTCTACCATATATATAAACTTTAAAGGTGCCCCATAGTATAGTATCAGACACTTCACCATTATCATTTGTTTCCATAAACATGTCTATTTCTTTCATTATCCATTCCCTGAAGTTACTTAACTTAGTTATGTAAGCAGGAATTCTCTGTAGAAATCTTACATCATCTGTATGTGTATTTAATGTAAAGTTTATAGCATTATGGTCTGAAAGTGGACAAGTCATTATAGATACGTCACTTATTTTAGAGTGTATATTATTTGATACAAAGACCTTATCAATGTTTGTTTGTGTACCAAGCTAGTATGAATAGTAAGTATAGAACAAGGAATAATGTTCTCTTAGACTATGTATATCATTAAGGTTCATCTGGTTTGTAAAATCATTTAACTTCTTGGCTTGAGATGTTAGTTTTATTTTACCATTGTTAGAAGTATCATTGCCAGATAATATTCAGTTAAAATCACCTGTTGCTATAATTTTCCCTTTTGCATTTAAAGTAATCGGGTCCAGATATTTGTCAACATATTTAGTACTCAGTCCTGGTATCCAGTATGTATTAATCAAAGTATAATACTTCCTACTGATTTCCAAATTAAGCATGTTTAGCATCCCATCTTTATCTGAAATTGTATCTATAATTCTTGGTAGAGTATAAGTGTTTTTCCATAGAATGAGTGCCCCTTCTATTAGTCTTAAAACATGAATCAGCCAGAATGGTGTAGCCATTGAATGAGTATTTTTGTACATCTTTTTTTAATAGCTGGGTTTCCTGTAAAAAGATGATCTGGGCTTTATGCATTTTGATATATTTAAGCAAACCAGCTCTTTTGACAGTATTCTTCAAACCATTAATATTTAATGATAAACATTTATAAGCCATTGACTATAATGTGTATGTTATTACTAACTGAAAGACCTTTCTTCTCTGTTGTCTTGAAATCTACTGCAAACTTACTTATCAGATTCATAAAGTGTATTAAGCACTACTTTCAAAACTCCAAAACTATTTACAAACACATATATGAACCATAAAGTTTCTGATTTAGTTAAAAACTTTACTAAACAATCCAGCCACCACCTCTCCAATACCAAACCACACAAATTATCCATCTCTGCTTAGAATATAGTATAAAAACACAAAAAAAAGTATTATGAAAGCAACTAAAGAAATCTGAATCCATGAAATGTATATTAGAATGAGAGTGTCCAATATAACTGAAGCTATATGAATATGTCACATATGATAATAGCACCTCTAATACATAAATATGCCAGAAATACACATCAGATCAAAGTATATATAAACATTAGAAGCTGAAGGTTAGGAAGATTGTCATTATTTCCAAGACTTTTCAAGAAACATCAGATAATTTAACCATTTTATTAGTCATCTAACATTTTTCATGTAAGGATCTGTTGAATATATATATATATATATATATATATATATATATATATATATATATATATATATATATATATGGGTCTACTTCATTTGATCGAAAGACCATTTGACCTAAACCCATTTGATCGAATGTTCATTTGATCGAAAACCAGTATTCAAGGCAAATAACAGGGATTTGTCCCCCTCTCCAATGTCATGCGACCCTGGAGTTGATATATATAGTTAGGGGGTTGTGGGGGGGGGGCAAAGCCCCCTCACTTATTTTCATTTAAAATCCGTACTTTTTGTTTTATATTCTTCTTTTAAAGGAAACAAGGTGGGGGGCTTCACCCCCACAACAATATATACCAATTCCAGGGTTACACAACATTGGGGAAGGGGACAAATCCCCTTTTTATGCCTTGAATACTGGTTGTCGATCAAATGAACTTTCGATAAAATGGGTTTAGGTCAAATGGTCTTTCGATCAAATGAAGTAGACCCATATATATATATATATATATATATATATATATATATATATATATATATCGAGATATATATATATATATATATATCGAGATATATATATATATATAAACACCTATTACAACATAACTATTATATTTTGCAATTATTCACATATACTCATATGTATTAAGAATACCTATGTTCACGTCTTTCATCAGAAAGAGAGGGAGAGAGACAGAGAGAGAGAGAGAGAGAGAAATGGGGCCTCACAACCCTCTGTTTAGTTACTAAAGGTTTAGTTATATAACATGTCTGATGTTAATATGCATAATGAGTTTTCTAATGCAGCTCCTAGTTCACTTGATGTCATTTAGTTACTAATAGTGTCATTGAATCTACAGAATGTATGCATCTATAAGAGAACATAGGCATTTTCAAAGGAGTTAAACACTTTTATCAGACTAATTATTTACCATTTAAAGTATCCAGTAAAGAATAACAGAATTTCAAGAGAAAATAATTCTATGTACAACCATTTAACAAGTTCAAAAGGTCAAATGATGTCATCACTGCTGTTTCCTCAAGCTGCAGCTTCATAAACTTGTTAAAAAAGTATCTAAATAGGCTCAAGAACAACAGAGGTTGTCTCTCGTGAGGAAAAAGCATTTTGAGTGGGAAATTCAGATCTTGAAGCTTTTAGAGTTTACAGAAAGCAAAAAAAAAAAAAAAAAAAAAAAAAAACACTCAAGCTGCCTGGTCAGTGCATGTCATGAATCTCCATAATGAGAACAGTCACAAAACATCAGCATCATGAAAAAATTAACCCTTTCATGTAGAAACAGCTATTTAAAAGTAATAACAACTGCCTTAAATCAGAAATTATATTATAACATTTCAATCATTTACCAATCCCTAATATATATATATATATATATATATATATATATATATATATATATATATATATATATATATATATATATATATATATATATATATATATATATATATATATATATATATATATATATATATATATATATAAATGCATATTTCGCTATCTATAAAACACCCTTAATGTACTGTATTAATGTTTAAATGTATCTAAACAAAGAGTCTAAAACATCTAGTTAGAAACACTAATCAGAAACACCTTGTTACCCCACCTCTGACTCACTAGAAAAAATGCACTTTGGTATTAAGTCAAATTATACTATTACTGAAGAATTAGAAGACATACGTCATTTGTAGTTATTTAAAAGGGAAAAGTATGTAAAGTACTTATAATAGGGAAAGAGAGAAAAGGAACATTGATAACAAAAAAGAATAGGAAGAAAGAAGAGAGAGAGAGAGAGAGAATGTCATTTAAATATGTAGTACTATATCTAATTAGAAGAAGTAGATGTAGAAAGGAAAAGAGAAAGTTAATAATAAACTTGATTCACATTACCTTACAGCATACAGACTTTCCAGAAACAAATATATTATTATTCATAAAACAAAGCATTTAAAATTAGAAGGAATTTATTAATTTGTCCTTTAGTTTCTTAGTTTTGTTTGCTCCTTCCTTCACAGACCATCCATTTTTGTTGCCTGTCTCTTCAAACTCTGGGATGACCATTCCATTTCTTCTATGTCTGACAGTATTTTCTTCTTTTGGATAAATTCTACTGCTTCTTGTAGAGAGTCAAAGATTTTCACTCCTTCTGGCAAGGTGATTTTTATTCTTGCAGGATAAAGAATATGAGCTTTAATATTGGCTTTTTTCAAGGACTTAATTAGAGGAACACATTCCTTTATTCTGGATATGACTGTAGAGGTGTAGTCATTGTCAAAACAAATAACTTTTTCACCCATCTTGATAGGGGAATTAGTCCAAGCTGATTTCAACATTAAGTCCTTGTCTTGCTAGGAGAGAAATCTAACTATTATAAACCTGGAGTTAGATGAACTCAGAGATGAAGCTAAATTTGCCAGGGACAAATGAGCCCTCTCAATTCCAAAAGAGAGGGATTCAGGCATGTTTAGTGCTGATGAAAACTACTTATTAGGAATTGAATCATGTTAGAACCCTCTTCTTTCTCAGGAATTCCACATATTCTTATGTTATTACTCCTTGATCTACTTTCAAGGTCTTCCAGTTTCTCAATCAGCCTGGTGTTTTGTTTCAGAAGAAATTAATTGTGATGTTCATTTTCTGTCACTCTAGTATCTAGGTCAGTTATTGTTTCCTCTAAGGCAAGAACCTGTTCAGATTGTTTTTTTTTATTATTCCATTTAGAAGTTCCAGTTGTTTACTGCATTCTTGTATGATAATATTCATTTTGTTTTCAAATTTGTCCATTTTAGTTACAGTTCTTGGATGCTTGTTATTATAAGATGTAGTTCTTTCTTCTTCACTGCACTCTGCTGGTGTGGGTTCCTCGAATTGCTCATCTTGAGATCTCCAGTAGAAAACTTCTTGACAGAAATAATTAAAAAATTCTCTTGACTATGTATTCATTTTTAGAAAATAATAAAGAGTCTGTGTTAATCTAACTTTTGGTATACTTTTAGTTAGATTTTTCTAAAAATTAAAGTATATTTCCTGTCAGGATATTAAAATCGAAGCAGAGCTATGGATTTCTGCTGCTGCCAGACTGGCATCTTGGCCAGGCTCCCAAAATACATTTTTTAATTAGCACATTAGTTGACAAGAAGACTAAGAAAAGTCTAACCTGGTGTGTTGCAGGAACATAGCCAAGTGTCTGTTAAGTGTGACTTAAGGAGCTTTTTGACTAGCTTGATAGAGCTGATTGATGTTATTTGGCTTGCAGCTTATTCCATATTTTAGGAATGTAGTTAGAAAAAATTGTTGGCTTTGGTGGTGTTTAGAAGGTGCAGGTTACTGGAGCGAAGACAGTGAGAAGTAGTATATGAGCGTATAGTATTATGGACAGAGTTACAATACTGTTGCAATATTGTAACATCAGGTGTTACAATGCCAGGGCAACTCTATGGGCTAGGCTTGTAACGGCTCCAGAGCCATTAGCCTAGTACACACCTATGAATTTATAAACCTATGTAGTCACCACATTCCCTGCTTTCAATTGTATGACACTATTGATCAAAACGTTGTCACTGATACCAGGAAAATGGGTGGCATTTAACCTAAGGTGCAATAAGAGCTGTCTTTTCTTCTAAAAATGCTTCCAAGTCCCTACCTTTAGCAATTCATGGGACTCTTTCCAATATAAAATATAAACATTTTTTAAACTCCTTACACTTGACACTATGCTTATAAAGGGCATTTCTAATATCCTTTTTGTTAATAGCATACAAATGCCCTCTTATACACAAACCTTGGTTGATTACCCAACATTTTCAACAGGCCAGCACAACCAAACACTCATTCCCAATAATGTCCTGCAACTGTGCATTCATAACATTATAGGTTAAAAACATAGCTGAACTTAAATCACATTTTCCTTTTATATCTTTTTCATTTTTTCCAACTACACCTAAACCACCTTTTAAAATGGGTTTAAAGTCCCCATATCTTACTTTAACTACCCAGCACATAACTTCATTGACCAACTGCTCTGGATAAGCCTATCCAAGAACATTCCCCTCAAGTTCCTGAATTCCACCAACAAATAACCATCTTCAGAATATCCATCTCTGCTTAGAATATAGTATGAAAACACAAAAAAAATTATGAAAGCAACTAAAGAAATCTGAATCCATGAAATGTATATTAGAATGAGAGTGTCCATATATGGATATGGAGATATATATATATATATATATATATATATATATATATATATATATATATATATATATATATATATATGGGTCTACTTCATTTGATCGAAAGACCATTTGACCTAAACCCATTTTATCAAAAGTTCGTTTGATTAAAAACCAGTATTCAAGGCATAAAACAGGGATTTCTCTCCCTCCCTAATGTTGTGTAACCCTGGAATTGGTATATATTGTTGGGGGGTGAATCCCCCCACCTAGTTTCTTTTAAAAATAGAAAATAAAACAAAAAGTACAGATTTTAAATTAAAATAAGTGAGGGGGCTTTGCCCCCCCCTACAACCCCCTAACTATATATACCAACTCCAGGGTCGCACGACATTGGGGAGGGGGACAAATCACTGTTATTTGCCTTGAATACTGTTTTTTGATCAAATGAACTTTCAATCAAATGGGTTTAGGTCAAATGGTCTTTCGATCAAATGAAGTAGACCCATATATATATATATATATATATATATATATATATATATATATATATATGTATATATATATATATATATATATATATATATATATATATATATATATATTCAACAGATCCTTACATGAAAAATGTTAGATGACTAATAAAATGGTTAAATTATCTGATGTTTCTTGAAAAGTCCTGGAAATAATGACAATCTTCTTAACCATCAGCTTCTAATGTTTATACATACTTTGATCTGATGTGTATTTCTGGCATATTTACGTATTAGAGGTGCTATTATTATATGTGACATATTCATATAGCTTCAGTTATATTGGACACTCTCATTCTAATATACATTTCATGGATTCAGATTTCTTTAGTTGCTTTCATAATGCTTTTTTGTGTTTTTATACTATATTCTAAGCAGAGATGGATAATTTGTGTGGTTTGGTATTGGAGAGGTGGTGGCTGGATGGTTTAGTAAAGTTTTTAACTAAATCAGAAACTTTATGTTTCATGTATGTGTTTGTAAATAGTTTTGGGATTTTGAAAGTAGTGCTTAATACACTTTATGCATCTGATAAGTAAGTTTGCAGTAGATTTCAAGACAACACAGAAGAAAGGTCTTTCAGTTAGTAATAACATACACATTATAGTCAATGGCTTATAAATGTTTATCATTAAATATTAATGGTTTGAACAATATTGTCAAAAGAGCTGGTTTGCTTAAATATATCAAAATGCATAAAGCCCAGATCATCTTTTTACAGGAAACCCAGCTAATTAAATAAGATGTACAAAAATACTCATTCAATGGCTACACCATTCTGTCTGATTCATGTTTTAAGACTAAGAGAAGGGGCACTCTTATTCTATGGAAAAACACTTATACTCTGCCAAGAATTATAGATACAATTTCAGATAAAGATGGGATGCTAAACATGCTTAATTTGGAAATCAGTAGGAAGTATTATACTTTGATTACTACATACTGGATACCAGGACTGAGTACTAAATATGTTGACAAATATCTGGACCCGATTACTTTAAATGCAAAAGGGAAAATTATAGCAACAGGTGATTTTAACTGCCTATTATCAGGCAATGATACTTCTAACAATGGTAAAATAAAACTAACATCTCAAGCCAAGAAGTTAAATGATTTTACAAACCAGATGAACCTTAATGATATACATAGTCTAAGAGAACATTATTCCTTGTTCTATACTTACTATTCATACTAGCTTGGTACACAAACAAACATTGATAAGGTCTTTGTATCAAATAATATACACTCTAAAATAAGTGATGTATCTATAATGACTTGTCCACTTTCAGACCATAATGCTATAAACTTTACATTAAATACACACACAGATGATTTAAGATTTGTACAGAGAATTCCTGTTTGCATAACTAAGTTAAATAACTTCAGGGAATGGATAATGAAAGAAATACACATGTTTATGGAAACAAATGATAATGGTGAAGTGACTGATACTATACTATGGGACACCTTTAAAGTTTATATATATGGTAGAATAAAATCTTGGTACCTTAAAAAAGGAGAGAGTGGGACAAAGAACTTTTAGACTTACAAAAAAACATAGACAAGATAAAAATGGATGCAAAACCAAATAAAGTAGCACATAACAAAATGACTAAGTTAAATCAAAATACTTAGAAGTTCTGAATCATAAGGTAGCCAGAAACCTAGAAAAATTGAAATTAAAATCTTATGCTGTAAATCCCAAATATTTACATAAAATAGTAGTAATATAAAAAAATAAACAATCAAAATCTTATTAATAAGATTAAATATAAAAGTGATGGTTCAGTTAAGAGTACAACTAACTTAATGGGCATATTAGAAGTGTTCAAAACTACTATAAAGATATAAATAATAACACACCACTTTTGGAGACAGATAATGTAATAAATACTTATTCAAGAAAATATGACTACTAAGATGTCAATGCAAAAAAATAACATATTAAATAAACAAATACTAACAGAAGTGAAAGAGCAAATAAAAAAATTTAAAAGATAATAAAGCTGCAGGACTGGATGGAATAATTCCTGAACTATATAAGATTTTTCCTGAATATATAATAAAGAAAATGATGAGTGCCTTTACTACGGTTAAGCAAAAATGTGTAGCAACCCCATCGTTGAAATACTCAATTATCTCCCCCATATTAAAACAAGGTGAGGACCTCAAATCTTGTGATTCATATAGCCAATTTCGTTACTATACACTGATTATAAAATTTTCATGACAATATTGGCTAATAGGATAAAGAAAATATTACCTAATCTAATACATAATGATCAAACAGGGTTCATTCTTCATAGAAAAGTGCAAGATAACATTATTAAATTACTGTCATTAATATGCATTGCATGTAAATACAAAAAAACAACTATCTTTTATCAGCCTAGATATAGATAAGGCTTTTGATTCTATTGGTTGGTCTTATCTACAAAGAATTCTGATTGTTTTTTAATTTTCTTCAGATTTTGTCAACTTATTAATGAAAATTTATAGTGGGGCACAAGCTTATGTGAAAATCGGATCATGTCTATCCTCACCACTAGAAATCCTCAAGGGAACTAGACAAGATCGTACTTTGACACCATTATTGTTTGCTCTTTCAATGGAACCTTTTGCTACATATATCAGAAACAAGCAAAATATAAAAGGCTTTCAAATTAATAAGGACTATTGTCCTAAGATACAATTATTTGTTGATGATATGTTGTTAATGTTGGGTGATATTCATGGTTGTTTGCATGATGTTATAAATACCTTAAGCAAGTTTGAAAAAAATTCAGGGCTTAAATTTAATCATAATAAATCCAAAACATTACTAATTAACAAAAAGATCAGGAAAAACCTGAGAGAGAAGAGCCTGTTTAATCGGGAGAATACAGTGGAAGCAACATGTTGGTTAAAAGTCAAGTTGCTATCAACGTGGGTGCCCAAATCCCTCACGACTGAGTGTGTGCTTAGGACATTGTTATTAATGTGATAATATGTGGAGACATCACTCTCTCCTAAGGGAATGATGATGCATTTTCTTTGGCATTCAGCTTGAGGCCATGTTTCTGGCACCAGTCATTTGTTTGGGTGAGACCCTCTTGGAGGGCATCCACATCACTTGGGGAATTGATGACCGCACCCAGTTTGTAGTCATATGCAAACTTGGTCAGCCATAGCCCACTGGTTTTATCCCAAATAACAGAGGCTCTAAGACCGATCCTTGGGGTATGCTGCTTGTTACAGGTCTACTGCTTGAGGTGGCTTCCCCAATTTTGATTAGGTGGGTGAAATGATCATGATTATAGCAGACATGCAGAATAACAAAGTGTGCTTCCCAAAATATTACACTGTATATCTGTGCCAGAGACTGGTGTAGGACTTTGGAAACTTTTCTTATCCCTTTGGTGTTTAAGCAGCTGAAGAGTATCATAAAACAGGATAGGTACATGTAATGCAGTATACAAATAGTTATTGGATTTGATATTTAGGAATATCACTGGGTTTTTATAAAATGTGTGTTATAATTAAATTGAAGTTAATTTTAGCTCAGACTTTTCCTTTATTGATGTCTTCCATGAAAATTGAATATGTACCTATAATGGTTTGTTTTGTACAGTAACTAAAGAGTTGTGTGTGCCTGTAAGTTCACATAAGTTAGTACTAGACTATCTGATCTTGTAGACTATTTTAAGCCTAGCCAAATTTCCCATCCCAAAGGTAAGAATCAAATATTGTACCTTGTGCATATGAGATAAACCCAGTATTACACATACTGTCAGAAGCAATTTAATCCAAGGGACATTTTTTTTTTCATTTTTTCTAAAAATGTTTAATTTCTTCAGTTGCATATTTGCTTACACTTTGCATTTATGTTTATTTGTTATGTTTGAAGGGGGTCATTTTATAACTGAAATAAAGTACTCGGAGGTACTGCCTATGTTGTCTAGTAGAGCACACCCCTGTTGCTAAACAGTAAACTGACTCAATGTTAAGTATCTGGTATCTTTTTATGCCACTGGGGAATGCTGTTAGCAGCCAATTAACCATACATTGCTGTGTAGATGATCCAGTGTTCACTGAACTAGCACTATTAAAACATTACGTTACAAGGAACTGTCAACATGATGTAAACCTAAGGTAAAAATGGTGTGGCAATGTATCCTGAACTTTTGTGTGCAGCATACATAGTATAGATAATGTATGTGTTTGTGTGTGTGTGTATGTGTGTGTGTGTGTGTGTGTGTGTGTGTGTGTGTGAGTGTGTGTGTGTGTATTTGTTCTAACATAATAAATATTTGTGTGTTTGTATGTATACTGCATAAAACAATTCAGCATGCATTGCCACACCATTTCTAACTTAAGTTTACAAGTATATAATATTGAAGGATCAGAATGAATATTTTATCTGCTTATCCCTTGGATCATGATTTTTCTGTCTGTTCCATATCGAGATATATATATATATATATATATATATATATATATATATATATATATATATATATATATATATATATATATATATATATATATATATTGATATATATATATATATATATATATATATATATATATATATATATATATATATATAAACACCTATTACAACATAACTATTATATTTTGCAATTATTCACATATACTCATATGTATTAAGAATATCTATGTTCACGTCTTTCATCAGGAAGAGGGGAGAGAGAGAGAGAGAGAAAAGGGGCCTCACAACCCTCTGTTTAGTTACTAAAGATTTAGTTATATAACATAAGTCTGATGTTAATATGCATAATGAGTTTTCTAATGCAGCTCCTAGTTCACTTGATGTCATTTAGTTACTAATAGTGTCATTGAATCTGCGGGATGTATGCATCTATAAGAGAACATAGGCATTTGCAAAGGAGTTAAACTCTTTTATCAGACTAATTATTTACCATTTAAAGTATCCAGTAAAGAATAACAGAATTTCAAGAGAAAATAATTCTATGTACAACCATTTAACAAGTTCAAAAGGTCAAATTATGTCATCACTGCTGTTTCCTCAAGCTGCAGCTTCATAAACTTGTTAAAAAGTATCTAAATAGGCTCAAGCACAACAGAGGTTGTCTCTCGTGAGGAAAAAGCATTTTGAGTGGGAAATTTAGATCTTGAAGCTTTTAAGGTTTACAGAAATAAAAAAAAACAAAAACAAAAAAACACTTTATGCCTTGTCAGTGCATGTCATGAATCTCCATAATGAGAACAGTCACACAGACCACCAGTTTCCTCACAAAATATCAACATCATGAAAAAATTAACCCTTTCATATAGAAACAGCTATTTAGAAGTAATAACAGCTGCCTTATATCAGAAAGTATATTATAATATTTCAATCATTTACCAACTCCTAATATATATATATATATATATATATATATATATATATATATATATATATATATAAACATATATTTAGCTATCTATAAAACACCATTAATGTGCTGTATTAATGTTTAAATGTATCTAAACAAAGAGTCTAAAACATCTAGTTAGAAACACTAATCAGAAACACCTTGTTACCCCACCTCTGACCCACTAGAAAAAATGTACTTTGGTATTAAGTCAAATTATACTATTACTGAAGAATTAGAAGACATACGTCATTTGTAGTTATTTAAAAGGGAAAAGTATGTAAAGTACTTATAATTGGGAAAGAGAGAAAAGGAACATTGATAACAAAAAAGAATAGGAAGAAAGAAGAGAGAGAGAGAGAGAGAGAGAATGTCATTTAAATATGTAGTACTATATCTAATAAGAAGAAGTAGATATAGAAAGGAAAAGAGAACGTTAATAATAAAAATGATTCACATTACCTTATAGCATACAGACTTTCCAGAATCAAATATATTATGATTCATAAAACAAAGCATTTAAAATTAGAAGGAATTTATTAATGTATCCTTTAGTTTGTTAGTTTTGTTTGCTCCTTCCTTCACTGACCATCCATTTTTTGTTGCCTGTCTCGTCAAACTCTGGGATGACCATTCCATTTCTTCTATGTCTGACAGTATTTTCTTCTTTTGGATAAATTCTACTGCTTCTTGCAGAGAGTCAAAGATTTTCACTCCTTCTGGCAAGGTGATTTTTATTCTTGCAGGATAAAGAATCTGAGCTTTAATATTGACTTTTTTCAAGGACTTAATTAGAGGAACACATTCCTTTATTCTGGATATGACTGTAGAGGTGCAGTCATTGTCAAAACAAATAACTTTTTCACCCATCTTGATAGGGGAATTAGTCCAAGCTGATTTCAACATTAAGTCCTTGTCTTGCTAGGAAAGAAATCTAACTATTATAAACCTGGAGTTAGATGAACTCAGAGATGAAGCTAAATTTGCCAGGGACAAATGAGCCCTCTCAATTCCAAAAGAGAGGGATTCAGGCATGTTTTATACTGATGAAAACCACTTATTAGTAATTGAATCATGTTAGAACCCTCTTCTTTCTCAGGAATTCCACATATTCTTATGTTATTCCTCCTTGATCTACTTTCAAGGTCTTCCAGTTTCTCAATCAGCCTGGTGTTTTGTTTCAGAAGAAATTAATTGTGATGTTCATTTTCTGTCACTCTAGTATCTAGGTTAGTTACTGTTTCCCCTAAGGCAAGAATCTGTTCAGATTGTGTTTTTTTTTATTATTCCATTTAGAAGTTCCAGTTGTTTACTGCATTCTTGTATGATAATATTCATTTTGTTTTCAAATTTGTCCATTTTAGTTACAGTTCTTAGATGCTTGTTATTATAAGATGTAGTTCTTTCTTCACTGCACTCTGCTGGTGTGGGTTCCTCGAATTGCTCATCTTGAGATCTCCAGTAGAAAACTTCTTGACAGAAATAATTAAAAAATTCTCTTGACTATGTATTCATTTTTAGAAAATAATAAAGACTCTGTGTTAATCTAACTTTTAGTATACTTTTAGTTAGATTTTTCTAAAAATTAAAGTATATTTCCTGTCAGGATATTAAAATCGAAGCAGAGCTATGGATTTCTGCTGCTGCCAGACTGGCATCTTGGCCAGGCCCCCAAAATACATTTTTTAATTAGCACATTAGTTGACAAGAAGACTAAGAAAGGTCTAACCTGGTGAGTTGCAGGAACATAGCCAAGTGTCTGTTAAGTGTGACTTAAGGAGCTTTTTGACTAGCTTGATTTTATTTATTTATTTATTTAAATTTGTTGACCAGGAGTGTCCGACTGGACGTGGGTCCATTTTCAGCAGAGGCCCGGGGAGAAAAGCTCCACAGTAAAATAAACAGACAGTAGTTACATTGGATTACATAGCGATTAACAGTTTAACATAGAAATTACTTACAAAATATTTACAGATGAAGAACATAGTACATCAGTAGACAACTAGAATCTTTATCTGTGAAGTACATAACAGGCATTAACAAATGTAACAATGAGAAGTTCCTGCTGTATAATAAGTACTAGGCTTATGAGCATCTGAGCTTGCTATCATCAAGGTAGTTAGTGGAGGTGAAAGAAAGGTAGTAGTTGGATGGGGTGGATGATATTAGAGTGAGAGTTGCAAGGGCATAGCCAGCATGTTTTTAGGTGTGCTTTTAATAAAGTTTTGAAGTTGGTGCATGATGGTATGGAGGTAATTGTGGGTAGGAGAGAGTTCCATAATTTGGCTATGGCGCAAGAGAATAGTGCTTCACCAGCAGAGTTATTGGCTTTAGTGATCTGCAAGTGATTTTTGTTGCTGGATCTTAGTGGTCTGGTGGTGTGATAGGGTTGGAGTAGATTCTGGAGGGTGGGACATTTAGTGGATGGTTTACTAGTTTGTGGGCGAGTGAGAGTTGATACCACTGAAGGAGGTGAGGGAGTTCAAGCCAGCCCAGTTCAGCAAGTGAGAGACAGTGGTGACTACAGTAGGATGCCCCTGTGGCGAATTTGGTGATTTTGTTGTAGCAGGTCTCTAGCTTGTTTAGATCACATTGCCTTAGGTTGGTATATACTGGAGAAGCATAAAGTAAGGGGGAGATAAGGTGGGAATTTACTATTGAAATCTTTGCTGCTTTGGTGAGAAATTGTTTATTTCTGTATAATGCTCCTAGTTTTTTGTGGACTTTTTTTATGGTCATGGATATGTGAATGTCAAATTTTAGTTTATTGTCTATTTCCACTCCCAGCAATTTTGTGTGTTCAGTTGGGTATATAGTGGTGTTGTCTTTTGCTGTGATGTTAAAGTGAGAGTTGTTTTGAGTATGTTTGGTGGGTTGGAAGATGAGTAGTTTTGTTTTGTTTGGGTTGAGTATTAATTGGGCATCGGATAACCATGTTTCAACAGAGGAAAAGGCTTCCTGTGTGACTTTTTGCAGTTTGGGTAGGGACTGGGCTGAGCAGATGATGGTTGAGTCATCTGCGTATTGGATGAGTGTGCCATGTTTGGTGGCAGAGGCTAGATTATTGGTGTAAACAGAGAAAAGTAGGGTTCCAAGGATGGATCCTTGGGGAACCCCTATGGAGACAAGTAGTTGGGGAGATATGTCATTCTGCCATACAATGGATTGTTGGCGGTCAGACAGGTAACTCTGAAACCAGTTGGTGACTGATTGTGAGAAGGATAGGTTATTGAGGACAGAGATAAGTTGTTTGTGTGGGACCATGTCAAATGCTTTAGATAGGTCTAGGAAAGTAGCAGAGGAGAGATAGCCATTGTTTTTATGCTGAAGGATAGCGTTAGTAAAGGAGAGTAAGGCAGTGGTGGTGCTATGGTTTGGTCGGAAACCATGCTGAGTACTGGAAAGGAGGTTGTTAGTAAGGAGGTAGTGTGAGACCTGAGAGTGTATGCATCTCTCTAGTATTTTGGAGAGTGGAGAGAGAATAGCTATGGGGTGGTAATTGGTTAGTTCTGCAGAGGGTCCGCCTTTGTGGAGGGGAATTATATGTGAGACTTTCCACAATGTGGGAACGTAACTTTCTGACAAAGATCTGTTAATCAAGATGGATACTGGGTAGGCCAGAGCATCAGCTGCGATTTGTAGGTATTCACTTGAGAGGTTGTCTGCTGCTAATTTGGTGGGTTTAAGTTTAGTTAAGAGTTTTTTTATGTTGGAGGTAGGTACAGGAGAAAAAGAGAAGGCAGTGGGGAGATTACTAGTTGAAGGTGTGGGTTGGAGGGGAGGGGGGTTGTGTTGTTTAGCTAGTGATAGTATGGTTTGGGTAAAGTGTGTGTTGAATGAGGTAGCAATATTTTCTGAGGAGTGAGGGATGTTAGGAGGAGGGGTACTGACTTTACCTGGGTGGAGGATGGAGTTTATGGAGGACCAGAATTGTTTGGGGCTGTGTTGTGAGGAGTCTATGGCAGACTGGTAGTATTGGAATTTGTCCCGTTTTATTAGCTTTTTGACTCTATTGCATAGTTCTAGGAATTTCTGTCTAGCTGCAGGGGTTTTGGTTTTGCACCAGTGCTCCCAGGCTTTATCCCTGTTTTTCATTTCTGACTTAGTGGTTTTCTGTAGCCATGGGGAGGGTTGTGCTTTGGTTCTGGAAAATCTTATGGGGGCATGGTAATTTAGGATGTTCAGGAAGGTAGTATTAAAAAATTCAACTGCGTCATCTAGACTGAGGTACTTTAGGGCATGCCAGTTACATTCTTTGAGGGATGAGATGAATGTGAGTGGGTTAAAGTTTGTTTTTTTATGTATTTGATGATAGATGACAGGTTTAGCTTGGTACAGCTAAAAATTGATAGAGCTGATTGATGTTATTTGGGTTGGCAGCTTATTCCTTATTTTAGGAATGTAGTTAGAAAAGAGAGAATTTTCAGCTAAATTGTTGGCTTTGGTGGTGTTTAGAAGGTGCAGGTTACTGGAGCGAAGACAGTGAGAAGTAGTATATGAGCGTATAGTATTATGGACAGAGTTACAATACTGTTGCAATATTGTAACATCAGGCGTCACGATGCCAGGGCAACTCTTTAACCTAGGCTTGTAACGGTTCCTGGGCCATTAGCCTAGTACACACCTATGAACCTATAAACCTATGTAGTCACCACATTCCCTGCTTTCAATTGTATGACACTATTGATCAAAACGTTGTCACTGATACCAGGAAAATGGGTGGCATTTAACCTAAGTTGCAATAAGAGCTATCTTTTTTTCTAAAAATGCTTCCAAGTCCCTACCGCTAACATTTCATGGGACTCTTTCAATATAAAATATAAACATTTTTTAAACTCCTTACACTTGACACTATGCTTATAAAGGGAATTTCTAATATTTTTTTTCTTAATAGCATACAAATGCCCTCAAATACACAAACATTGGTTGATTACCCAACATTTTCAACAGGCCAGCACAACCAAACACTCCTTCCCAATAATGTCCTGCAACTGTGCATTCATAACATTATAGGTTAAAAACATAGCTGAACTTAAATCACATTTTCCTTTTTTATCTTTTTCATTTTTTCCAACTACACCTAAACCACCTTTTAAAATGGGTTTAAAGTGCCCATATCTTACTTTAACTACCCAACACATAACTTCATTGACCAACTGCTCTGGATAAGCCTATCCAAGAACATTCCCCTCAAGTTCATGAATTCCACCAACAAATAACCATCTTCAGAAACCATTCTGGAGATACGGACAAACTGCCCTTTATCAAGGTTATGCTTTTGTCAAAGGGGGTGAGCACTTTCAAAATGCAAATTGCTATTGCACTAGGTCTCCTTTCTAAAAACAGCAGCATAAGAAATTACAGTAATAAGCACTTGGCAAATATGAACTGCAACACAGAAATAACTGTGGCTGTGGAACAGACAGAAAATCATGATCCAAGGGGATAAGCATCTAAAATATTCATTCTGATCCTTCAATATTATATACTTGTAAACTTAAGTTAGAAATGGTGTGGCAATGCATGCTGAATTGTTTTATGCAGTATACATACAAACACACAAATATTTACTATGTTAGAACAAATATACACACACACACACAACCACACACATTATCTATGTATGCTGCACACAAAAGTTCAGGATGCATTGCCACACCATTTTTACCTTAAGATTACATCATGTTGACAGCTCCTTGTAACGTAATGTTTTAATAGTACTAGTTCAGTGAACACTGGATCATCTACACAGCAATGTATGGTTAATTGGCTGCTAACAGCATGCCCCAGTGGCATAAAAAGATACCAGATACTTAACATTGAGTCAGTTTACTGTTTAGCAACAGGGGTGTGCTCTACTAGACAACATAGGCAGTACCTCGGATTACTTTATTTTATGACCCCCGCAAACATAACAAATAAACATAAATGCAAAGTGTAAGCAAATATGAAACAGAAGAAATTAAGCATTTTTAGAAAAAATGAAAAAAAATGTCCCTTAGATTAAATTGCTTCTGACAGTATGCGTCATACTGGGTTTATCTCATATGCACAAGGTACAGTGTTTGATTCTTACCTTTGGGATGGGAAATTTGGCTAGGCTTAAAATAGTCTACAAGAGCAGATAGTCTAGTACTAACCTATGTGAACTTACAGACACACACAACTCTTTAGTTACTGTACAAAACAAACCATTATAGGTACATATTCAATTTTCATGGAAGACATCAATAAAGGAAAAGTCTGAGCTAAAATTAACTTCATTTTAATTATAACACACATTTTATAAAATCCCAGTGATATTCCTAAATAGCAAATCCAATAACTATTTGTATACTGCATTACATGTACCTATCCTGTTTTATGATACTCTTCAGCTGCTTAAACACCAAAGGGATAAGAAAAGTTTCCAAAGTCCTACACCAGTCTCTGGCACAGATATACAGTATAATATTTTGGGAAGCACAGTTTGTTATTCTGCAAGTCTGCTATAATCATGATCATTTCACCCTCCTAATCAAAATTGGGGAAGCCACCTCAAGCAGTAGACCCGTAATGAGCAGCATACCCCAAGGATCAGTCTTAGAGCCTCTGTTATTTGGGATAAAACCAGTGGGCTATGGCTGACCAAGTTTGTATATGACTACAAGCTGGGTGCGGTCATCAATTCCCCAAGTGATGTGGATGCCCTCCAAGAGGGTCTCACCCAAACAAATGACTGGTGCCAGAAACATGGCCTCAAGCTGAATGCCAAAAAAAAAAAAATACATCATCATCCCCTTAGGAGAGAGTGATGTCTCCACATATTATCACATTTATAACAATGTCCTAAGCACACAGTCAGTCGTGAGGGATTTGGGCACCCACGTTGATAGCAACTTGACTTTTAACCAACATGTTGCTTCCATTGTATGGAAAGCTTTCTACATGGCTTACCTCATAAGTAAGTGTATCTCATCCAGGGACAAGGAGGTCATAACATCCCTTTATTCTTTTCTTATAAGGCCAATTATTGAGTACAACACTCCATTTGGCATGTACCTCACAAAGCACATGCAGCAGCTGGAAAGACCACAGAGATTCCTCACCAGGAGAATCCAGGGCCTCAAACATCTACCCTACACAGATAGGCTAAAATCCATGTCCCTCTACTCAGTTTCATACAGACTCCTCAGAGGTGACCTCTGTCTGGCATGCAAAGCAATCTCAGACCCCACCTTGATGGGACTGCTGCATATCCGCAAGTCAAGCTTCACTCACGTAACCCACATGCGCAACCTCAACCTGGTCTGTGACATCAATAGGACTTGTTGGCATGACAGATTTGTGTCTCATTGACTCCCCCATCTGTGGAATAGACTCCATCTTCATGTCAAGCAGAGTATTTCATTATCCCTTTTTAAGTGCAACCTGGATAACTGGACAGGAAACAGAAAATAAACCCCTGGGATTCCACCTGTGTGCCTTCTGGACACGGCATCAGGTGTTGACTTGTCTAAACATGAGATAAACTCTTGGCTAGGCTTATAAGTGCCTCAAATCCAATAGCCTAGTAACTTCTTATGATCCTATTATCCTATAAGGTAATCTAATGGAGACATCAAGAAGCCTATTGTGAATATAGACTACTGTGAGGCCATTTTTGATTGATTGTTCTACTTAGTTCAACTAGGCAACAAACAAACTTTCAGAGCATTAAGCAACATGAGCTGAATACTTAACCCTGGCCCCTGACCATACCTCTCAACTGTCCAGATTTTTACAGAATGTCCAGATTTTCACCTCAAAATGTGTGGTTTTCTGGCAAATCAGTGAGGACTGAACTCTTTAAATAATTGCATGCATTTGTGTGTTTCAGACTTAATTTTCTTCTGAAAGTGCACAATAGAAATCTTGTTATTCTAGGAACGTTCTAAGTTTAAATTTTAGAAGAGCAATATTTAAAACCTGTTCCTATATATATTCAAAGATTCATAGCTGTTTAGTGGGCTAATGACCACAAGTACCTTTTAAGCCTGGCCATGCATCCCAAATCTGTGACAAGTTCTAATACCCTTGATAAGTATAAGTATGGACCTGGGAGATGAACCATTTACAGGTTACCTGTGTCCATTACAGACGTAGGTGCCATACCAGGGATGAATTTCTGGTTTCCCATCCAGTTGTCCAAGTTGCACTTGAGTTAGAAAGGAACTCTGCTTCACATGGATGGGGAGCCTGTTCCATAGACAGGGTAGTATCTGGGATACATAACTATCTGTCCAGCAGGTCTTATTTATATCACAGGCGAGGTTTAAGTCTTTAGAAATGGTCATTCTCATGCTATTTGTTTTGTAGATATGCAGGAGGCCCATCAGAGTGGGGTCTGACAATGCCCTGTATGCCAGGCATAGATCTCCCCTTCAAAGGCCTGTAGGAGACAGAATACAGGGATAGGGCCTTGAGGTGGTCTGCATAGGACATTTTACTTAAACCGTGTATTCTTTTAGTGAGCAACCTCTCTGGATGTTTCAGTTGTTGGATACATTAGGTACATGCCAAAGGGGGCATTGTACTCAATGATATGTCTAATGAATGCCAAATACAGTGGAACAATGACTTCCTTGGGCTTAGATGCCATACTTTTGTTTATAAGTTGTGCAACATAGAATTATTTCCTCACTACTGTAGACACATGATGGTCAAAGGCTAGATTACTAAGTGTGGCCCTAAGTCCCTGACTACTGGGTCAACTCTAAGGGGTGTGTTGTCAATATGATAGTTACCAGGAATGGATGACTTTCCAAAGGATACTATTATGCATTTCTTGGAATTTAGTTTTAGTCCATGGCTCTGACACCAGTTATTTGGCTGTGTCAGCCTCTCCTGGAGAACATTTGTGTCAGTGAGAGATTCATTGACAGCTCATAATTTGCAATCATCTGCAAATTTAGTCAGCCAGACACTACTGACATTGGTCTTGACTTCTTAGAATTAAATGCCAAAAATAAGCGGTCCATGGACTGATCCCTGAGGGACTCCACTTGTGACTGGCCTCCTTGTAGAGGTGGACTCCCCAATTCTAACTGCCTGCATTCTGTCTGTGAGCCAGTTGGCTATCCACTGGGTGACATACGGGTTTGTACCTAACTGCTTGAGTTTGTCAACAATGCGAGTGGGGTATTGTATCACATCCTTGGCCAGGTCAAGGTAGGCAGTGTGAATGATTTTACCCTCATCCATTGCTTTGGTGACCTTCTCAAAGAAGTCCACTAGGTTGAGAAGGCATGATCTGCTCTTGAAGAAACCAAACTGGGTTGGGTCCAATGTCTGGAGTTTTACTATATCTCTGTTGATCACCTCCATGATAATTCTTTTCATGGCTCTACATATAAGACTAGTGAGACTTATAGGTCTGTAGTTTCCAGGGTCTGTAGATGGCCCTCCTTTCTGCAGAGGGACGACTGTTGCCTTTCTCCATTTATGAGGCACAAAGCCTGTTTGGAGGCTACAGTTAAATAGTAATTCCAGAGGCCCTGATAGGTCATGTTTCATGCTATTAGGAAGGCATCCTGGGATACTGTCTGGGTCCACTGATGCAGTGTTTTTGGTCTTAGAGAGAGCATTAAGGACCTGGTCCCTAGTGATAGTAGGGGGAGTTATGTTTGATGATATTTCCTGAGGTATGGTTGAGGAGGAGAGAGGGGTAAAGTTGGAGCTGAATTTATCAGCCAGGAAGTTTGCCATATCTTCTGGCTCAGTATAGGTGGCTCCATTTACAATGAGCTCTGCACAAAATTATGTATTGCCTTTGAGGTTGTAGACATGGCTAAAGAATGCTTTCTGGTTGTCCTTGGCCTGGGAGGCCAAACTTACTTCAAATTTGTCTTTGGTAGACTTTATTTGTCCTCTGAATTGTTTGTTTAGTTTGATGAGAATGATTTTATTCTGCTGGGTGCTCCACCTCCTAATTTTTGCTATGATTTTCTTCCTCCTGTTATACAGCCTATTGATTTTGTGATTCCACCAGGATGACTTGTTATTTGAGTTAGTTTTGTACTTCTTCCTGGTGGGTACAGCTGCCTCTATGCAGCTATTAACATGCTTGTACAGGGTTTCTTGAACAGTTCTGCATAGGCAGCAGTGTTTTCGGGGTTAATGATGACTTGAAATTTTTCCAGGTTCTCACTTAATAGCAGGAGATTAACCTTAGAGTAGTTCCTGAATATTTCAGGTTTAGTTGGGGGTCCAGGTTTTATTTTTACTTCAAAGGAGACCATTTTGTGGTCTGACCTTACCAGGGTAGGCATTACAGTAGGGGGTATGCAACACTCTCCATATTAGTGAAGATCAGATCCACTATGGTTGCTCCACTGGTTGGTGTATTGACTAACTGGTCCAGGGAGTTTGTCTTTACAAAATCCAGGAATCTCTGTGCATGTATGTTCGGTGTTGTATAGGATTCTCATTTAATAGCAGGGGCAATTAAAGTCACCCATGAATATGACATTTTGTTGGACGTGTAGCGTTTCTAATAAGTTGAAATACATGGTATGTGTTTCCTGGTTCATAGAGGGGTCCTATAGCTTGCAAGGAAGTGGTATTGGATTTTGCCTATGGGGATTTGAACATGGAGTAGCTGAAGTGCATTGTCCTGTTTGACCATCCTTGAAGTATATTTATTTTTTATGTAAATAGAGACACATCCACCCTTAGTCCCTGCCTTTGAAGTAGCTGGCCTAAATGTGTGGAAAGTATTATATCCTTGCACTGTTGGTGTACTCTGTGTGACTTTAAACCATTTCTCAATGACTGCACAGATGTCAGCATTCTCTAGGGTAAAGAAAGCTTCTAGGGAGTGGAGTTTTTTGTTTACATTCCTACCATTGAGCTGTAATACCTTTAGAGTTTCTTAGCTTTGATTTGCTATGTTGGAAGTACTTTCAGATTGGCATTGATTAAAAAAGCCACTATGAGGGAAGGCAGTATTTTAGCTACTATTCAAAAGCCTAGAGGGGAGAGGTGCAGACCATTCCTGGCAAAACAGTGTGGTCTCTTGACCATCTCCTTCCATGCTGACAAATGTTGCACCCCCCTTAGAATGACACCAGATACTAAGCCAATTATTAAAGTCAATCATCTTTTGTTCGTATTGTGGCATCATTCTGGGAGAAGGTAAAATGCTGCTCAGTGCTGGACTCATACCAGCATGAGACACATATTCTGAGAGCTCCGTGATGTCTCTCTTCATATAGTCTAAGGAGGTACGTCTCAGGTTATTTACTCCCACATGGACTATGACTGAATCATACAGGTAAATGCAGTCCAATGACCTAAGTGCGTGCGTAATGTGGGGAATCCTAGCCCCCTGATAAGCAACTGACCGTGACTTTCTCCTTACTCAGCCTGGTGAGAGGGACATCAGTGCATCTCATGATGGAGTCTCCAATGACTAGAATGCTGGATTGTGTGGTGGCTTGTCTTATAGGCCTAGAGATAGAGGCTCCATGAGATGTAGCTCTATGTGTTGATATGGGTGTCATTTTGAAAGAGCACATTTGGGGCTGCTGAGGGTATTTGTTATATGTACTTTGTGTACTAGGTCTTTGTGGTTTAAGAAGGTTACATTTAATTACCTCAGCATATGTGGGTTGATATGTCTGCTTTGAATTGTGCATGATGGATGCAGCATGTATAGTACTGACAACTTTATTGACATTAGGAGTACTTTTATGTGAGAGGTTTGCCTTCAGTGACATTGTGTAAATACATCTCTCACATACCATATCAGTTTGTTTGACAATTCACTGATTGTCAATAAACATGAGGCAATTTCTACATTACCTCAGGATGCCTATATCCACCCAGCCAATAATGGCGACAGTAGGAAAGTTCATATTCATGGCAACAGACCCTACTTTATTGATTAGACAGTTGGAGTGAGAATATCAGTCACTGTTAGGAGTATCCACTTTGCAACTATGGGGACAGTGATTGTCACTGCTGTCCTATGTGCAATATGGTACTGGAGAAATTTCAGTTGTGCTTTTACAGGAAAAATGTCACTCAGGGTGTCTGAGTCTGTACAGAGCACTGACAGACACTTGAGGGAAACTAATACTTACACCCTGAAAATTTAAGGATGACTTATTTAGACAGATATTCAGAAGTTAGAAACAAATCAAGCAGTACTTCCTGAAAACAAAGAATTAGCTTGTCAAGAATGATGAAAAGAGGGTGTCACATGAATGGCTACTGCCTGGCTACTACTAATGCTGGTTTCACTGCAGTTCCACTTTACTGGGATTCAATGCTCCTTTGCTTCTTCTCTTACCAGAAGCAAAATGTTAGCACCAATCCCAAGATGAAAAGCAGGCCACAGCTTGTTTGGTGATCCACAGTCTTGTCCCAGATGATGCACAGGTCTGTAGGCTTGTAGTCCTTTCCTGGTGGATGCTTTGAATAGCAACAAGACTAACCAGGAACGTTAAGCACAGACACTCACACTCCAACCAGAAACAATCAGGAATCAATGCACTCTGCTCCTTCTCTCACCAGGAGCAGACTATAAGCACAGATTCCAAGCTGTCACCTATAAAGAAGTTATTAGCAGTGGCGGCTGGTGACTTCAAATTAAAGGAGGGCTGCATGAGACAGCTGAATGGGTGGGGCCAATGGGAAGTGGTGTGACCAACTAGAAAGGGGTGGAGCAATGCTCAAAACAACAACAACTGGAACTTTAATTAAATACGCTGCCCTGGGTGCCAAACAGTCATTACGAGAGTCCAATCAAGACAAAATGAAGTGTAGAAGAAAAAAATATTTCAATGCATTGGCTACATGACAACTTACTTAATATCCAGATGGAAACAGGTTGTGAGGCATGAAAAAATAAATTACTTTTTTAAATAGATTACTGGAATGCCAGTCAAAATCAAGTATAAAAAAACAAGCAGCACTCAACTCAAACCACTACTCCTTGCACTGCAGTTCTAATTATAATTTATATTCAGCTTTATACAATTACTAAGTAACATGCTGAAAGTAGCAATCTCTATGATACCCCCACTTGTAAAAATGTTTCTTATCCAAAAGAGACTGCTGTCTGACACAACTATCTACTTGTTTCATGGGGAAGACATGATCAAAGTAAAAAATGAACAGCAAACAAGAAACAAGCTCAAGATAAATTGCTTAAAGGATTCCTGCACAAGTTATGGACCACACATGATAGATTGGCATTCTGTTTATTTTACGGGTAAGCCTGCAAAGATGACTGCAAGTCTCCAACAAAAGATGACTGAAAGTCTCCAGTAAATGTAACAAGCTTCTGAAAATACCGTAATCCTGTCCTTTTATTACAAATACTGTCATATGCATTTCAATACCCAAGGGTTATACATTATCTAGTTAAGTAAATATTCTCTGCATGGCAACAACGAAAAAGCTTTCAATGCTGGTAATTCTTTAACAGTATGCTTATTAAAGCTTACTTGCATCTTACAATCTCCGACAAGCTTACCTGATGCTCATTAAATTATTGCTACTTAAACAGAGCAACAGTGCACTGTGACAGCATGCATTTCCTGAATAATAAGAAGCATAAATCAACAGTATAAAAATCTGACAGAAAACCAGAGCATTCTGCAAAATCAAGGACAGATGAAAAGCCACTGTCGTAGTTGTGGTCTACCTTGGATGGGGGAATACTCTGCACACTTATACTGCATAACTGCTCCTTGCCTTCCTTGGACACATCCAGAGCCACTACAATGGGGAGTGGGGTGCAACAAGTATGTCATAATTTGAAATGTCTCTGGCTGACAGTGATGGCTCTGACACTCATACCTCTCAACTTCAGAGCAAGAAATCTGGACAAAGCCATACAAAGAACTAGAAGTGGGACACAGGCCCAAAAATAAGGAACTTTTTTAAATATTGCTCTTATTAACTTAGATAATAGAACAGTAGTAGATCTTGCATTAGTACAAATTTTCTGAAGGGTATGAAATCTGAAACTCAAATGTCTGCCATTATTTTCTAACTTCAATCTTTAATGATTTGCTACTAATTTGCCAGAAAACCACAATTTTATGAAAAACAGACCAAAAATGTGATGCAAAAATATAAAGTTGCCACACAATACAGCTGGGAACCTGTCAAAAAAGGGACACCTTTTTAATATTAACACTGTTAACTTGAGCAGCTAACAAAATAAGAGCATCTACATGCATTTCTGAAATAAAAGTAATCTATAACTCTGATCATTACAGTTATATATAATTGTAAACCCTCCACATTTTCTTCCAAAATTGCCATATTGAGGAGGGATTATTAGGGGAGAGCAACATTTTGAGCCAAAATTGGGGACAATTGAGAGGTTTGGATATTACTAATTCTACAAAGCGATTTGCACGTACCTCTCAACCTCTTAATGTAGGATATCTGGACAAGGCCAAATATATTGGGGGAACATACAAACACTACTAAAAATTGTTCTTGTATAAACTTAAGACAGTTGATAGAATAACTAGACACCTGCAGCAGTGTATATTCTTCTAATAACCTGACACCTGCAGCAATTGGAAAGACCCCAAAAGTTCCTCACCAAAAGGATAAAGGGGCTCAAAAATATGCCATATGCTGCCCGACTGAAGAAACTCCAGCTCTATTCAGTCGCATACCGTCTGCTCAGAGGTGACCTGTGCCTGACATACAAGGCCATGTCCAACCTAGAATTAATGGACATGCTCCACCTCAAAAAATCCAAATCCACCAGAGCCACAAGAGCAAGAGACTTAAACCTCAACATGGATATAAATAGGACGTGCTGGAGGGACAGATTCATCACCCAGAGACTCCCTATGCTGTGGAACAGAATCCCGGTCCATGTGAGACAGAGCACCTCGCTGGCTCTGTTCAAGAGGAATCTTGACCAGTGGATGGGAGATCGTAGGTTTACCCTGGGGATCATCTCTGTATCACTGCTGGACAGAGGCACGGCAAACTAATGGGTATAGTATTCTTCAACCTAAGGGGTGGTGAAAGCCACACAACTCTGGATAGGCTTATAAATGCCCTAGGGCAGATAGCCTAGTATGAACCTATGAACCTATGTGGCTGACAAAGTTTGCAGATGACTGCAAACTGGGCGCCATAGTTGAAATCCATCAAACAGGTCTTGCATTAGCATGCATTTTTCTGAAGGTTATGACGTCTGAAACTCAATGTCTGTCATTTAGTGACTTCATTCCTAAATGATTTGCTAGAAAACCACAAATTTTATGAGGAACAAACCAAAAATAAGAAGCAAATATCTATTAATTCTGCAAAAATATGGAAAACTGAGAGGTATAGTTCAACTGGGGCTGTCTGAGTTTGCTACCCTTCCCCCCTCACAAAATCGTGGTCGAATGGAGCCTCCCCCCTGCAGCCATTCCAATGTCCCATTCCTTGGTTATTTTGCCCCATTTACCATAAACACTGTAATGCGGATACTGCTTTACTTCTGCGATGATTTAGATTTCATTTGAAAGTTTTATTTTGCATTTTACACACAAACCCTAATAGATATCTGTTAAACAAAGCAATGCAGTCTCACAATGAAAATAGACTTAGCATTAAAACTTCTCTGCCCTTGAAACTCACATGCATTGAAACAGCATTGAAACCCACATTCAAAGAAAATACATTTTGCCAGTGGCAGATAAAGATTAACTCTGGGCTGTTTTCAAAATCATAGGCCCCTTGAACATGAAACATACACATGCTCTTTAATACACCGTCCTGACTGTATTACATTATATTCCTTGTACAATACAGTACAGTTGTTAGAGGGCATTATAAATTTATTGTTTTGAACATTTTTCCAGTAAAAAATGAAACAAAATACATGCACCAATGACAAAACTGCCCAATTCAGAACATTTCCATCATAAAACGTCTACTCAGCCTTCTATAGTCCACCAGTATCAGTAAATATGCACAATTTCTGACGTAGCAAAATCCACATTAAAGAAATCTGTAACTAATAAAGAGGTTGCTGCTAGCAAACAACTTTATATGTCATTGTTTCATCTACAAATAAAGTGCCTGTTGCCCTTGAAGAATAAATTGCCTATGTTGCATGCATTAAAAAAATGATAAGCTAGTAATACCGCAATAGAGAATGGATAGCAAACTGATAACAGGTTCATAGTTACTAGGTATCTTTGCCAAAAAGGACTGCAGCATCCACCCCCTTTACAACACAGTACAGTATCACCAATGCATCTACCTACTGTGGGAGTAGAACCCACAGCCTTCTGCATCAAAAGCAAGTACACTACCTGTTGCGCTATTAACAATGCAAGCAGATTTAGCATAAGCAGCACTAAACTTTTGTTCCCCTGCAGCTCTCAGCTCCTTGTAAAATCTATTTGACACTCAGCTGTATCTCTGAACTTTGCAGCACAAGATATCTGGAAAAAGCCAAAATTTATTGGGGGGGTGGGGGACAAAAGGCCAAAAACCAGGGACACATTTTAAACATTGCTTGTATAATAATTCAATAAAAACTTGTTGTTAGAGCAAAGCAATGAAGGGGTGCCACCAAAGTTCCACAATCAATAAACTCGACTGATGTACAATCACTCAAACGTAGTCCAAAGGTAAAAGCAAGGTATTTATTATAAGACGGTGGCGCTAAAAAGCTTCTTAAGGTCTGAAGAAGCTTTTTAGCGAAAGCGCTCACCGACGTCTTTTATAATAAATACCTTGCTTTTACCTTTGGACTACGTTTGAGTGATTGTACATCAGTCGAGTTTATTGATTGTGGAACTTTGGTGGCACCCCTTCATTGCTTTGCTCTAACAACAAGTTTTTATTGAGGTATTTTTGCTGCTAATTTAGAGCATTTACTCGGGACGGATTCGTTTTTTTTTTATTTATTTTTTTTATTGATTGCTTGTATAATGTTAGAAAGTTGCTAGAATAAAATGCTGCGTTACCACCATACATTTTACTGCCACGTCTTGAACCCTGGGGACCCTGTGCAAAACAGTCAGAGAAACATACCACTATGCCAAATCAGCTGAAACAGAGGAAGACAAACTTAAATGGCTACTATTTAGTGAATTCAGTTCTCACCATAACTGTCAACCTCTTAGCAAAAAACACCTGAAAAAAGCCAATAATGTGGGAATACAGATGCCAAACATATTCAGTGAATTCAGTTCTCACCATAGCTCTCAACCTGTTAGCAAAAAACATGTGGACAAAGCCAGTAACGGGGGGAATACAGCCCCCAAACATTCAGTGAATTCAGTTCTCACCATAGCTCTCAACCTTAGCACAAAATACCTGGACAAGGCCAATAATGGGGGAATACAGTCCCAAAAATATGGGCAAATTTCAAATATCCAAGTTATAAACTTATTGGCAACGGCTCTTGCTACCCCCATAGTGCCTTTTTTAGGCAAGGCTCAAAAGACAAACCCACCTCCATAGGTATCACAAGGGATAAGAAACTAAGAGTAATGCTACTCAACGCCAGAAGTCTAAACTTTAAGATGCACGCACTCGAAACTCTCCTTAGCATGGAGAACATCAATATCTGTGCAGTAACAGAAACCTGGTTCAGGGCTCCCGAGAGCACCCCAGCACTACCAGGTTATACCTCATACCATGCTTTTCGGCCCCAAAACTTGGACCGAACCACAAAAGGAGGGGGAGTATCGATATTCATCAAAGATACCCACACCTCCAGGTTGGTGGCAAAGCACGAAGCATCAGAGACTATCCATATGCAACTAACAGTGGGTAAAACTGCCTTCCAGTTTATAGCCTGCTACAGACCACCCTCCCAAACCCAGGAACCCCACTCAGCCTTCCTGAGAACACTGGAAAATATGAAGGTCTCTCCAAACACCATTATATTGGGCGACTTCAACTACCCAAACATGGACTGGGAGCATTACTCTAGCTCCAACACCCTAGCCCAAAGGTTCCTAGAATTTATAAACTCAAATGCTATGGAGCAACTTGTTGCCACTCCCACAAGAGGGGAAAACATACTGGACCTGATCATCACCAACATGGGGAGTCTATGCTCCAGACCAGAAGTGTATCCCTCACTGGCAAGATCAGACCATAAACTAATCTCTCTGGATATTCACATCCCGACCCCACCCCCTGCCCAGAAAACCACAGTGAAAAACTTCTCTAAAGCAAATTTCACACTCCTCAAAACCGAGGTGGAATCCTTCAAAGCCCCCAGGCCTGTGGAAAATACGGCCCAGACCGCAGAATCCTTTATAAACACATTCTATGAACACCTTCAGGAATGCATGTATCGTGCGATCCCAAATAAAACCAAGACCCAATCCTCCAAAGGCAGACGTCCTGTCTGGTGGACCCCAGTCATAAACAAACTATACAATAGAAGGAGGAAGCTACTAAATGATAGAGCAAAATCCCAAAAAGGGAAGGCATCACTGATCAGTATTAGCAAAAAACTATGGGCACTCATAAAATTGTCTAAGGCCAGCTTCGAGAGAAAATTTGCACAGGACACTAAGGATAATCACAAGGCTTTCTTTAGTTATGTTAGGAACCTGGGTGGTAATTCCCAGATATGCTCAGAATTAGTCCAAAATGACAAAAAATACACTGAACCCACAGACATTGCCAACATCCTAGCTGACAGGTTCAGCGCAAACTTCTCCCCCCCCCTCCCCACCAAAAAGGCAAATATCTATCCCAGCAGAGTGCTGCCCCCCTGACATCTCAGATGCTCAGGTAAGAGCTGCCCTCTTCAAAGCAAAAAACACAGCATCAATGGGACCAGACGGTGTCCCAGGCTGCGTCCTACATGAACTCCAAGAAGAGCTAAACCCAAACATAAAACTACTGTTCAATCTCAGCCTTACTACAGGATATGTACCCAAAGAGTGGCGTACAGCAACAGTGGTCCCTCTCCATAAAGGTGGTGCCTCAACGGATCCTGGAAACTATTGCCCCATAAGCCTGACTAGCTTGGTCTGCAAAGCTATGGAAAGGATCATCATGGACCTCATAAATAAAGATATTGGGGACCTACAGACACTGGATCCTACCCAGTTCGGCTTTGTTAAGGGCAGATCCTGCCTCTTAAACCTGGTTGATTTCTTTGAAACAGTCACCAAGGTGATTGACGAGGGGAAGGTGGTCCACACAGCCTACCTGGACCTTGTAAAAGCCTTCGATACAATACCCCACTCTGGCAATATAGATAAGCTCACCAGCTTAAATATAAACCCCTATGTCACTAGATGGATTGCAAACTGGCTCAAGGACAGAACCCACATGGTTAGAATTGCTGGAGCCATGTCAGACTCCAAACCAGTTACAAGTGGTGTTCCACAAGGCTCAGTCCTGGGACCGCTCTTGTTCGGTATATATTTCTCGGAGGTACAGGCCAACATGGAAGGACTGTGGCTGACCAAGTTCGCAGATGACTGCAAACTGGGCGCCATAATCGACTCTCCAGCTGACACAAGCATCCTCCAAAAGGGCCTCATAGAAACAGACAACTGGTGCCAGAGCCATGGCCTCAAGCTAAATGCCAAAAGTGTATAGTCATCCCCTTTGGCAAAAACAAAGTGCCCACAAATTACCACATAGGTGGTAATCCATTAAGTACAGAAGAAGTAATTAGGGACCTGGGGACCCAAGTTGATAGCAATCTCTCATTTGACAACCACGTGGCCAAAGTGGTTAGAAAAACATTTTATATAGCCCACCTAATCATGAAGGGATTCACATCTAGATCAGGGGAGGTCATCGTGCCTCTTTACTCATCCATCATCAGGCCCATAATTGAGTACAATGCCCCTTTTGGGATGTACCTTACCAGACACCTGCAGCAACTGGAAAGACCCCAAAAGTACCTCACCAAGAGGATCAAAGGGCTCAAACAGATGCCATATGCTGCCCGGTTAAAGAAACTCCAGCTCTACTCAGTGGCATACCGCCTGTTCAGAGGCGATCTGTGCCTGACGTATAAAGCCATGTCCAACCCGGAATTAATGGACATGCTGCACCTCAGAAAATCCAAATCCCATCGAGCTACGCACTCGAGAGACTTGAACCTCAGCACTGAAATAAATAGGACATGCTGGAGGGACAGATTCATAACCCAGAGGCTCCTTTCACTCTGGAATAAAATCCCAGTCCAGATTAGGCAGAGTCCCTCATTGACTCTCTTCAAGAGGAATCTTGATGAGTGGATGGGAGATCGTAGGTTTACCCCGGGTATCACTTCTGTGCCACTGTTAGACAGAGGCACAGTATACTAACCTCGAAAAAGGGCATAGCAAAATAAATTTAAAATGGGTGGCGAAAGCCAAACACATTCTGGCTAGGCTTATAAATGCACTAGGGCAGATAGCTTAGTATGAACCTAAGACAATTGCTAGAATAAAAGGTTTTGTGTTACCATGTGCTTTATGAAAAATATGAAGTCTGAAATTCAAATGCCTGTTATTTTTAAACACTTGTTAACCAGGAAACTAGTCTGACTTGTAACAAAACAAAGCCAATTTTCAGCAGAGCAGAGAGAAACACTCCAGGCACATCTTTGTAAGGGATGGGAGGACATGCAGACTCCACACAGAAGGCAACCCAGCCAAGAATCAAACCAGAGAACCTGTAGCTGTCAGACAACAATGCTACCAGTGCACCACTGCACTACAAATCTTTGAAAGGAAAAATGAAGATACAGAAACCACAGATTTTATGAGGAGCAGAACAAATATGAGGCAAAAATCAGCAATTTTTTACAAATAATGGTGGGTAGGGAATTCAGGTCCTTGCCCACCTGCATCCAAGGTACAGGGTTCATGCCTGAGTATTTCTACCCACCACTATGTGTTAACAAGGGCATTACACACACACACACACACACACACACACACACACACACACACACACACACACACACACATACACACACACACACACACACACACATATCTGGGAAAGGCTGGCACAGGTTTACTAGCTATGCCTCCTTTTGCCCAGACTATAAGGTAGTTATCACTGCCACAAGCCAACTCCTTATCAGCTACTTTAAGGTCTTTAACAAAGGGTGTCCAATCTTACTGTGTAATATTAATATTAATTTTAATTAATTAATACAACTGAGCAGTGGTGCAGCAATAGCATTGCCGCCCCACAGCAGGAGGCTCTATGGTTCGATTCTTGGCTGGAGTGCCTTTTGTGTGGAGTCTGCATGTCCTCCCTGCATTCATGTGGATTTCCTCTGGGTACTCCAGTTTTCTCCCACTTTACAAAGACATGCGTCTGGAGCGTTTCTCAACAGGCCTCTTCTGAAAATTGCCTTTGTTCCAAGTCAGACTTTCTGGGTTAACAAATGTTAAATAAATTAATAAAATAAATAAATAAGAATTAATACAAATGGTAGTTTGACCAAAAGTAAGGCTATTAGGAGTGGCCCACATAGTGTCACCAAATAAATATGCAAGAACTCTCAAAACTTAAATATCTGTAGACAGATCAGCCACAATGAAAGGTTTAAATATATTTAATAATAAATAACAAAAGAAGAAGAAAATACTCAGTATATATTCACAGTGACATCAGAGTTCAAAATCACAAGAAGTATTTAAAACAACATTGCAGAGCAGTCTCAAATAAATAAAGAAAAATATCTAAACTAAGCTTTGCTATATTCCTGACTATATCTAAGAAAATTATACTGTTCCCTAGAAACTTACTTCATCAAAGCAAAGCAGATGTTGTGGTGAATGGTTTCTGTCAGGTCCAAGACAGAATACACAATGATCTGTCTCTCTCAGAGAGTTCTCAAATGAATATCTCAAACATTACTGCTGGGATAGCATTCAACTTAATTTGTCATCTCAGTTCTGCAAGTTCTAATAAATCTTACCAGGGTCCACCTCTAATGTTGTTTGGAATTAACTGAGTATCTGCAAATGGCAGCTGGAGTACTTGCCTACCCTGTTTCCATTTTAATAAATAGAACCATAGCTGAAGGCATTATCCCATTTCTCTGGAAAGTCTCATATCATCCCTTTACACAAGGAGGGGAACTCAAATGAACTCTCAAACTTCCGTCCTATAGCCCTACTTTCTCCCTTAGCAAAAATCATGGAAAGATGCATTCATCGGCAATTACTTTATCATCTTCTCCAAAATAATCTACTAGCTGACTGCCAGCATGGTTTTAGACCATATCACAGTACTACAACTGCGCTCTTATCCTTCACAGACTGTATTAATAAAAATCGTAATAATAACCTACTTTCCTCAGCTCTATTCTTAGACCTCTCCAAAGCCTTCAACATGGTTAACCATCAACTCATGTTAAACATTCTCAAATCTCTCTTCGTAGACACTCTAGCAGCCCAGTGGTTTAATTCCTATCTAGAAAATAGACAGCAAGCAATTCTCTGGGGCAATCACTTATTCTCACAGCTTCCCATCACCATTGGAGTCCCAAAAGGCTCTATTCTGGGACCCCTCCTATTTTCCATTTTTATTAATGATCTGAAAACTTCTCTTCCTCAATCCTCCTGCATTCAATATGCAGATGACTCAACACTTATCTGTTACACAGTTTCTTCTGCTGAGCTGCAGTCTAGTACCTTAAAAGTATTTACATCAGCTGAAAATTGGTTCCATCAGTACTGTCTCCTTCTTAACCCCCAAAAAATAAATTATTACTGTTCACTCCAACAGAGAAGTCCTCTCCTGTCGACTTTACAATTGTATCTAACAATGGCACAATTATAATACCTGACTCTAACACTAAACTTCTTGGAGTCACAATTGATCATAATCTTAACTTCGACTCACACATCAACTTAACCATTAAATCAGTAAATAGAAAACTCGGCTTTCTCTATAGGCTCAAACCCTTCCTTAAACCTTCAGCCAGGACTACTTTAGCACAAACACATCTGATCTCTACCCTTCTCTATGCCTCTCCTATTTTTACCAGTCTATCAAAATCCAATTTTAACAAACTGGCAACCTCATACAATAACATTGTTAAATTTGCCACAGGTGCTCCATTTCATACCCACCATTGCATAAATCTTAAACAACTAGGCTGGCTGGAATTACAAAACCAGCTACTGCTTCAGCAACTGACAATCATCCACAAGATCTTGTATCACTCCACAAATACTCCCATACTCAGTAACCTTATTAACCCTTATAAAAACCTCACAGCCCTTCGCTCAGCTAACAAGCTACTAGTCGCCTGCCGTAAATCACACAATAAATCTGGTGACTGCCTGTTGACTAACACTGTTGGTTTTAATTGGAACAAGCTTCCTTGTGAACTCACCTCACTGGTATAAACACCCCTCTTCAAGAAGCAACTAAAAACTTTCTTGAATTCCCATTGACTATGCTCATGTACTAATCCTGACTAACACTTTTTTTGGCCTCTTGCCTTATCACTCCTACAAAAGTACTACTATTACTCCTATACCTTTCTTCTCCTCTAGCTATACATTCTTACTTGTATATAGTTTGTCCAGGAAATAAAAGTTATTTTTGTGATCTGTGCTTATCCTTTTACTCTTTTTTACTTCAATGTATACCTGGTACAAATGAGTTAACATAGTCTGTCTTTTTAAACAAATAAACCAATAAAATGGTCTGGACACGCCGAAAAGCAGTGAGCGATTTATTTCACAAATAAATACAAGCGCTTTCACCCGGCCATAGTGCTGGGCTTTTTCAAGTAAAAACAAACACAGGTAAAAAGCCAGTATTAATACTCTCCCCTTAAAAAAGGCGCCAAAAATCCCTTAAAGAGACATTCATTTATATCCACATACATTACTCTAAAAGTGAACTTTACAAAAAAGTATAACACATAACAAGTATGTAAAAAACTTGAAGGATATGTGTATATATATTGTATATACATTGTTTTGTGATCGTAAAATATCTCACCAATCAAAACATATTACTACAACCTAACCAAAGTTGTGTAAACCTATATTGTGGTTACCCAAGACAGTTAATGTAAGCTTACAATTTCCAGTAGCAAGAGGTCATTGTGTATGGATGACTATAATCTTTTTGCTTTTTTAATTAAATATGGTTTAATTGAAATATGGTCATTGATCCCTGGGTAACTGGTTGCATTCAGTTTGATCTGTCAATAAGTCTCCCTACAACACAAACAGTTTTCCAAGTCCCCTCCCCTAGGGTCATTTGCTACTTGTTCAAGAATTCCAAACCTGAACCCATTATGTGCTGTTTCAGCTTGTAGGTGCCTGTAAAGTGCATTATTCATATTTTTCTTTCTGATGTTGTAGGTATGTTTGTATATTCTCTTACCTAATGCCCTTTCAGATTTTCCTACATAAAAACTGGGGCAGTCCCTGCAAATAGTTAAGTAAACAATGCCCCTAGTCTGGCAATTACCACTCACAAAAGTTATTCTACTGTTCATACTATTTTCCAAAATAATTTGCTCTTTATCAATGATGTACCTACAATAAGAGCACCTGCCACATTTCTTGGTCCCTACACCTAATTCCTTTGCAACTACCTTTTTGTTCATCTCAAATAATTTCTTCAAATTTACCCCCGTCTTGTTGTTTATATAGTCTGTCTTTTTCTTATTCCATCTTTGTGTGTTAATCTTTCACAGTGTAGCAATTACTTTTGTAATGGTGCCCTCCACATTTATGCAATGCTTCAAACTGATTTGACTGTATAAGCTTTTTATACTTGCTAAAGTATATAACTTGTAGTGGAGCTTTTCTCCCCGGGCCTCTACTGAAAATGGACATGTATCCAGTTAGACTAGCCCGGTCAACAAATGTAAAATAAATAAAATAAATAAATAACTCAAGCCAAAAAACAAAAAAATTGTGGGAGGGAAAACTGGAAAGATGCCTAAAAAGAGCATTAGAATCTCTTTTATTTCTGATGTCTAATAAATGCTTATAGATTCTCTCTTTGATTTTCCCACATAAAAGCTTTTACAATTTTGACACAGAGCAACGTATACTATTCCTAAAGTGTTACAGTTGCAATGAAATTTTTATCTTATACTAGTGCCATTAATCTCAACTCTATCTTGCTCCAGTATATTTTTACATTGGGAAGAAAACCCACACTTAAAGGTTCCCTTCTTTTTGTTTGTATAGGTATATGTTGTATCTTTAACCTGGCTCTCTAAAAATTGCTTCAAATATTTTCCATTTTTAAAAAAACAACTTAGCCCCTACCCCCAAAATGTCAGTAATGTTATTAAAACAGGAAACATTTTCCAGTTAGACTTCAAAATGTTTAATATTACTGGAGTGTCAATAATGAAGTTGGTAATAAAACTATCCATAAATCTAGAATTATTGTCTCTATTGTGTTTGTTTGACATCCAATTATCTTCAGATTTCAAAACTGGGACGTACACCCCCCATCTCTTTTATTTTTAACTTTGTCATAGGTAACCTTGACTAAGTTTGTGGGGTAGCCCCTGGCTTTAAACATAGATGTCAAGACATCACATTCTGTGTTAAAAGTTTCATCCTCAGAAATCATTCGTGCCAACCGAATGAATTGGATTTTTACCATCCCCTTCTTTTGAAATTCAGGGTGACAACTTTTGCAGTGTAACATGCTGTTTGAGTACATTGCCTTCCTAAAAATGTTACTAGTAATTCTCTTTTCACTAATATCTTTAGTAATATCCACATCCAAATAATGAATGTGTGAAAAATTCCAAGTATGGGTAAATTTAAAAATACTTGAGGATTTATTCAAGTATTGAATAAACCACTCTAATTTGTCCAACCCTGCTTCACATACAATAAAGATGTCATCCAAATAGTGGGCATATAAAGACCAAGGGGGAGGGTGGAAATTTTTAAAAAATATATTTCTTTTCCCATTGCAACATAATTATATTTGCAGAAATGGGGGCACAAGATGCATCCATGGCCACCCCTTTTTTGTACATAGTACTGCCCATCTAAATATACAAAATTGTGGGAAAGTACAATTTCCATAAGGGTATGTAAGGTGTTTATCTCATGGTTCTCAAAGTTAGTGGATGACACAAGAAATCATAAAGACACTGCAACCCTTCATCATGAGGCATTGCATTGAAAAGGTTAATTACATCCACTATAAGAAAAATCATGTTGTGAGAAAATTTAACTCTTTTAAGTTTACTTAAATAGTCCCATGAGTCTTGGCAGAGATGCTCAAAAGGCCCTAAACAGTTTTTCAACTTAACTTCTATAAATTTGGGCAGGGGGTAGGTCTTAGATTTCCCAGCATCCACAATGGACCACATAGGGGAGGTCCTTGTGGACCTTTGGGATACCAAAAATTGAAGGGATGGTAGGGTACGTAGCATACAGTAACTGAAATTTCTCATCGTTAATCTGTCCTTGAGCTAACATATCCTCTAAGAGAAAATCAATATGCCTATAGATGCCATTAACAAAATTTAAGGAGACTTCTTCAGAATAATCACCATCTGATACATGAGTACACATACGGTTCAAGTAATCTGTCCTTGTCATAATCACCCCCCCCTTATCTGGCTTCATCACCCAAACATTCTTGTCATGGCTAAGCTCTTTTAGCAATGCCCATTCACTACTGGAAAGGTTGCTGGCAACTTCAGGTGATGTAGAATTTAGTACTTTCCTGAAGTCAAACAAACACATTTTCTCAAATAAGATCAGTATTGGGGAAAGGGGGGGAATAAATGCACTTTTTCATACCAAACTATTAGGAGCAATTTCCCTGTCTTTATCTTTAAAATAAAGCTTTAAGTCCAACTTTCTCAAAATAGTTTGATATCTATAGTCAGTTCTTCAATAGTGGAATGTAATGTTGGCACAAAAGTAAAACCTCTACTTAAGTCGACCAACTCAGTACCGTATTCTTCTTTAGAATAACTGCAAAGGTAAAAGTCACCTTGGGAATTAAAGAGCACAACTAGACCCAGACAATCTGTTAAGAAGTCTGTCATATCATAAAGACTGGTAGATTCATTTAGTATCTCCTCCTCCTCATGTTTACTGCTGATTCTGGTTCAACCTTGTTTGTAAGTTCCTGTTAGTTCCCATGGTCTCTGGTGGCTCGTTCATACTCTATTTCTTCTGGATTATTTAGTTGGCTCCCAGTTTGTGGAAATTATTAAAGGTCCCTGCAAATTGTGCCATACAGCCTTGGGTCCATAACCCTCAAATCTCAAATGTTCAGAATGTCCTGACTAACAGTATGTTTTGTTTTTTTTGGCACCAGTAACTACACCGATGTTTCTGCTTTCTATGAATTTGACAGGAAGAAAAAAAAAATGCAAAGATACTCATATGCACACATATACCACATGGGTTGGTTGTTTTCTCTCAACCTTCTTAAAGTGAGAGAAACCAGTTCTATTGTTCTGGTGGGTATTCAAGTTCATATATTTTTCATATTTTTCTTGGTCACGACATTAAAAATCAAATATGCCATATCATTTTCTTAGGCGGTCACATCTCTGTTTAATTTGTTATTTTTACGTTTGATCACTGAATCTTCATGCCTTTCAACTTCTTCAAGTGCCAGATGATATTCTGACTGTTCCCCAAACTTGTTATGGAAATCCTTTTCTAAGAGCAGGTCTACTTTTATTATTTCTTCTTTCAGGTTGGCCATTAACTGGAGGTTGTTCTCCACTAACAACCTCAAGAAGTTAATGTCTGCAGTGTTAAAAAACTCCTTCAGTGTGATAAAAAAAGTGGAAGGTGTTTCAACACCATTGGGGCATTTGAAAAATCTTAGCCTCTTCGGTACTCTACCCAGTTCTATGCAACACTGAAAATATTTATTTTCAAGATCCAGACTCCTATTTCTTAAGTAATCTGCATAATATATCACAGTTTTCCTTATAAGACATAATTTCTGAGGTATTTACAGGTCTCTCAGATGTATTAAAAGGATCGGAGCCACTACTGAGCACCGAAGCTACATCCGCATAAGTTTTTGTAGGTTTGCAGTAAACATCGTAACTATTACCTTGCTTGTCGTTGTGGTTGATATTGTATTCCACAACAGTCTCAGCATCTTCCTCAGAAGTGCAACGCCCATGAGGTTCATTGAATCGTTCATGTACTAGCAATTGTCTTTTGCATATCGTTTATAGTCTTCAGTAACAGCGACATTATTCCATTGTCCTTATTTCCAGGTGTTGAGTACACTCTCACATGAAATAATGAATCTCCCTTATTTTCAGTTATGGTAAAATGGAAAATACAATGAAAAAACACAAAGCAAATCCGTTCATTCCAGCAACTACTAAAACAACAATCAAAAACAAAAAAAATGGATCCAGGCTGAATACAAAAGGTCAACTTTAGCGTACCACCAAACTTTATTCCACGCTTTTGTCATACGACTTGCTCAGAATGCACAATATTACAAACAATTGACTTAAATACAGGTCATCAATCAATTAAAACCTCACAACCATTATAAAAAACTTAAAGACATAATCGTAAATTAAAAACCTAAATAGACTATGCAAATATACTGTACAATTTAAAAAAAAAACATTTAATGTTAACAATGGCATTGAGTCCTGGTTCTTTATCAGAATTAAATTTTATTTGCCACAAGGCTTCTCTTTGTTCTAAGTGTGTCTTAAAATCACCTCCCCTCAAATCACCAAATCCTTGTTCTAGGACTGAAAACTAAAATTTCTTGTGATTGTGGCATTTTTGTGTATGTTTATAAAATGCATTTTTACTATCTTTCTTTTTGATACTGTATAAATGTTCTCTAATTCTAACACATAAAGTCCGTGTTGCCATTCCAATATAAAATGCAGTACAACCTGCCTGTACATACACTAATATATACCAACCCTTTGCTTTTGCAATTAAAATATCCATGTACCTTAATAGTATAAGACAAATTAGTCCAGCTTAACATATGGTCATTCTAAGATAAACCTGCAAATATTGCATCTTCCACATTTATGCATACCGTTAGGCTTAGTTGTATTAAATATTTTAATTACTGATGTTTGTGCACTAATCTAATTATATCGAAGTACACTTTCCTTGTTTACCTTCTTCGGCGTCTTAATTATGACATTCAAGTTACCCTTGCCTTGTATTTTGCTGTCCATGTGTGCTTGCTAACTGGGGTTTGCTTATATTGTGTTCTCGAGTCTCTGTACACCATTTGTGGCCACTAACAAGTATTTTGGCCATGAATAGTTGCTGCAGAAAGAATAGGCTTGCTCAGCAACTTGCATATTCAATGATAACTGGTGCACATCTCGCTAACATGAACAGAGCATGTCACTGACAGACATTTGAGTTTCAGACTCCCTCCTTCAGAAAATGCATGCTAACAACACCTGACCTGTTACTTTAGCAATTTTGTTCTAAGTTTATCAGAACAGTTCAGATTTATCTTGTACCTCTAATAATAGCACCATGGCTTGTTTTCAAAAGAATATTACTCAGTGCATCTTAATTTCCAATAGTAATGTCTAGGAAGAATGATTTATTTATGCAATGTAACTGCAGAGCTTGTAACCAATGGGTAAGAACAGAAAGATTCAAGGTTTGTTGGTATGATAGCTAGGATACTTGCCATCCATAGACTGGTTTCCTACGGTTTGTTACAATCATTATGATTAGCACTGTCAATTAATATTTATGCATCCCTATTCAGTGCTGACTAATTTTCCTAGTCAATCTGTGATAGTCAAAACTCACCAAAAGTAGTGCAATTTTATTGATGTTTACATGGCAGAGATTTTTAGGAAATTCACATACTCTTCTTGGGATACAGACAGTGGACAGTCCTATAATGGCACATGGAATACCAGTGTTATTATTAGTGTATGTAAAATTACTAATCCTAATTTGTCTTCTGGATATCTGGGCTGTTGGTGATCTTTTTCAAATACAGAGATATTACCACATTACCATCTCATCAGATCTGCAACAATGCTATAAAGTATACTATGAAATTTTAGAATTTGTAAAATGTGTTTTGGAGCTATAGACCGGGCTTTACCAGATTTCATTAATGTTACAAATATCAGCATGTTCTATGTGGATAAAAGCATTCTTCTTTTTGAATTCGGAGAACTATAAAAAAGAGACGGGTCTATATTACAAGACCGAAAGAGCAGAACCGCGAACACCTAAAGAGTGTAAAAAATGGAACCTCGAAGTGCTGTTTGTCAGATCGCGGTACAGTGAAGCTTGGAATATTTGCCCTTTCCTCACTGTAGTGCGATCTCAGAGTTGGAATATATCTTTAGTGGGGTGGGGTGGGGCACAGCCCCCCACAATAGCAAGTTCGAGGTTCTGTTTCTTTCGCTCTTTAGGCGTTCGGGGTTTTAATTTTTCGGTCTTTTAATATAGACCCAAAAGAGACTGGTGATGAAAATTTCCTGAGACAGAGAGAGAGAGAGAAGCTTGTTAGGGGCAGAACACTCCAGCCATTTACATATCTGTCTCAAGGGTTTTCAGCATGAATTTTCCAGTCTGTGACACCAAGCATTCAGAAGAATTTGCAGTTCATTTTGTTTTTTTAATTATTAGTGGTGCAGTCAGTGATTCGCAGGATGACTTACACCCGAAACTGGGACTCAAATGGTCAACTTTTTTCCTTGATGTTTGGGTACCATATGAGTTGATTGGAGATTTCACTAAGCAGACATTTTTCTATGCTTACTAAGATGTTTGATGACCTCATCACATGCAGGTACAGATCAGGATGGAAAACCTTATATACAGGATTATGAGAGGGTCACTGATCTGAAATGACGTATTAGAACTGGGGAGTCTACCTCTACAAAGAGGACAGGGTTCAGTCCTTGGATTGCTTCTTTTTGGCATTTACTTCTCAGAAGTCAAGGCGAAGGTCAGTGGTCACTGGCTGACTAAATTTACAGATGATTTCAAATTAGGAACTGTCATTGAATTTCACACTGACACAAATGTTCTCCAAGAGAGGCTGACACAGACAAACAACTGGTGTCTAAGCCATGGACTAAAATTAAATGCCAAGAAATGCATAATAGTATCCTTTGGGAAGTCATCCATCCCTGGTAACTACCATATTGACAACACACCCCTTAGAGGTGACCCAGTAGTTAGGCACTTAGTGACACATAGATAGTAATCTAGCCTTTGACTATTACGTGTCTACAGTGGTGAGGAAATCATTCTGTGTTGCACAACTTATAAATAAAGGTATTTCATCTAAGTCCAAGGAGGTCATTGTTCCACTGCATTCGGCATTCATCAGACCTATCATTGAGCACAATGCCCCTTTGGTATGTACCTAATCAGGCATATCCAACATCTGGAATGTCCACAGAGGTTCCTTACTAAAAGAATACAGGGCGTATGTAATATGTCCTATGCAGACTGTCTCAAGGCCCTATCCCTGTAGTCTGTCTCCTACAGGCTTTGATGGGAGATCTATGCCTGGTATACAGGGCAATGTCAGACCCCACTCTGATGGACCTCCTGCATATCCACAAAACAAACAGTACCCAGAATTACCTGTTCTAAAGACTTAAACCTTGCCTGGGATATAAATAGAACCTGCTGGAGAGATAGGTATGTATGAAGAAGAGTTCCTCCCTAACCCAATTCAAGTGCAACTTGGATAATTGGATGGAAAAATGGAAATTCATCCCTGGTTTGGCATCTGTCTCTAATGCAAACAGGTAACCTGTAAATGGTTCATCTCTCAGGCCCATGCTTACACTTATCAAGGGTATCAGAACATGTCAGAGATTTGGGATGTATGGCTAGGTTTAAAAAGGCCCTTGTGGTCATTAGCCTAGTAAACGCCTATGAATCTGTGAACCTGTGAATTTGATCGAGACATAAATGCCAAGAAATTCACCTTGAGAGTGAAGCTCGAGAGGTGAATCACTCTTGCATTCATGAATCTTGGCATTCATGTTGAGACCATCCTATTGATAGTTAGAATGGGGGGCTTGAGCATAATTCTTTGTAGTGCATGGAGTTTTATCTGCTCCATGTACTAGTAGTTACAGTAAAAAAGTAAAAAAACTAAGTGGTTTGCTAGTTTTCAAAGCCATAAAAGCACTTAACAAATGCTGTCAATGCAGTCCCTTATGTTTACATTCACCGTCCATGCCTCTTCCATGCCTCTTAACTGTCCAGGCTTTTGCTGAATGTCAAGATTTTTCCCCTGCTATGTTTGATCTGTTTCTCATAAAATCCATGTTTTTTGTATAAATTACTAAGGAATGAATTTATAAAATAATGAAAGACATTTGAGTTTCAGGCTTCTTATCCTTCAGAAAATGCAGATGAACAAATCCTTTTATTCTAGTAGCATTATACATTTATAACAGGAAGTCAGCGACATGTTAACAATGGATAGCAGAAAGAAAGAAATCTTTTATTGTGCCACTGTCATTTGCTGGTCAGTACAGGAAGATTTCATTGCCTATAACAACACTCTCACCTCCACAAAATCCCAAAACTACAACAGGTTACCAAATAAAGGAAAGAAACCATGTCCTAAAAAAAGCAATTTATTCTTCTAGCGCCTCGATATAACCACCTTCATCGAATAAAGAAGCTACAAAAAGACACTCCTTATATATTACACTGCTAATAACATCACATCAATTAATTAAACAATCAACTTTTAAAGCAAACACTTCCAATTCATTTCATTGTTTAAACCTTTTGGAATCAATGTATTATACTTTAAAATATAAATACTTTCTTTATACAATAATCTTTGTTTCAATAACTTATCAGTTTTGAAATTTTACTGCCTAGCCTGACACATGACCATAACAACTTAAGCAAGGAATGATTAACATTTGTTAAGATCAGGTCTCACGCAAATATCTATCCCAGCAGAGTGCTGCCCCCCTGACATCTCAGATGCTCAGGTAAGAGCCGCCCTCTCCAAAGCAAAAAACACAGCATCAATGGGACCAGATGGTGTCCCAGGCTGCGTCCTACATGAACTCCAAGAAGAGCTAAACCCAAGCATAAAACTACTGTTCAATCTCAGCCTTACTACAGGATATGTGCCCAAAGAGTGGCGTACAGCAACAGTGGCCCCTCTCTATAAAGGTGGTGCCTCAACGGATCCTGGAAACTATCGCCCCATAAGCCTGACTAGCTTGGTCGGCAAAGCTATGGAAAGGATCATCATGGACCTCATAAATAAAGATATTGGGGACCAACAAACACTGGATCCTACCCAGTTCGGCTTTGTTAAGGGCAGATCCTGCCTTTTAAACCTGGTTGATTTCTTTGAAACAGTCACCAAGGCCATTGACGAGGGGAAGGTGGTCCACACAGCCTACCTGGACCTCGCAAAAGCCTTTGATACAATACCCCACTCGGGCATTATAGATAAGCTCACCAGCTTAAATATAAACCCCTATGTCACTAGATGGATTGCAAACTGGCTCAAGGACAGAACCCACATGGTTAGAAATGATGGAGCCATGTCAGACTCCAAACCAGTTACAAGTGGTGTCCCACAAGGCTCAGTCCTGGGACCTCTCTTGTTCGGTATATATTTCTCGGAGGTACAGGCCAACACAGAAGGACTGTGGCTGACCAAGTTCGCAGATGACTGCAAACTGGGTGCCATAATCGACTCTCCAGCCGACACAAGCATCCTCCAAAAGGGCCTCATAGAAACAGACAACTGGTGCCAGAGCCATGGCCTCAAGCTAAATGCCAAAAAGTGTATAGTCATCCCCTTTGGAAAAAACAAAGTGCCCACAAATTACCACATAGGTGATAATCCATTAAGTACAGAAGAAGTAATTAGGGACCTGGGGACCCAAGTTGATAGCAATCTCTCATTTGACAACCACGTGGCCATAGTGGTTAGAAAAACATTTTATATAGCCCACCTAATCATGAAGGGATTCACATCTAGATCAGGGGAGGTCATCGTGCCTCTTTACTCATCCCTCATCAGGCCCATAATTGAGTACAATCCCCTTTTGGGATGTACCTTACCAGACACCTGCAGCAACTGGAAAGACCCCAAAAGTACCTCACCAAGAGGATCAAAGGACTCAAACAGATGCCATATGCTGCACGGTTAAAGAAACTCCAGCTCTACTCAGTGGCATACCGCCTGTTCAGGGGTGATCTGTGCCTAATGTATAAAGCCATGTCCAACCCAGAATTAATGGACAAATGCTGCACCTCAGAAAATCCAAATCCCATCGGGCTACGCGCTCGAGAGACTTGAACCTCAGCACTGAAATAAATAGGACATGCTGGAGGGACAGATTCATAACCCAGAGGCTCCCTTCACTCTGGAATAAAATCCCAGTCCAGGTTAGGCAGAGTCCCTCATTGACTCTCTTCAAGAGGAATCTTGATGAGTGGATGGAAGATCGTAGGTTTACCCCGGGTATCACTTCTGTGTCACTGTTAGACAGAGGCACAGTATACTAACCTCGAAAAAGGGCATAGCAAAATAAATTTAAAATGGGTGGCGAAAGCCAAACACATTCTGGCTAGGCTTATAAATGCCCTAGGGCAGATAGCCTAGTATGAACCTATGAACCTATGAACTACTCTAGCACTTAACAGATTTGACTTTTTCTGAATATGGATTTGTAATCACCATGCTCAATGCACCAAAAGGTTGTTCACTCTAACATGTTCAGTGATCATGCCATTATTATCTTTGATTGCTTTATAATTAGTTGAGATGTGAAAATTTGTGGCCCAGCATTGCATGGCATTGTTACAAAACTCCTTGCAAAGTTATGTCTTTTTTATGCACAATGGCATCACAGCTTCATAGTTTCATTATTATCTGTGCAGTTGGGAGTCTCTTCTAGTATTGTGCCAGGGCTATTGAAAGAGATTTTTGTCCACTCTATGAACTTTGAAATGTTATAAGTTACATCTATGCACACAAATCTCTTTTGGTACCACCTCTTTCAAGTCCCAGTAGCAATATTAATTCATCATTTCATAGGCAAGGTATTTTACAGAAACTCCCCCTTTATATGCCTGTTATGCTCCAGAAAATTTTTATCCGTCACAATATGACATTGCCTTATATAATGGGGGTTCTTTCAATAACTTTTCTATGAATGGCAAATTTTAAACATTAGTGTCATTTAGAAAGATTTTTTTCCCTCAGTTACATTACAAATTAAAGACCTGAAGTTCCTTGCTGTAACTTCAGTGCTTTACAGTGCAACTGCTTGGAGATAAATTATAGGTTCTGCATATGTTTGCTAAATAAGAATCATATGAGAGCATTTGTTTACATAACTTATGCTATAAAAGAAACTGTGGGAAAATGATTCTGGAAATGAAAGAAGGCAACATTGTAAGCAATAACAATAGCGGATATAATGAGCACTTAGATTGCTCAGATCTTTGGTACATTGCAAATGAGGGAGGTCAGAGCATCAAGAAAAAATCAAAGATTCATATAAGACATGAAATCAGTGGTGCTTTTTCCTTCTTAGTGGAGCATTCAATATGTAAAAATCAACCAGGCTTTAGCATTTGGTTAGAGTAAGTTTGTGGAGCTGACAACTTGTTTATGGCATGTAACCTCCTTAGAAGTCCTGGTTATTAATTAGGATATAGACAACAAAGAAAAGGCATACATAATACCATTAGTAACCAATAGTACATAGTCGTGAAAATGCATGCAGAAGTATTCAATAGGGGAGTAATGGTACTATACTCAATTACATTAGTGTCAGTCAGCTTTAAAACCTAAAACCAAGGACAAGCTGAAAAACGGTTTCAATAACTAAAAATCTGGGGTTGTTTTTCAGAAGAAAAGAATGCATACTGACACAGAATCCCTGTCAGACAACAACCTGAATAAGGCATAGCAACTTAGTGAATGAATAAATTCCATGAATGGGATTCATGTAAGTTGTACTTATAGTATAAGGTGGTATAATTCAGTTATAGGTTCATAGGGGTGTAGTAGGCTAATGACCCTGGAGCCTTTAGAAGTCTAGCCCATAGGATTACTCTGGCATCATGCCACCCAACCTTAGTTCCCAGTGCTTCTGTCGAGTAAAGCCACTGGAGTGGTCCCTGGGGTGAATTTCTTATTTTCCATCCACTCTTGAAGAGGGCCAGTGAGGTGCTCTGCTTGACATGTATGGGAAGTCTATTCCATAGCATGGACAGTCTTTGGCTTTAACCAGCCCTGCCAAGTCTCAAACCCAGGACCCTCTGCACTACACCATGTGAGATGTAATAAGCAGTGCTGCCAAGTCTTGAACCTAGGACCCTGTACACTATAGCCAGAGCAATGTACCACTACACCATTTTCATCTGTTATATTAAATTGCACAATACTGTGGTTTCTAATACTTATCTAGAGAACAAAACTGCAGAGCACAAAATAATGTGTGGGATGCAATTGACTTTAACCTACAGTAACTATTTCCATGTTAGAAACAAGACAGTGATCTATTATGTTTTACTCAGTAAAACATTTAAGACTGTAAATTTCAGAGATCAGACTCACACATAGGTGTTATGCTAAACAGCTAGATAGTATGTCTCCAGTGGACAAGTTTCTCCTCTCCTGCCCTTTTGATATGCATTGTGTCTACAAAGACAGGAGGGAAGATGACCATCTAAATGCTTTACCTGTAAATGCTCATCTCAGCCTGCATCACAATATCCTGGAATGCATTCATAGTACTACCGGGTTACACAAGAAATACAACAACATTATATTCCAACATTGTGCTAATTGCTATGGATAAGTGGTAATGGGTACTGTAGTGCTGCATTAGGTTAGACATAGTTCAATGCAGTGATTTGCAACAGTAAAGGTGCCATGAGGGTTCCTCTTTTATAGTATATATCTCTGCTGTGTAGTCCTGCATGTGGCAGAATCAGATTTTTCATGAATTATAGTCTCTGTGGGGTTGGATTTGTTAATGTACAAGTACATGGAATTAAGCTAGTGTCCATGTTCCAGTCATTATTAATATTAAGTTTTATCAATTAATTTTTAATACAAAACTAATCACAGAATTGCAATACAAATGACAAATGAAAACTATAAAACAGAAAATTTAAAAAAGCTGCTTGTCAGGAAAATCCATAATTTAATTTTAAATTACTAATAGTACAATAAATATAACAATACATTAAATTCAGAAGCACATAAAATAGTTACTGTGACAAATTTACCTTTTAGGTAGCCAGTCATAAATAACCTAGACTAAGAAGGAAACTATCCAGACACCTAAATAAGGTGATTTTTATAAACTGCTTCAGCTGGTAATATAATAATGAAGACAAATTCTCTCACTTTGTTCATCTTTCCAAAACCAGGAAACATGTAACCTCTGACTTTCCTTGGCTTTCAAATTACCCTCATGTTGCCTACAAAATCAAAAATCATACAGCTGCTATGCTTGAAATTCTTCTAACCAAACTGCGCTGCGTCAAGCAAAGCTTCTCTTCTCTTAGCCAAATGTCTGGGAAGTTATTCTCTCTCATCTTAAAGAAATTATGGAATACCCAACATTTTCCACAGAACTAACACTGCATCAAGCAAAGTTTCTCTTCTCTTGGCCAAATGTTTGGGAATTCATTCTCTCTCTCTTCTTAAAGAAATTATGGAATACCCAACATTTTCCAAAGAACTAACATCCTACTTAACAAATCAATCTAAATACAAATTCATTCAGACAAATGACATGACATAAACCATCAGACACCTCTTTTTAACTCCCATCACAATTAATGAACTCTCGTTTACTGCATGTACTATGAATTCTTTCTTTGCTCCAGTCCTGGAACTTAGGTCACTTATAGTTTTTTCAAATTGTATTACTGTCTTTATAGTACAATAACTAATGCCTTAGCAGCTATTTATTACTCAGTAAAGCCTAGATGATTTTTTTTGGTGTGCAAACAATTTTAGATTCAGCAAGTGTCGGTTAGAGGACACGCAAGCATGTGCAAACAGGGAAAGTTCTGTGGAATGTAAATTACCTTAAAAGCACTTGAATCTTATGCAAATGACCCAGGCGGAGTGATCCAACAAGCAGAAAGGCATTCTTGTAGGATCTGTGTCAATGTCCATAGTGTAAATGGAAATTTTCCACGTACAGGAGCCTACACAGATAGAAGGATGTAAAAGTCTACAAATATGGACATCTCTCCTGAAAATGTTAGATCACATACATACATATACGTGCAAAATGAACATTGTGGATGTCTGAAAAGGGAAGGAATATGTAAAATAAATAATTTGTTTAAATAATTTTGGTGTGTTTCTGCTATGTGCCACAGTGCACAAACATGCTTAACAGAAATAAAAAAATAAAAAATAACATTTCTAATATGGTTTTTCACAAATGTACTATAGTGCTTTGCATCTGGTCCATACAATGGTGCATACGTGCTGTTACCCAACTCCCACAGCTATGAACAGTGTAGCTTCCAGGTTGTCAGCAGGGATATGTATGCAAATGAGGTGGATTTCCTGAATTGCTTAAAGGAGCAACCATGTCCGCGTATCCACTTCATGAAGGCTCCTACACCATGTTGAAATTCCCAGAAGATGTGGATGACATCAGAGAGGTGTGTCTTATTATTTTTAAGATTTTGTGTTCCCAGTGTATTTGTTTGCCTGGCACACCACATAGCTTTGTGTGTCCTCGCGAGCAGACTACCCATGTGACAGTGATGATGAAGGCAGCAATCAATTTAAACCGGATATCTTAAATAAATATTTTATGACTTTTGTATAAGCTATGCTGTGCGCCATGGTGCTTATTGCCATGATTTTGCACTAATGTAGGGCCTTTAAATTATGACAGTTATATCCTGGGCAGCTGAACTGTATCATAATTAGCCAATCCCACTTGGTGGACCTAAACCAGAACTGTATAAAGTATGCATACACTCTATATTCTGATTTTCCCTCAATAGTCTGGATCACTGGAGTAGAGACTTGGGAGTTTTAACTGTGGTAATGCTAGGAGCTGCTGCAACTCTGCTACATACGTATGTGCTAAATGCTGAAGTTAATGCTGCTGGTGCTGCTGACAATAGGTCTAGGATGAGAAGGAGAAGAGTGTTCAGGCCAGGGTAACCTTCCAGGAGAGACATGAGCTGGAGAATCTACAATGCTACAGGGTGGACAGGGACATATTACAAGAGCTCAGTGAGCTCCGCCACTCTCAACTCAGAGCCAGGGCTAACAGAAGGGAACCCATGCCAGTGGAAATAAAGGTATGTGTAGTAATTAGGAAACTAGCTACAGATACTTTTTTTGAAAGACCAACTGGGGACATGATGGGGGTGTCATAGACATCTCCATCGAGGATACTCTACCAATTCCTGGATGCTATGCTTCCACATGCCAGTGGGCACATATCTTTTCCCCTTAACTGTGAGACAAGGTCCAGCAATATACAACACTACTACAGTGTAGCATACTACCTTGAAGTACTGGGTGCCATAGATTCCCCCCATGTACACATCAAGGCACCACCTGGTGAGCAGGGTACAATCTACGTTAACTGCAAGGGGTACCACTCCATCAACGGCAACACCGTGTGCACTGTCCAGAGGGTTATCCTGAATGTGTGTGCTGGTAACCCTGGCAGCTATCATGACTCCCATATCTGGCACACATCACAGCTGTCAAAGTAGCAATAGCTGAATGAAATGTCCAACAAAATCACCACAGTTGAGCAAAAAAAAAAGTTTTATATAAAGGTTTTTTTACACATCACAGCTGTACCAGATGTTTGCTAGGGGTGAAATCACACAGGGTCATTACTAGGGGATGCTGTCTGCGCCCTGGAACCGTGGATGATAGCACCCATCAGAAATGCACACACATACCTATGGAAGAATGCCATAATGAGGCACATGCACAAACTAGGAACTTCATAGAGTGTATGTTTGGGCTTCTGAAGTCATGGTTCCAGTGCCTCAATATATTTGGTGGAGCCCTGCAGTGTACTCCAGCCACATGTGCACAGATATTCACAGCATGTGCTATGCCACACAATCTGATCCTGTGGAAACAGTTGCAGCAGGATTAGCAAAGAGAAGGGATACAACCCCCCCCACCAGTGCCTAGGTCACCACAGCCACAGTCACAGGAGGACTCTGAGGAGGAATCCTCTACAGATGTCTCTGTAGGCAGACCTAGGCATGCTCAGTAGGCCCTGGCTTTGGCTAAGAGACAATGCATAGCACATTCACAGACAACCTAGGGACTTAGGGGCTGACACCTTACTTCTACTTATATACATAAATTAAAATTAATGCCAGGCAACTCACACATCCTGTACCTATACTGGCTGTGTATTGTTTGCATCAGACAGAGTCAGCCCTAAACTACAGTTGTGTCAACTGCTGCATTTGTAGGGTAGATCTGTCTGGAACCTACATAGTAGTTTAGTGCATTGTTATGATATATCATTGTATGTATGGACCAGGTACATTATGCAAGTAATTATTGTGAGATAGTTGGATAGAATGACATCCACACAGGACTACAGATAGCCATTCCACTAAAATATTTCAATGTCTATTCAGTAGGCCTCATGCATGGAATATTCATGCAGTCCTACTACAACAGATTACTGGTACATGATTGAAGGGAGATGTTAGACAGCGGGGTTAAAATGATAGTCAAACTATCGTGCATCTCAGCAGAACATGTGGTGTTGTTCCCACACCCACAACACAGCAGTGTTCCTTTGTAACTGCTGTAACAGTAACTCATCAGTGGTGTATGAGCATTTCACTCAGCCTTAGGACAGCACTATAGAAAATGATCATACATTGTATGTCTTAGACAACAGCAGAATAACCAATGTACATATTTATGCAGGTAACGGTGTGGTGAATGGCCACCCTGTCTGTCAAGCAGCTTCTGTTGCTCAAAGGACTAAGGCAATCACCATGTGATGGCATTAATAGCTCTAATCTAGAAGAATCCACTTTTTTTGGATGTGCGGTATTAATAATTTGTGTTCTACAGACTGCCAGTCTGTGTCTGCTGTACTATTTTAACTTCTTTCACATATTAATTACATAAGACAACTTTAGAAAATCTTAGCCAATGTGAGTAAAGTGCAACAGTGCAGAAAAAGGGACAGATGTCATATTGTATAACACACAAAATCCCGGACTGGAGTACAGCTAGATGTGGGCTGGAGGCAGTTTATAAACCTCCCACTGGGCAGGCTCAACAGAGCCCAATTCCATTGCTCCTTGCACAATGACTTTTAAACTCATACACACACACACACCTATATATATATATATATATATATATATATATATATATATATATATATATATGTATATATATATATATATATATATATATACATATATATATATATATATATATATATATATATATATATATATATATATATATATATATATATATATATATATATATATATATATATATATATATATATATATATATATATATATATATATATATAGGTGCGTGTGTGTATGCCTGCATTGCCTGATATACCCAGATTATGGTGAGTAAAGCTGCACTATAACACATATATAATGTTGGTCAAAGGACCAAAAGTAAGGGCTCAACAGTAGATAATGCACTTACTTACAGCCCCCTGTGCCTCCTGGATGTCACTGCACATGCACCAACAAGTGAAAAAGTTGTGTAATGTATAATGTTGTGTACTCATGCATTGATAGGGCAAATTGTTTTTGGCCACAGGAGTGCCCATCCAAATGCAAACAGACATGTATGGCCAAAACAGCTACTGTTTCCACATAGCTAGGATAAAAAACAGTTGTCTGGCTGCTATGCTACTAGATGTAGATGACAGTAAGAAGCAATGCCACTCTGCAGGCCACACAAGATGCTCAATACAGGGCTTGTTTATCTCCTCTACAAGTAGTTCTCCTGCAGTCATTTATAAAGCAGATATGAGCTGTGGTGTATGTGCCAAGTACTGCGTTCTGTAGTGCGTAAGACAAAATAGGTATGGGTTCTAATCTCACTCAGCTCACTTGTTGTGTGTGTGTGCATGCGTGTGTGTGTGTGTGTGTGTGTGTGTGTGTGTGTGTGTGTGTGTGTGCGTGTGCAAGTGCGTGTGCATGTGTGTGCGTGTGTGCGTGTGTGTGTGTGTGTGTGTGTGTGTGTGTGTGTATGTTTATCTCCATGGAAAACAAGTGTGAATCCCTCACTGACTTGCAAACTGCAATGCATCTGCACTTTTTGGCCCTTTCAATTGATGCAGGCCACCAAACTCCTGCCTTTCACAAGGGCTGCTGATGTCATCTACCGAAAGACTACCAACAGCCACTATAAAGTCAAAATTAAATTGTGGTGCGTGAGTCCTGTAGTGTGTAAGATTAGATAGATAGATAGAGGTGCAAATCTTAATCCAGCCCACTTGGTGTGTCTGTGTGTATGTGCATTTCCCTACAAAATAAATATGATTACCACACTGACATAGGAAGAGGCAGGATTTTGCACTATTTTGGGCATAGCAGGTGATGCAGGCCTCCAAATTCCTGTCCTCCACAAAGCCTGCTGATGTCATCTAGCATAAGACTACCTAAAGACATTAACATCAGCCTTGACCTGTGGTGTGTGAGTTAAGTACTCTGATCTGCACTGGGTAAGTCTAGATAAATAGGAGTTCTAATCTTATTACAGCCCACTTGGGGTGTGTGAGTGCTGTGTAGTGTTTTGCAAACAATAATTGGTAGTGGTACTATTCTCACTGTAGCCATGTTGGTGTGTGTGGATGTTAGAGCATTTTACATCAGCCTATGGCATCATAGGATCATTGGAATTTACTAGGCTAACAGCTCTAAGGCCCTTACAATCCTAGCCAAGTTCTTACCCTTATTTACACAATCAGCACGTATTGCCCCTGTCCAAGAGGGACACAGGCAGAACCCCGTTGGTGAAATTATGATGACCCATCCAATCATACAGATTGCATCTGAAGAGTGCCAATGAGGTGCTCTGTTTGACATTAAATGGGAGTCTGTTCCAAAGGTTTTTTAAGCTCTGGTAGACGTAGGATCATGGGATCATAGCAGGTTACTAGGCAACTGGCCCTGGGGCCCTTACAAGCCTAGCTAAGAGTTTATCCCCAAAAATAAATCTCAATCAGCACATGTCGCCCATGTCAATGAGGGACACAGGTGGAACCTCTGGTACAGATTTGTGGTTTCTTATCCACTCATCATGGTTGCACTTGAAGAGGGTCAGCGAGGTACTCTGTTTGATGTGTATGGGAAGTCTACTCCAGAGAAGGGGCAGCCTCTGGGAGACAAACCTGTCTCTCCAGCAGATTTTGTTGATGTTGCATATTAGATTCAGGCCTTTTGAGTGGTAATGCGTGAGGAGTTAGACTTATGGATATGGAGCATCTCTAGCAGAGCAGGGTTCAGGATTGCCTTGTAGGCTAGACACAGATCACCTCCGATCAATCTGTATGTACTGAATAGAGTGATAGTGATCTGAGCCTGCCCACATAGGACAGGTGTTGGAGGCCATGGACTCTCTTTGTGAGGTATTTATGTGGCCTTTCCAGTTGGTGCAGATGTTTAGAGAGGTGCAAACCAAATGGGGCATTATACTCATTTTTTGGTCTAATGAGGGAGGAGTACAGAGAGGTAATAACCTAATTTTCTCTGGATGCAATCCCTTTACTTATGAGATGAACCAAGCAAAAGGCTTTTCTGACCACTGCTGCTATATGCTGGTCAAATATGAGATTGTTACCAACCTGTTATCCAGGTCTCACACCACAGGTTGTTTGCTTAGGCTGCTGCCGTTGATGTGGCAATCAGTAGGGGCCTTGTGTCTGCTGAATGGTATGATGATACATTTTTTTGCATTTAGCCTAAGGCCATGACTTTAGCACCAGTCATTAGTTGCTGTAAGACCCTCTTGCAGTATTTTGATATCATTTGGGCAGGCAAAGACAGCATCCAACTTACAGTTAGTCATCCGCAAACTGGGTCAGCCACAGGCCTTTTGTCTTTGCCTGGACCTCTGAGAAGTACATGCCAAAGAGTAGGGGTCCCAGGACAGATCCCTGGGAACTCCACTAATGACAGGTCTGCTCTCAGAAGTGGAGGTGCCTATTTTGACCTTGAGTGTCCTGTCGGTGAGCCAGTTGGCCGCCCACCTGATGAGAAAGGGATTTACTCCAAGTTGTGTTAGCTTTTCGATGATGCCTGAGAGGGGGATTGTGTCAAAGGCCTCGGCCAAGTCAAGATAAGCTGTATGTACTGACTTTCCATCATCCAGGGCCTTGTTGACAGTCTCAAAGAAGTCAATCAAGTTCAACAATCAAGATCTGCCCTTGATGAATCAGATCTGGGTGGGGTCAAGTGCTTGGAGATTGCCTATGTCCTTGTTTATGAGATCCATAATAATACGATCCATGGCTTTACACATTAGACTTGTCAAGCTAATGGGGCAATAGTTTCCAGGGTCAGTACTGGCATGACTTTTGTGCAAGGGGATGAGATTGGCAGTTCTCCACTATCCTGGAATGAAGCCTGTACATAGGCTGTGGTTGAATAGGGTGGTCAATGGCGAAGCCAGTTCTTGCTGGAGATGGTGCAGAATACAGCCTGGGATACTATCAGGTCCCATGAAAGCTGTGTTCTTAGCCTTGGATAGGGCCTTTAATACTTGATCTATGGAGATATTAGGTGCAGGACAAGTATCGAGGATGTTGAAAGGGCCTTTGGGGGGGCAGGTGGGTGAATTCTGTGCTGAACCTATCTGCTAGTAGGTTGGGTAAGTCAACAGGATCAGTGTAAGTGATACTGTTAAGTACTAACTCAGAATAAACTTGAGCTTTGCCATGGAGGTTCCTGACATAACTGAAGAAGGCTTTGTGGTTTCCCTTTGTTTCGGAGGCTAGTTTTCATTCATTTAGAGTATTTCACTAGTGATCTAATTTGCTTGTTGAGGCTAAGGAGAGAGTTTTCCCAATTCAAAATTTGTTCTTTTTTACCCTTGGACAACAGTTTTGTCCTTTTGTTGTAAAGCCTGTTGATAGAGGATGTCCACCAAACAGGTTTGTGTTTCCTTGAGGAGCAGATTTTAGTTCTGTTGGGTATGGCTGAATCCATGCAGTTATACAGGTGCTGGTATACTGCATTGGCCTACTGTTCAGCATAGTTGTCTGCATCCTCTGTGGGTAGGGTGGTGTGAAACTACAGATACCCTTCCATAGGAGGTTGTAGTCAGCTTTTGAGAAGTTTTTTAGCTTGATTACGGCTGGGGGGGGGGGTAGTATAGAAACTTCAGATGAGACAGTCCGATTGTTGAGTGAGTGCATTAGTGCAGGAATAGTTCACCCAGTCTATGGTGGGGTAGTTGAAGTCACCAAGGATATCTCCCTCCAGATCACTTCTGAGTAGTCTGTATGAGACTAAAGTGACAGTGATTTCAGATGATCCTCATAGGCCAGATGCTAAAGACTTGAATTTGCCTTGTGAGGGAATTTTGTGGTCTCTGCAACTGCTACTGGTGCTTGGAAATTTACGTAACAAAATGGCCATTGTACTCAAATACTGGCCTGATCATGGAAGAGTACATGGAAGTTATAACTACTTCATATTCTGCTAATAATGCCCTCACTTATGACATGAGCAGGATATAATTCCCTTCTTACCACTGTGGAGACATGGTGATCTAAGGTAAAGTAGATGTAAACCTCTGTGCCCAGGTCTCTCACCCTGAGTACGTATGTAAGGTGTTGCTATTGATGTGTTACTTAGCAGGAACATTGCTGGTACTGAAAGGAATGATACTACATATATCTGCATGGAGATTAAGGCCATGATTGTGGCGACAATCATTTGGTCATGTATGACCCTCTTGTAGGATGTTGACATAATTTGGAGATTCTATGACTGCTTCCAGTTTGCAGGCATCAGCATACCTTGTCAGCCACAGACATTCACTTTGTGTTTGTACATCTGATAAATGGATTCCAAACATTAGAGGACCCAGGACTAAACCCTGTGGACCACCACTGGTTACAGCTCTGCTATTGGAGGCGGATACCCATATTCTGACTATATGAGTTCTATCAGTGAGCCAGTTAGTGACCCCTCTACAAATATTACTCTTGATTGCTAGCTTGGGGGGGTTGTCAATGATGCCTGAGTGGGAATAGTGTCAATTGGCTTGGCTAAGTCTAGGTGGTTGTATGCACAGATATCCCCTCATCCAGGTCATTGGTGATTGCCTCATAGATGTCCACTAGGTTTAACAGGCGTGATCTACTTTTCACAAATCCATACAGTGTAGAGTTAAGTGTTTGTAGAGTACCTATATTTTTGTTGATAAGGTCCATGATAATTTGGCCATACAGATATAGCTAGTCAGGCTAATAGTTCTCTAGTTCCTGTGATCAGTGGAAGCACCACCTCTGTGCAAGGGGATAACAGTGGCCATTTTCCAGTCAGTTGGGATGCAGCCAGTGGTTACACTATGATTGCAAAGAGTTCCCAGTGGTGTCAGTAATCCATGCTGGATACCATGTAGGACGCTGCCTGTGAAGTTAGCAGGTGCAATAGATGCTGTGTTTGTCACCTTAGAGAGGGCATTTACTACTTGCTCTTTAGAGATACAAGGCATGGGAGAAGTTGTAGGGATATCATGGTGTACGTGTGGTGGGAACAGGGGAGTGCAGTTTTCATACAACCAGTCAGTCAACAGATTACCTATGTTAACAGGCTTGTTATATGTGGTATCATTAACTACGAGTTTGGCAACAATGAGGGCCTTTCCTTTTATGTTACACATGTAACTATATGATGCCTTGTGGTTTTCCTTTGTGGAGGAGGCTAATTTTGTCCCATACTTTGTTTTTCATGACTTCACAATGGCACTTCTTTGCTTGTTTAAGCTGAGGAGAGAGTGCTTCCATTTTTGGAGGGCTCCTTCCCTCCCTCCTAATGTTAGGCACCAGTGTCTACCTCTTATTGTAAATTCTGCTAATGGCAGTTGTCTACCAGGCTGGCTGTTGTGCCATGAGGAGCTTGTTTTGCCCCTGTCAGGTACAACTGAGTCAATACAGTTGTACAGGTGTTTCTATAAAGCATTGGTGTAGAGCTCGGTATAGTTGCCTGCTTCATCTGAGGGGGGTGGTGTAGTCAAGCTATTTATACCATTCCAAAGGAGGTTATAATCTGCTTTGTTGAACTTTATTACTTTACCTGCTGCAAGGGGGGGGGTTGTCAGTTGTGATACTTACTGTGAATTAGACTAGTTTGTGGTCAGATCTCACCAGTGGTCACCCATACTGGGAAGCACTCAATCTAATACATTGTCTCCCCTTGTGTGGATATCAACCCACTGATCTAGGGCACTGTAGTAAAGGAAGTCGACTAACTTCTGGGCAAGTGTGTTTGAGCATGAGTAATCTACCCATTTGATGAGTAGTTAAAGTCACCCAAAACCATCTTGTTTTGCTGTATCTTAATAGACTCAAGTAAATCCATATAAGCAAAGTAGGTGTCCTGATTCATGGAGTTGCTCCTGTAGCTGGCAATGGCTTGATTAGGTACCCTACAAGCAGTCAAGAGAACCTGCAGTTTCTCCAGGGAATCATACTGTCTAACCAATCTGATGTATTTCTATCCTTGATGAATATGAATGCACCACCTCCATTACTTTGCATGCTTTAAGTTTGAAGCCTGAATGTATGGAAGGAGGTATAGCTGCTATGGCTGTGAGGCTCTCCACAACCTTGACCCAGGTGTCTGTGACTGCACAAATGTCTGCATCTTCCCAGGTGGGAGCATCTTCCATTGAGTGGAGTTTTGTGGTGACATTCCTAGCTTTTAGCAGCATAAACATGATGTTGTTTGTAGATGGCATTTTCTAAATGGAAAATTATCCCTTGAGACAGCACATAACTGGCTCACTATGGGGGTTGCAACAGCCTTGGCCTGTAGCCAAAATCCCAGGGGTGGCAAATGAAGTCCATCTCTGGCAAAGCATTTCGGTCTGATGAGCAAGTCATCCCAGGCTGACAAATAGTGGATCTCCTTAAAATGACACCAAACACACTTAGGCAATTATTGAAGTCAATAATTTTCCATTTGTATTGAGCCATCATCCTAGGTGATGGTAAAATGCAGCTAAAGGCCAAGGGCATACCTGCCTGAGACACATAGTCTGTAAGCTCAGTCATGTCTCTGCATACAGTCCAGAGGGGTATGGCTCAAGTCGTACACACCAACAAGAACTAGGACATAGTCATAGGTTCATAGGTTCATAGGTTCATACTAAGCTATCTGCCCTGGGGCAATTATAAGCCTAGCCCAATTCTGTATGGCTTACGCCACCCCTTGATTTGAGTATACTGTGCCCTTTTTAAGGTTTAGTTTACTGTGCCTCTGTCTAATAGTGACACGAGAGTAATCCCTGGGACAAACCTATGATCCCCCATCCACTTATTGAGATTCTTCTTGAAGAGATTCAGTGAGGTGCTCTGCCTCACATGAACTGGAATTCTATTCCAGAGTGAAGGGAGCCTCTGGGTTATGAACCTGTCCCTTCAGCAAGTTCTATTTATTTCTGTGCTGAGGTTCAAGTCCCTCGAGCGTGTGGCTCTAAGGGATTTAGATTTACTGAGGTGGAGCATGTCCATTAATTCTGGATTTGACATAGCTTTGTATGTCAGGCATAGATCGCCTCAGTAGGCGGTATGCAACTGAGTAGAGCTGGAGTTTTTTTAACTGAGCAGCATATGGCATCTGTTTGAGACCCTTGATCCTCTTGGTGAGATACTTTTGGGGTCTTTCTAATTGCTGCAGGTGTTGGGTAAGGTACATCCCAAAAGGGGCATTGTATTCTATGATGGGCCTGATGAGGGATGAATAAAGGGGCACGATTACCTCTCTTGATCTAGATGTGAAACCCTTCGTGATGAGGTGGGCTATGAAGAAGGTCTTTCTAACCACTTTGGCAATGTGGTTTTCAAAGGAGAGATTGCTATCAACTTGGGTCCCCAGGTACTTAATAACTTTCTCTGTACTTAATGGGTTTCCGCCTATGTGGTAATTTGTGGGCACATTGTTTTTGCCAAAGGGTATGACTATACATTTTTTGTCATTTAGCTTTAAACCATGGCGCTGGCACCAGTTATCTGTCTCTGTGAGACCTTTTTGAAGGATGTTTGTGTCAGCTGGAGAGTTGATTATAGCGCCCAGTTTGCAGTCATCTGCGAACTTGGTGACCCATAGTCCTCCCACATTTGCCTGTATCTCGGAAAAGTATATACCGAACAAGAGTGGTCCCAGGACAGAACCCTGTGGGATGCCACTTGTGACCGGTTTCGAGTCTGACATGGCTCCAGCAACTCTCACTCTGTGGGTTCTGTTTTTGAGCCAGTTTGCGACCCATCTTATGACATAGGGGTTTATATTTAAGCTGGATAGCTTATCTATGATGCCCGAGTGGGGTATTGTGTCAAATGCCTTTGCAAGGTCCAGATAGGCTGTCTGGACTACCTTCCCTTCATCTATGGCTTTGGTGACTGTTTCAAAGAAGTCAACCAGGTTCAAAAGACAGGATCTGCCCTTGACAAAGCCGAACTGGGTAGGATCTAGTGTCTGTAGGTCCCCAATGTCTTTGTTTATGAGCTCCATGATGATCCTCTCCATAACCTTGCAGACTAAGCTAGTCAGGCTTATGGGGCAATAGTTTCCAGGGTCCGTAGAGGCTCCACCTTTGTGGAGTGGGACCACTGTTGCTGTACGCCATTCTGTGGGCACATATCATGTACTGAGGCTGAGATTGTATAGCTGTTTTATTTGAGGGATTAGTTCCTCTTGTAGTTCATGTAGGACGCAACCTGGGACGCCATCTGGTCCCATGGAAGCAGTGTTTTTTGCTTTGGAGAGGGAAGCCTTCACCTGAGCATCTGAGATGTTTGGGAGGCAGCCCTCTGCCGGGATAGATACTTGCTCTTTTGGGGGGGGGAGAAGTTTGCACTGAACCTGTCTGCCAGGATATTGGCGATGTCTGTGGGTTCAGTGTATTTTTTGTCATTTAGAATCAACTCAGAACAAGTCTGGGAGTTGCATCCCAGGTTTCTAACATAACTGAAAAAGCCTTATGATTGTCTTTGGTGTCCTGTGCAATTTTTCTCTCAAGCTGGCCTTGGAGGATTTTATGAGGGATCGTAATTTTTGCTAGTACTGATCAGAGATGCCTTCCCTATTAGGGATTTTGCTCTATCATGTAGTAGCTTCCTCCTTCTGTTGTACAGTTTATTTATGGCAGGGGTCCACCAGACTGGACGCCTGCCTTTGGATGATTGGGTCTTGGTTTTGTTTGGGATTGCATGATCCATGCATTCCTGGAGATGTCCGTATAATGCATTTATATAGGATTCTGCAGTTTGGCCTGTAGTTTCCACTGACCCTGGGGCCTTGAAGGATTCCACTTCGGTTTTGAGAAGTGAGAAGTTCGCTTTTGAGAAGTTTTTCACTGTGGTTTTCTGGGCTGGGGGTGGGGACGGGATGTGGACATCCAGTGAAATTAATTTATGGTCTGATCTTACCAATGAGGGATATACTTCTGGTGTGGAGCATAGAGTCCCCATGTTGGTAATGATCAGGTCTAGTATGTTGTCCCCTCTTGTGGGAGTGGTGACTAGTTGTTCCATAGCATTTGAGTTTATAATTTCCAGGAATCTTTGGGCTAAGGTGCTGGGGCTTGAGTAGTGCTCCCAGTCAATGTTTGGGTAGTTGAAGTTGCCCAATATAATGGTGTTCAGAGAGATCTTCATGTTCTTCAATGTTTTCAGGAAAGCCGAATGGGATTCCTGACTTTGAGAGGGTGGTCTGTAGGATGCTATAAACTGAAAAGCAGTCTTGCCCACTGTTAGTTGCACATGGATGGTCTCCGATACTTCATGCAATGCCACTAACCTGGAGGTGTGGATATCCTTGATAAATATGGAAACTCCCCCTCCTTTTGTGGTTTGGTCTGGGTTTTGGGGCTGAAAAGCATGATATGAGGTATAGCCTGGTAGTTCTGGGGTGCTCTCTGGAGCCTTGAACCAGGTTTCTGTCACTGAACAGATATTGATGTTCTCCATACTGGGGAGAGCTTCGAGTGCGTGCATCTTGAGGTTAAGACTTCTGGCGTTTAGCAGCATTACCCTTAGTTTCTTGTTCCTTGTGCTGTCTATGGGGGTGGGTTTGACTTTTGAGCCTTGCCTAAAAAAGGCACTATGGGGGTGGCAAGACCCTTTGCCAATATCCGAAAGCCCAGTGGTGACAGGTGCAAGCCATCCCTAGCGAAGCAACGTGGCTTGTCGAGCATGTCATCCCAGGCTGACAGACACTGGATCCCCTTTGAATGACACCAAAATTTTAGCCAATTTTAGCCAATTGTTAAAATCGATAATTTTGTCTTTGTTAAATTTGATTTCTGCATTAGTAACTGTATTTAGAGCACAACCTAGAGCTGTTTACTGAATTTCCTGTTTGCACTTATTTTTAAAATCGTTTTTTTCTCAAAACTTGCATTTTATCTGTCTTTGGCCTAGCACTCTTGTGTGGGGTCATTTACTGCACTGTTATAACTTGTTGATACTTGTTAACCTCTGCTATCTCTGAAAAACAAAAAACAAAAAAAATCTTGCTTTTTTCCCTCTTTTCTGATATTTAAAAAAGTTCAGTTACAGGCTTGCTGTTCTTGAACCATTTGTAAGTTTCTGTGAGGACATTTTTTGCTTGGGCTAAAGGAAAGTCTCTCTGTTGATCAGTGGCAGTGAAAAACATTGAGCAGCCTGCCTGCCCTGTGGGAGTGGTTACTGACTTGAAACTGTAGTTTTATTGGCCATTTTGGGTCAATTCCAAAACTCCTTCATCTTCCTCTCTTAAAACCTGGTTGCCTCATGGTTTTGGCGTCTTTTCAGGCTTGTTGGCTGTTGGTGAAGCACCCACCAAGAGGAGAAAACGCTGAGAGAAGAAAGGAGCCACTTTTGAGACTTTAAGTATTTTTCCTCTGTTTATTTGCTAAGTTTTTCTGCATAGCCGCCTATTTTGAGCATTTTCTGGCTTGTTAAATTTGATTTCTGCATTAGTAACTGTATTTAGAGCACAACCTAGAGCTGTTTACTGAATTTCCTGTTTGCACTTATTTTTAAAATCGTTTTTTTCTCAAAACTTGCATTTTATCTATATTTGGCCTAGCACTCTTGTGTGGGGTCATTTACTGCACTGTTATAACATGTTGATACTTGTTAACCTCTGCTATCTCTGAAAAAACAAAAAAACAAAAAAAATCTTGCTTTTTTCCCATTTTTCTGAGATTTAAAAATGTTCAGTTACAGGCTTGCTGTTCTTGAACTGTTTGTAAGTTTCTGTGAGGCCATTTTTTGCTTGGGCTAAAGGAAAGTCTCTCTGTTGATCAGTGGCAGTGAAAAACATTGAGCAGCCTGCCTGCCCCTGTGGGAGTGGTTACTGACTTGAAACTGTAGTTTTATTGGCCATTTTGGGTCAATTCCAAAACTCCTTCATCTTCCTCTCTTAAAACCCTCTTTTGCGTGGTTTTGCGCGTTTTTGTGCATAGCGCAACAGCGGGCAGCGCCGCCTAATTGGGTTTAAACTATTTCTGGCTCCACAAAGTCTGCTCTTCACTTTTTCCCTTAGAACTGCTCTATCTCTCAATTTAAACACCATATTCTCATTCTAAGGCCCTTCACTGGTCCAATTAAGTTATCCTACAAGTTAACACTATTAAACCATAAGCACTACTTACTCTTATACTCTCTACGATTACCCTGTCCTCTATTGGTCCATCTTAAATTCAGTTTCCCTATTACTCTAGCATGTCCAAAGGTCAGTCAATGGTTTCCTCTCCAGTCCAGCTGGTGAATCTGGGAATTTTGAGGCAATGTTACAACTGTCTCATGTACACGGACAACCCTCTCCTCCTCCAAACAGGTTCAAATATATGTGAGAGATGCAACTATTTAGCCAAACTGGAGGCTGAGCTCTCTCATCTCAAAACTGGTGTAACCAGTCAGGAGGAGAAGGTAACCTCACACAACACAATTTCAATATCACATAGAACCACATCATCAACCAAACACATAAATACACAAAAACATACTCGGAGGCTCTAAATAAAAATCTACCTAAGCAGCAGAGACCTCCAAAGCAGATATCCAAGCAAACGCTACCTCAAAACAAAACACACACAACACATAACCCACAAAGTCAGTGTGCCAAGCAGCCACAGCCCTTAAGGCTGAATAACACACCTGATACTCTTGTTATAGGTGACTCTATTGTCAGACACACTGACGTTCTGCTCACCAGGCTGAATAAAGAGAAGGTCACGGTGAGCTGCCTGTTGGGTGCTAGGATCCGACACATAACGCAAGCACTCAGGTCACTCTAATGCAAATACAAATATGACTCAGTCATTGTATATGCTGGTGTGAATGACCTGAGATATACCTCCCTGGACTACATGAAAAGAGACATAGAGGAGCTCTCTGATCATGTAGCCCAGGCTGGTATGACCCTGACCTTGAGCAGCATCTTACCCTCACCTAGAATTATGCCACAGTACAAAGACAAAATGATCGATTTTAACAATTGGCTAAAATTTTGGTGTCATTCAAAGGGGATCCAGAACTTGATGTTAACAGACTTGAGTGCATGTGTGATATGCCGTATCATGGCACCTCATAGAAAGCTGACAATGACCTTTTCCTTATGTAGCCTGGTGAGAGGTACATTAATGTGTCTCATGATGTAATCACCTATGAATAATATGTTTGTTTTTGTGTTCTGCCTTAGGTGTTTGACTGATGAGACAGTGGGGCATGAACTATTATGTGTGCTGTGTCCTGCAGAGGTATGATTGTGTAGTGAGCTTGTGTTTGGGTTTCTGAGGTGTCTGTTGTTTACTTATGTGTCTGGTAATAACCTCCACACATGTAGGTATGTGTGATGCAGGTCTGGGTGGAGTAGGATATGAGGTGTGTATGTTGGCAACCCGCTCATTATCATATGTACTGAATGGTATGTGAGAGAGCATGGATGCAAGGTTTTTAATATAGTCACACCTCTCACACATTGTTTTTGTGTGGAGTGGGAGTAGATGGTTGGGAATGCTATATACAGCAGTCAATGATAATGCCATTAGCAATGGATTCTTGCTTGTGTATATGTCACAACAAGCCATGTTTAGGCAGTGGCCTGATAGATGCTTGCATTAACTGTAACACTGTTATTAGGCAAGGTCACAATAGCATACCTACAAATGCAACAATGTACAACTCCAGCAAAGTTAGGGTTATGCTGCTATACCCTTGTGGTTGACAGCCTCAAACACACTGTCTGTAGACATTCTTTGCAGTGAAGATGTGCATGTCCATGCATGCACAGAAAACTTATTCAACTTTGCAGTCATTACTTTGGCATTGAAAGTCCACAATGGTTGTCAAGCAACCTGACAGCAACTGGATGTTGTGTGAAATGACATGGGAACACAGAATTGTGTTCCAATAACATAAATGCACAGTATGACATACCTGGGACATGTGGGAGAGAGAAAAACATTGGCTAAAGGTGGCCACTTCTCTGTAGTAAGCCTCACATCCATGTCACACAGATGTCCACCATTATGCTGTTGAAGGGCAGTCTGCATGAATTGCTGTGAAATTGTCATCTAATATGGATCACTGCCACTGTGAAGCTTGCTAAAGCAACCTTGGACATCTATGTCACCTGACATTAAACATTGTATTGTGGCGCAGCAGCTGTGCTCCTAATCACTATGAAGTCAGTACCCTAATCAAATCCTATGAGACTCGAAAAACAAGGCATAGTACATGCAAAAGTCAAATGATTGCTCTGGTTGCTAATCAGGGCATCTACCTGGAAAAGAGTATGTCAAGCCTACAAAGCCTTGCATTATGTGCGACAGCTGTGTGGATCAACAAACAGGCTGTGGCCTACTTCTCATCTTGAGCTTGGCTTCTGGTGAGAGTAAAAGAATAGGAGCTTTGTATCCCAGCATAGTTTGGCTTTGGTGAAATCAGCAGTAGTAGTAGCCAGGCACGAGCCATTCAGGGCATTCCCCTCTTTTATAGGTTCATAAGTTCATAGGATGGTACTCGGCTATTGGCCCTAGGACCTATACAAGCCTAGCCATACCAATTCCCTGGCTATTTCTTCCCACAATATTTACTTCCCTGGACCCCTGTCTAGCAGGGTGACTGATATGATCCCCAGGGTGAATTTCCTATCTCCCATCCAATCATCAAGGTTCCTTTTGAAGAGGGCCAAAGAGGTGCACTGCTTGACATGTATGGGCAATCTATTACAGAGTCCGGGAAGTATCTAGGTCAGGAACCTATCCCTCCAGCATGTTTTGTTCATTGTGATGACAAGGTTCAGATCCCTGGACTGTGTGGCTCTGAGGGATTGGGATTTGTTTAAGTGTAGCATGTCCAACAGCTCTGGATTTGACATGGCCTTGTATGTTAAGCAGAGATCGCCTCTGAGTAGACGATATGCAACAGAGTATAGCTGGAGTTTTTTTAGATGGTCAGCGTAGGGCATCTGCTTTAGGCCTGTGATTCTTTTATTGAGGTATTTCTGTGGCCTTTCCAGTTGTTACAGATGTCTTGAGAGGTATATACCAAACGGGGTGTTGTATTCTATAATGGGTCTAATGAGGGATGAGTACAGTGGGACAGTGACCTCCTTTTTTCTGGATGAAAATCCCTTAGTGATGAGGTGTGCCACATAGAAGGATTTCCTGACTGTTGTGACAATGTGGTTATTGAAGGTGAGACCACTGTTCATATGTGTCCCTAAGTCTCTTATCACACTTTCGGTGTTTAGTGTACTGCCACCTATGTGGTAATTCACGGGTACATATTTTTTTCCCAAAGGGGTTGACTATACATTTCTTGGCATTTAGCTTGAGCCCATGGCTCTGGCACCAAGCATCTGTTTCTGTAAGTCCCTTTTGTAGAATATCCACATAATTTGGGGATTCAATAATGGTTCCCAGTTTGCAGTCATCTGCGAACTTTGTTAGCCAGAGTCCCTTAGTGTTGGCCTGTACTTCAGAGAAGTAGATGCCAAACAAGAGCCAAACAAGAGCATTCAGCATTCTTCACAATGTAATTGTTTGTTTTCAGTACGTATTGCTTGATTAGTGTCTAACTGCAGAATAATTGTGTAAATACTCCATCTTAAATGGCAGGCTGAAACACCTGATATCCTTAAAGGGTAATTTGCATATAAACCATGTTGCCTCTCATACAAGAGGTTTAAGGTATCACACAGTGGAAACTCTAGGTTTGCTAGATTTTTCTTTTTGTGTTTTTTTAACCAATTGTTTTTTCTGTGTGACCTTTTTACTCGTTTTAGTTTGTTAGTTGGGATATTTTGTAGACACGTAAATGTTTATGGATATCAGTTGGGTACGACAGCCCTGTTTCCAATTGTGGAACATTCCTCTTATGCTTTGTGATGATGCCATAAGAAGGCAGAATCATGCATGTCCACAGCAAAAGCGGTTTGGTTTTATTGGCCTGAAATTGTCCATAAATAGACTTGAAAGTAAAAGAAAAAGTCATGGATATTCAGAATTGCCATTTAGCTGAAATACCCGATATCTTTAAAGGGTAATTTGCATATACGTTTATGGTATCATACAGTGGAAACTCTAGCTTTTCTAGATTTTTCTTTTTGTGTTTTTAACCAATTGTTTTTTCTGTAGGACCTTTTTATTCATTGTGTTTAATAATTGATAAATATAACAGATAGTGCAGCAGACAATTTTATACTAGCTGAAAGGAACTATAGTGCCAAAAATAATGAATAGGTTGGTAATTTACTCCATCCAACACAGAAAGCATTTGAAAGATAACACCTTGAGCATAGCTACTGGTTTGCTGGGGATCAGGAAGGTATTGTGTAGCAACATAAATTGCAGAGGTATAGATTCTTATGGACTTTACCAAACTGTTAGTCAATTAGGGTAAATATTAAGTTCTTTAAGATGCAAATCACCATACAAGAAATATTTCTCTCTGAAAAAAAAAAATTTATGACTGAGTAGTACAGAAAAATAGATTTTTTTGTGAGGTTGCCTTAGCAATTAGGAATCTAGATCAAACACTGATACATTGAACCTAATAAAACTGAGTATTTAGGCACCTCTGTATTAATTAGAATGAGTTTGAGAAGTCAATTTTGCTAGGATTCCAACAGTCTCTATGGACTGAGCTTGGAATAAGATTGCCATTCTGAACATTGCTATAAAGGAAAATGTGCTAGATGATTAAAAAAATAAAGCAGTCATATTAGGAACAATATTATTTATTGGAGTGTTGGGATTTTCAGATAGTGGCTGTTATGGTATAAACTCGTTAATAGGTCCAGTTTCTTTATAAGGTTTTCCATTTCTAGAATTAAAAGTTTAATGAAAGAGGAACATTTTGCAATGCAGCATAGGATTTTATAGAAAAGGAGCCGAGATATAGGAAATACCAACCTTGTAAAGAAGAAACCACAGTTGTATAGATACAAAATGGCATATTATTCTGACTTGTCATCATTCTGAAAACAATCTAAAAGTAATAGATTTGAAATGTTTAATCCTCCTTTACTATCAGAATCTGAGAGGCTGCTAAAATTCAACCTATGGGTATGATTTTTGAGAAAGTTTTATTAGCTGACTTAAAAGGTCCAGTGAAATATGACAAATCAAATTATTACACAAATAAAACATTACTGAAAATATGTCAGTTTTAGTTATGAAGAACCTTGACAAGAAAATAAATGTAAATTTATTCCAACTGTTTAAGTTATCTTTGATTGTATTATTAACATAATCAAAATAGTTATAGATAGAAATTTCACACCCACATATTTTAACATTTTCTTTTGAGAATGAAAATTGTATTTGATTTAAGTATCTATGAGGTATACTGTTGTGTCTTAATGTAATTGTATAATGTGAACATTATGAAATGAAACTAACGTGTGTGTGTGTGTGTGTGTGTGTGTGTGTGTGTGTGTGTGTGTGTGTGTGTGTGTGTGTGTGTGTGTGTGTGTATATGTCTATATGTATATGTATATGTAAATATACATATAGGTTCATAGGTTCATAGGTTGGTACTAGGCTATCGACCCTAGGGCCTATACAAGCCTAGCCATAACAATTCTCTGGCTATATAGATAGGTAAAGGTATAAACACATATATGAGTACACTGCAATTTGTTGACAACGTGTTTGGTTGACTGAGCAGATGGTTGACAGGTATATGACATCTCAAAATACTTGCAGTTGGGAAATATTCCATTCCCCAGTTTTGGGCAATCTCAGAATTGTTTGTCATATCTTAAAGTTACATTTTAGTCGAATTTGATTGAAAGTTTGCTTGTTTGTTTGTTTAATTTAACTGTGGAGGCTGCCCACTAAAGTGTGCTAGCCTGTGTAACTAATTTATCACTGTTTCTGCATTTTCTGTGTGTTTCTACCAAAAAAACAAAAAAATAATCCTTGTTTTCCCGCCTTCCTGGACTAGTTTAGAACAGTTTACAGGCATTGCTGTATTCTGGGCTGTGGTGTAGTTTCTGTGTTGTCCATTACCTTACTTGGATAGAAGGAAGTTTCTTTGCTCACCAGTGGGAGTGGGGAGCCTTGAGCAGCCTACCTGTCCTTGGGGGAAGTGACCTCAGCACAAGAAGTTGTAGTAATTGGTTGTTTTGGACCATTTCTAGCTCTTTTGTAGTTCACTGTTTAAAATCCGCCTCTGTGCGTTTTTTTCTGGCTATACTGCTCAAACAAGCTCCACGTGGGTTTACAGAGTGGTCCTAGCAGCAGGGAACTCAGAAAAGCGACTACCTTCTGGATTTAAGTATCTTTGCTTTTTTTTCACTTGGAATAGCTTCTGTAGCTTACCTTGAACTAGCCTGAACTGTTCTTTTAACTGATTGCTGCATTATTTTAAAATCTGCACTTAAAGTTACATTTTAGTCAAATTTGATCAAAATTTTGCTTGTTTGTTTGTTTAATTTAACTGTGGAGGCTGCCCACTAAAGTGTGCTAGCCTGTGTAACTAATTTATCACTGTTTCTGCATTTTCGGTGTGTTTCTACCAAAAAAACAAAAAAACAAAAAAATAATGCTTGTTTTCCCGCCTTCCTCGACTAGTTTAGACCAGTGTACAGGCATTGCTGTATTCTGGGCTGTGGTGTAGTTCCTGTGTTGTCCATTACCTTACTTGGATAGAAGGAAGTTTCTTTGCTCACCAGTGGGAGTGGGGAGCCTTGAGCAGCCTACCTGTCCTTGGGGGAAGTGACCTCAGCACAAGAAGCTATAGTAATTGGTTGTTTTGGACCATTTCTAGCTCTTTTGTAGTTCACTGTTTAAAATCCGCCTCTGGGCGTTTTTTTCTGGCTATACTGCTCAGACAAGCTCCACGTGGGTTTACAGAGTGGTCCTAGCAGCAGGAAACTCAGAAAAGCAACTACCTTCTGGATTTAAGTATCTTTGCTTTTTTTCACTTGGAATAGCTTCTGTAGCTTACCTTGAACTAGCCTGAACTGTTTTTTAACTGATTGCTGCATTATTTTAAAATCTGCACTTAAAGTTACATTTTAGTCGAATTTGATCGAAAGTTTGCTTGTTTGTTTGTTTAATTTAACTGTGGAGGCTGCCCACTAAAGTGTGCTAGCCTGTGTAACTAATTTATCACTGTTTCTGCATTTTCTGTGTGTTTCTACAAAAAAACAAAAAAATAATCCTTGTTTTCCCGCCTTCCTCGACTAGTTTAGACCAGTTTACAGGCATTGCTGTATTCTGGGCTGTGGTGTAGTTCCTGTGTTGTCCATTACCTTACTTGGATAGAAGGAAGTTTCTTTGCTCACCAGTGGGAGTGGGGAGCTTTGAGCAGCCTACCTGTCCTTGGGGGAAGTGACCTCAGCACAAGAAGCTGTAGTAATTGGTTGTTTTGGACCATTTCTAGCTCTTTTGTAGTTCACTGTTTAAAATCTGAGTTTGCACGGCTTTGCGTGGTCGTGCGCATAGCGCAGCGCTGGTTAAACAAGGTTAAACTTTTTCTGGCTCCGCCAAGTCTGCTCTTCAAATTTTCCCTTAAGGAAGCTCTACTCTTAGTATAACCAGACAACTCACTGTATTATAAGCCTAGCACTTGTTCTCAATACTTCTCTACTAAGTAAGCACTCTCGTACTAAGTAAAGCACTACATCTACTTACCACCCCTGTGAATATCCACTTCCCTTAAAGGTATACCACTCCCTTATACAGTTCTAGCATGTTGAGTGGTAGATTACTGGCGTCATCTCCAGTTCAGCTGGTCAATCTGGGTATCTTGAGACAATGCTACAATTGTCTCATGTACATAGACAACCCTCTCCTCCTCCCAACAAACACAAATACATGTGAGAGATGCAACTATATAGCCAAACTGGAGGCTGAACTCTCTCAACTCAGGGCTGGCATGACCAGACAGGAGGAGATGGAAACCACACACACAACAATCCCAGTCCCACATAGACCTACCACAACTGCAAACCAAACACATAAAAACACAAAGACATACTCGGAGGCTCTAATAAAAAACTTACCAAAACAACAGAGGCTCCCAAAGTAGACATCCAAAAATCCACCACCTCAAAACAAAACACATGCAACACATACTTCAACAAATCAGTGTGTCGACCAATCGCAGCCCTTAAAGCCAAACACCTTGCCTGATACACTAGTAATAGGTGATTCCATCGTCAGACACACTGATGTCCCACTGACCAGGCTGAACAAGGAGAAGGTGACTGTGAGCTGTCTGTCGGGAGCTAGGATCCGCCACATAACACACGCACTCGGGTCACTCCAAAGCAAGTACAAATATGACTCCATCATTGTCCATGCTGGTGTGAATGACCTGAGACGTACCTCCCTGGACTACATGAAAAGAGACATAGAGGAGCTCTCCGATTATGTAGCCCAGGCTGGTATGACCCTGACCCTGAGCAGCATCTTGCCCTCACCAAGAATGATACCACAATACAAAGACAAGATGATCAGCTTTAACAATTGGCTCAAGTATTGGTGTCATTCAAAGGGGATCCAATGTCTGTCCGCCTGGGATGATATGTTGGACAAGCCACGCTGCTTCGCAAGGGATGGCTTACACCTGTCATCACTGGGCTTCCGGATATTGGCTAAGGCTCTTTCCACCCCCATACTGCCTTTTTTAGGCAAGGCTCAAAAGACAAACCCACCTCCTTAGAAATCAAAAATGGAAAAAAAATAAGGGTAATGCTGCTCAACTCCAGAAGTCTAAATCTGAAGATGCAGGCACTTGATGCACTCCTCAGCATGGAGAACATCGACGTCTGTGCAGTAACTGAAACCTGGTTCAAGGCTCCTGAGAGCACCCCAGCACTACCAGGCTATACCTTGTATCATGCTTTTCGGCCCCAAAACTCGGGCCGAACCACAAAGGGAGGGGGAATGTCCATATTCATAAAGGACAGCCACACCTCCAGGTTAGTAGCAACACATGAAGCATCAGAGACCATACAGGTGCAATTAACCATAGGCAAAACTGTTATACAACTGGTAGCATGTTACAGACCACCCTCCCAATCTCAAGAACCCCACTCAGCCTTCCTGAAGACATTGGAGGATATGAATGTATCACAAAATACCATCATACTGGGAGACTTCAACTACCCAAACATAGATTGGGTACATTATTCTAGCCCTAATACCCTAGCCCAAAGGTTCCTGGAATTCATAAATTCAAATGCACTGGAACAACTAGTCACCTCTCCCACTAGGGGAGATAATATACTAAACCTGATCATCACAAACATGGGGACAAAATGCTCCACACCGGAAGTATACCCCTCACTAGTGAGATCTGACCACAAACTAATCACCCTGGATATACATATTCCACCTCCACCCCCAGCACAAAAGTCCACAGTGAAAAACTTCTCAAAAGCAGACTTCACTCTTCTTAAGACTGAGATGGTATCCTTTAAGCCCACTGTGCCAGTGGATACCACATCCCACAATGCCGAATCCTTCACAAATGCTTTCTATGGACATCTCCAAGAATGCATGGATCATGCAATCCCAAACAAATCCAAGACCCTCTCCACCAAATGTAAGCATCCTGTCTGGTGGACCTCAGCCATAAACAAATTGTATAACAAAAGAAGGAAGCTACTGCACGTCAGAGCGAAATCCCATGAAGGGAAGACATCTCTGATCAACATTAGCAGAAAACTACGTTCTCTCATAAAAACATCCAAGGCAAACTTTGAGAGAAAAATCGCTAAGGACACTAAAGATAACCACAAAGCCTTCTTCAGCTATGTTAGAAACCTGGGCAGAAACCCTCAGATATGCTCAGAGTTGGTTCACAACAACAAAAATACACTGAACCCACAGATATTGCTAACATTCTGGCTGACAGGTTCAGTGCAAATTTCTTCCCTCCTTCACCCCCAAAAGAAGAAATACTTATCCCAGCTGAATGTAATCTCCCTGTCATCTCAGATGTCCAAGTGAGAACTGCCCTAAACAAAGCAAAAAACACAGCATCAATGGGACCTGACGGTATCCTGGGGTGCGTGTTACGTGAACTCCAAGAGGAGCTAAACCCACACATAAAAATGCTATTTAACCTTAGCCTTACTTCGGGATATGTACCTGAACACTGGCGTACAGCAACAGTGGTCCCACTCCACAAGGGGGGTGCCTCTACAGACCCTGGAAACTACCGCCCCATAAGCCTAACTAGCCTGGTCTGTAAAGCTATGGAAAGAATCATTATGGAACTCATAAACAGAGACATAGGGGACCTACAGACACTGGACCCCACCCAGTTCGGCTTTGTAAAGGGCAGATCCTGCCTTTTAAACCTGGTTGACTTTTTTGAAACAGTCACTAGAGCCATTGATGAGGGCAAAGCAGTCCATACAGCATACCTGGACTTGGCTAAGGCCTTCGACATAATACCCCACTCAGGCATCATAGATATGCTAAACAGCTTAAAAGTAAACCCTTATGTCATTAGATGGGTTGCAAACTGGCTAAAGGACAGAACCCATAACGTTAAAATCGCTGGAGCAATGTCAGACTCAAAGCCAGTCACAAGTGGTGTCCCACAGGGATCTGTCCTGGGACCCCTCTTGTTCGGCATTTATTTCTCAGATGTTAAAGCAAACATGGGAGGGCTGTGGCTGACAAAGTTCACAGATGACTGCAAACTAGGCGCCATAGTCGATACACCAGCAGACACACACATCCTACAAAAAGGCCTCACTGAAACGGACAACTGGTGCCGTACTCACGGCCTTAAACTAAATGCCAAAAAATGTATAGTCATCCCTTTTGGAAAAAACAAAGTACCCACAAATTATCACATAGACAGCAACCCACTGAGTACGGAAAAAGTAATCAGAGACCTAGGGACCCAAGTAGACAGCGACCTCTCATTTGACACCCACATTGCCAAAGTGGTTAGAAAAACATTCTACCTCGCACACCTCATCATGAAGGGATTCACATCCAGATCCAAAGATGTCATTGTACCACTATATTCCTCCCTCATCAGACCCATGATTGAGTACAATGCCCCATTTGGTATGTACCTCACCCGGCATTTGCAACAGCTGGAGAGACCACAAAAGTACCTCACCAAAAGGATCAAGGGTCTCCAACATATGTCTTATTCTGCCAGACTAAAGAAACTTCAGCTCTATTCAGTAGCATACCGCCTGCTCAGAGGTGGTCTCTGCCTGATGTACAAGGCCATGTCCAATCAGGATCTGATGGACATGCTCCACCTCAAAAAATCCAAATCCATCAGGACCACGAGAGCTAAAGACTTAAACCTTGGCACAAGTATGACTAGGACATGCTGGAGGGATAGATTAATAACCCAGAGGCTTCCCATGCTTTGGAACAGGATCCCAGTTCGTATTAGGCAGAGCCCCTCACTGACTCTCTTCAAGAGAAATCTTGATGAGTGGATGGGAGATCGTAAGTTTACCCCAGGGGTCACATCTGTGTCACTGCTAGACAGGGGCACAGTAAACTAATTCTATTATATAAGGGGACCTTCATTGTGTCACTACTAGACAAAGGCACAGTATTCTAGATTTATTCTGTACATTTTTGTACCATTTCATGGGGTGGCAAAAGCCACATCACTATGGCTAGGCTTACAAATGCCCCAGGGCAGATAGCCTAGTACTATACTATGAAACTATGAAACTATGTATAAATTCTACAGGCTGCCAGTCCTGCACTGTTATTTGTTTAAAACAGCTTTGTATCTTACAGCTCTTCATAACATTTAAAGAGAAAACCAATTGGACTGAATGCTAACATGAAAAGATCCATAAGAGGGTTGGTTGCCCCAGCTGTACACTGTTAGGGGTTGCAGTTGCCAAGTGTCAATGGTGTGTGATTGCAGTGCTGGTATTGATTCATGAAACCATGATAATATTGCAGTTTCATAAATGAAAGAAGATTTGAAGTCAGGGTTGAAGTGCTGAAGCACTTAATATGTGATTGCAACTCCAGTAAACTGCTTATTGCAATAGAAGCAAGCAGCATGCTACAGCTGCAAGGTTACAAGTGTAAATGCCCCTATTTTTCAGTTTTGTTTTCAAGTTTGAGAAGACCTTTTCACCTTTATACTTTGCTCCTCAACTTTGAATTGAGAAGGGTGCCAGTTTGGAGACTGCACTTATACAGGGCACTAGCAGTAGTTCTGAACACGATTAAACACTTTTTGTGAATATTGTTAGCTTTTTACTTGTGTAACAAGAAAAGGGAATCTATTTCAAATGAGTATGTGGCATTAGTTTGTATACAAAAAAAAATCTTAAAGAGACAAAAATTAATGATGTTAATACCATGATTAAATAATAATAACACAACAAATGAACACACCTCTAAAATAACCCACAATAACTATCATGTTAATAGCACAATTAAATAATAATAATAATAATAGCACAATAAATGGAAAGCATATTGAAAAACCAAACCAAGATGACAGCCACTAGAAAAGCTTTTTGCAAACCTATGTGAATTACTGTTTTTATCAGCTTTTATATTCCAAAACATTCTAAGCAAAAAGATACTGTTGAAGGCTACGGCCATTTGAATCTGATTTCCACGTTGTATCAGCAGCCACATTTCTTTTGTTATACTGAACCTTTTCCTTTTCACTTCTATGGGCAAATCAGCAGTTATTTCTTGTAATAAAACTTTTCCATGATATTGATCTATTACCTTCTGCCATGTTACATAGAAGGCGACTTCAACTAAAACTTAAAAAGAAAACAACCCCCCAAACCACCACAATATCAATAAACTAAATCATAATCAAAATAAAAAATGAAAATAAAAATAATAATATTTTTTTTTGTATTTTTATGTATTTTACATTTTTCATCGGTTCATTTCTTATATTGTATTTTTATTATTATTTTTATTTTTATTTTTTACTTTTGATTATGGTTTAGTTTATTGATATTGTGGTGGGTTTTGTTTTTTGGGTTTGTTTTCTTTTACTGCTCGTGTCATAGCCGGCGTTTGAAATTGATATGACAAGTATTGATTATTTTCTTAGATGGCAGTTAAGTGGTATATAGTATATTATTTTGTTTTTGGAATAAATAATATTAAGTAGTTTAGGGTGCATTTTTTAAGTTTTAGTTGGAAGTTGCCTTCTATGTAACATGGCAGAAGGTAATAGGGTTTTTTTGTCATGGTAGCGAGTTTAATCTCGCATAACGCTCGTTCTCTTGCTAGCAGTGGGGTGAGAGAAGATGGCCAGAAAATGGTGTGTTTTGGAGACTTTGACAACTCACAGCATGTATTTTCTTTATTTTTCATATTTTTATAAAGTAACTATTTTCAATTTATCACGAGTTCTTATTAAATGTCATTAATAGAGTAGTTCATTAGATAAGGTAAATTTTATGAGAAATGTACGCTAGTATGTATATTTATAGAGTTATCAAAGTTTACTTCATATTTGAAGCAGTACTAAGCAAATTCAGATGGGATTTGACATTTGAAAACGTTACGAGTGTGTTATACATAAAATATTTATCAAGATTGTAACATTGTAATATACTGATGTAGTGCTTTAGAATATCATTGGTTTATATGCTGAAACGCGTTCTGTATATGTTCACTGTTTTTCTAATACATATAGAGGGAAAACTCAATTGAAAATGTGCTGTTACTTTAACTTACTTGGCTTCCATTAATTAGTTAATTAATGGCTAAAGGGTTGTAAGCAGTGATTGGTTCTGATGTTTTTTAAATGGTTTGCTATTCAACAGAATTTTATGTTTGATGAAGCTTAGGACTACTACGCAAAAGCGCTTGCATATATTTTTTACTGAATACATGTTTCTTTTTTTATGCCATGTTTATCATTTGCCTGTTTGGATTTTATATAAGTTCAATATGTGTTAACAGTAAGAGTTAACAATAAAGCAAAGAGCAAAAAAATATATGGAAGAGTTTACCTTTTGTGCATATAAGTCTGTGCAGACTTGATCAAATATATATGGCATATACAGTTAAAAGGGATGGTGGTGCAGTGGTTAGCATTATCACCTCACAGCAAGAGGTTCTCCGGTTCGATCCTCGGCTGAGGTGCCTTCTGTGCGGAGTCTGCATGTCCTCCCTGTGGTCGCGTGGGTTTCCTCCAGGTGCTCTGGTTTCCTCCCACGTCCCAAAGACATGCTGCAGGTGGATTGGACACTCTAAATTGGCTGTAGGTGTGTGTGTGTGTGTGTGTGTGTGTGTGTGTGTGTGTGTGTGTGCGCCTACTGTGGAAGGTTGGGTGCCGGGCTGGCAACTTGACACTGTAAAACTCCACTGCCAATCTTGAGCTGACAGGTGAGCCGCTGTGGTGACCCCTAACTGGGAAAAGCCGAAAGAAGAAGTTAAAAGGGAACCCATACCTCTGGACAAGCAAGCAGGGTGAGGAAAAGAGCTATACTTCCTGTCTATTAACAGTTTGTCAAAATACACTGCCAGGATGGACTTAGCTCAGAATGAAAAAAAAAAACATTATAAAATATACACCTATATACTTCACAGACTAAACAATACCCCTTACAAAACTCATACACTAGTGGTAAAAAGGGAAAGAAGACATATTCTGGTGTCCTTGCAACATCAGCTGGGAGAGAACTTTTAAGATACTTTGCCACTGGTTCAAATAACTGTACACAGAAACAATGGCCAGACAGACCAGAATAACAGTATTACAAATGCTAACAACATAAAATTCATAAAGTAACAGTCCGGTTAAACAAGGGAAGATGCAAAACATTACACAAGTAAAACATGTAAGAATAGTCAGTAAAGGTATTCAATTTTTAAAAGTAGTATACTATAGGCAGTCACTGGTTGGGAAAGTGAGCTGTAGCTCAGGTCAGATAGTAAAACAGGTGTCCACAGTACATTGAAAAGAGCTGTACCAAATTCCAGGTAAAGTTATTGTATGAGGACTACATTAATGAGATAACAGCTTTCTGGTAACCAGTCTGCTAAACATGAAATAGGTCTCAAAAAAGTGATGGCATTTTAAAGAAATTATGCTGCAGTTTAATGCATCTGTGTTGTTTCTTTGCTTCATGAACAAAGTTCAGAAATGTTTCATTTCTGAAAAGGGTCTTTTGCTTAACTTTTGTGGAATCTACATTGAGTATAGAGCAAACTATTTTTGAGACTATGGGTTTAGGGGCAGTGAAAGGTGATATAAGATAATTAAGTTTTGTCCTACAAATTATTAAGAAGTCTCTAATAAAAATCCAGAACTAGTAAGAAGTGGGATGCATCGATCGTTTTCAGTTCTGAATAAAGCAGAAACAGAAAAGAGAGAAAAAGCATTTTCTTGCTGAGAAAAAGAGAAAAAGAGACATGGTTATTTTCAGAGCATATAAAATATGTGACAGTTTAAACACTCTGCCATTGTTGCAAAGTAGTGACACCAGATTTATAGCCATAGGAGCGTGTTCTCTTTATTCCCTCATTGAATCAATAATAAAGCTGAAGGACTTAAAAGCTGATAAAGCTGATGGATTTAAAAGCAAAATTAATAATAGCTCAGATGAAAATTTTAACTCCATGCAAGCATTCAGCTAAAATTTGTTAAACTGGAAAATAAATCTTCCTTGCTGCATCAAGAAATCATTGGAGTGATTGTTAAATTCATGCCTTAAAATCCATCATGATACCTATACAACACTAGAACACCAGAAAAACTGGGCACAGTAGATGAACCAGTAGTTTTAAGCATGCTAGGAAGACCCCACTGATCATAAAACATTTATCATTCTTATTTTTCCCTGTGATAAATTTAGTGGATATTACTGTTGAAAGAACAGCTTCCCCGTGCTGGACTCCAACAATTCCTACTTGTGAGCTACCGCCTAGAAGTGTATTAGATCAATACAGCTCTCACTGGTACACGGACAGCAGCTGATGAACAAACGTTTACAGGTCTTTGCTGATAAGGGTTTGATAACTCATTTATTTTATTTATTTAGCATGTGTTTACATGGAAAGTCCAACTTGGAATGAAGCCAATTTTCAGCAGAGGCCTGAGGGGAAACACTCCAGACACATGTCTTTGTAATGTGGGAGGAAACCAGAGCACCCAGATAAAACCCACATGAACGCAGGGAGGACATGCAGACTCCTCACAGAAGACACCCCAACATCAAACCAGAGAACCTCTTGCTGTGAGGTGATAACACTACTGCTGCACCACTGTGCTGTCATACTATCTCTAAGTCTAGGAAAGATGTTATGCTTGTCAAGTGTCCAAAACAAAGTATCCTTTAGATTTCATGTCATTAACCTTGATCTGCCAGATGTCATGTCAGTTACCCTTGATCTGCCAGATGTCATGTCAGTTACCCTTGATCTTCCAGATGTTATGTCAGTTACCCTTGATCTGCCAGATGTAATTTCAGTTACCCTTGATCTGCCAGATGTCATGTCAGTTACCCTTGATCTGCCAGATGTCATGTCAGTTACCCTTGATCTGCCAGATGTCATGTGATCTGCCAGATGTCATGTCAGTTACCCTTGATCTGCCAGATGTCATTTCAGTTACCCTTGAGCTGCCAGATGTCATGTCAGTTACCCTTGATCTGCCAGATGTCATGTCAGTTACCCTTGATCTGCCAGATGTCATGTCAGTTACCCTTGTTCTGCCAGATGTCATGTCAGTTACCCTTGATCTTTTCACCATTCTGTCAAGACTGCTTTAAGTACTGCTATAAAGCAAAGGATTCAATTCCACGAATATTCAGCAAGTTGTAAAGTTTTACAACCATAGATATGCAGGTGGTCACTGGATTAGACAACAAAACCCATCTGGCTTCAAATTGGAATGAAATTTCACTGAAAAATACAGAAAAAGAGCACAGAAGAAGGAATCAGTCTTAGTGGTGAGGGAGAAATTCCCTGAAAAAGACCACAGAAGAAGGAATCAGCCTTAGTGGTGAGGGAGACATCCCCTGCACATTCTCACCCTCTCCTAATGCTACATGAATCATTGTTTTCTGCTACTGCTCTTGAAATGCACCCTATTCAGTTGTTAAAATGTGAGTCCTGACAGCCCTCCCTGCAAAAAAGACTGAAAATACAGGAGTAGAGTGAATACTGAACATCACATTTTTCCTTTAAATTTGATTTTTGCAGGGATCAAGCCCCGTGCAACCCCAAACTTATATATACCAATTTCAAGATCACTTTACTTCAGAGAAAAGGGAATAATCCCTGAAATGGCAATCTCAAACTTAATATATTCATGGCCTGAACTATTTTTATATAAAAGTGCATGTTATTACCAGCACACAATACAGGTATGAAACAATCGGCATGATTTCATTTTCGTTTTCTCACATTTTAAATGTGGAGAGTTTGGCATAGGAAACCTTCAATTTACATTTGGTGCCAGCATCTGTGTTAGCAATGCACTAATTCCATACCTCCATTTTTCTTTGCTGCAGGACCTACTTTTAGAAGTCATTTGGAGGAGTCAAAGATCTCAGTCTTGTTTGAACACCAAGTTATATGTTACAGTTCAAAAAGCAAACATAGAAGGGTGTGTCAATAACTACAGAGCTTAAACCAGTATTCCTGCTCTCAGCCAATGTGTTTTTCTCATGAAACACATTCAGCTGAGCCCAGTACAAGCAACATACACTTTTTCATAAGCTATCCTGAGATACTCTGACCTCAGTTCTCTGAACTCATAGTTAGTTATGCTAGTCAGGAGTGTACTTATCCTCATATTAAAATTACTGAATTCCCCATTCATTCTAGTAATCATAGCAAAATGTGTTTCATGAAAAAAAGTATTCACTGTAGTGGATCATATCCACTTAAACTTAACCAAGAGACTGCTGCTTTCACCTGAATTTTAGTTACATAATATTATTTTCCAAACTCTAGGGCTGTCTTATGGCCATATCTTCTCATATGGAGGATGGAAGAGTTCTTCCCATGATACATCAAACTGATGGAATACAAGATGGGTTTTGGCATTAATCTGATCATGAGATGCTTAGTCCAAATGCAAGTTACACAACACTGCTACACAACAAACTTAACAACACAACAGGGCAATAATGTACAATATCATACCTATTTGCTTATATACCTGGAGAAAGGCTAGTGTCTAGAGTTGCCCTTTGCTTTTAATGGCAAAATTTAATTCCTAGTTTAATATTCCAGCATTTATTTTGGGGCTATGTGATTGCTAGGTTCAGAGGTAACCTATATTGGACGACTGGTTTCTTCATTATCAGTTAAAATCTGTAAACAGTGAAGTTAAATCCCCCCCCCCCCACACACACACACACAGTACATAAATATCAACGACAATACCCAGGTTTGCTCAGAGTTACTGCACAATGGTAACTCCTACACTGAGCCAACAGATATTGCCAACATACTGGCCAACAGATTCAGTGTGAACTTTACTCCCCTCCTCCCCAAAGGACCAATTACAATACTGAAGGAAGGCCAGGCACCCAGCATTACTGCAGCACAGGTTAAAGCTGCATTGTCCAATGTGAAGAATACAGCTTCAATGGAACCCGACAATATCCCTGGATGTGTTCTACATGAACTACAAAGTAAACTGGCACCACATCTGTGTGCCCTGTTCAATCACAGCCTCACCTCAGGCTTTGTCCCTACTAGATACCACACTGCTACAGTCATCCCTCTCCATAAAGGGGGAGTGACTACAGACCCTGGGAATTCTCACCCCATTAGCCTGACAAGTCTGATATGTAAGGTTATGGACCGCATCATCATGGACCTAATTAACAAGGATATAGGGAATCTCCAAACTCTAGATCCCACGCAATTTGGTTTTGTGAAAGGTAGATCATGCCTGCTCAACCTGGTTGACATCTTTGAGTCAGTCACCAGAGCTGTGGATGAGGGCAAGGCAGTTCATACAGCCTACTATGATCTGGCCAAGGACTTTGATACCATTCCCCACTCAGGAATTATTGATAAACGCACCAAACTAGGCATCAGCCCATATATATCACTAGGTGGGTTGCAAATTGGTTCACAGATAGAACCCACAGTGTGAAAGTAGCTGAATCCAAGGCAGACTGCTGACCAGTCGCGAGTGGAGTCCCACAGGGATTGGTCCTGAGTCCTCTCCTGTTTGGCATCTACTTCTCAGAAGTCCAGGCCATCATGGAGGGACTCTGGCTGACCAAGTTCACAGACGACTGCAAGCTGGGAGCCATTATTAACTCCCCAAGTGATGTAGACATCCTACAGAAAGGCCTCACTGAGACCAATGATTGGTGTCGAAACCATGGCCTTAAAGTTAATGCCAAAAAATGTGTCATCATCCCCTTTGGGAAAAACTCAGTTCTCACTAATTACCACATCGATGGGAGCCCATTGAACATTGAAGGCCTTATAAGAGATCTGGCAACACAGGTTGACAGCAACCTCTCTTTTGACCACCACATTGCCGGTGTGGTCAGAAAGTCCTTCTATGTAGCACATCTCATTACCAAGGGTTTTGCATCCATAAAGAAAGAGGTCATCATCTCTCTCTATTCTTCCCTCATTAGGCCAATCATCAAGTATAATGCCCCATTTGGCATGTACCTCACTAGACACATGCAACAGTCGGAAAGGCCACAAAAGTATCTCATGAAGAAGATCCTAGGCCTTAAACATATGTCCTACATGGCAGACTCAAAAAAGTCCAGCTATTCTCTGTCTCATATTGTCTACTAAGAGGCGATCTCTGCTTGCTTTACATGTCTGACCCAGCTCTGTTAGAAATGCTCCATCTAAAGAAATCCCAATCCCTCCACACCACATGCCCAAGAGGCCTCAACCTCATTACCACAATCAACAGAACATGCTGGAGGGACAGGTTCATAACCCAGAGACTGCCCATGACCTGGAATAGACTTCCCATACATGTCAAGCAGAGCACCTCACTGGCCCTCTTCAAGAGAAATCTTGATGAGTGGATGAGAAATACAAAGTTCAACCCGGGGATCACTCCAGTGGCTCTACTTGATAGAGGCACTGGGAACTAATGTCGGGCGGTATGATGCCAGGTCACTTCTATGGGCTAGGCTTGTAAAAGCTCCAGGGCCATTAGCCTAGTACACACCTATGAACCTACTACCACATCATCTCAGATCATCAAAGTGGTGTCAGCTACTCATAACATCTTTACTGTACCCTCATCTAGCTGGTATGCTGTCCTTATGCACTAAAACAAACAGTAAAAGAAATAACTGGAAATTAAGATGTAAAGGCTCCAGGGCCATTAGACTAGTACACACCTATTAACCTAGATGCTGGCAGGGAACAGCTAAATCTCTGAATCAGCTATTAATCAGGATTTCAGTACTCTGTTTACTAACCACCAATTGTTCATTGCTCTGATGGTCTGCCATCTCATCAAGGAGTGCTTCTCTGTCTTATATCTACTAACTGCCAAAACAGAAATTATCTCCACTGTGACCTTGTATATTATAAAGGAACACTAGAAAATAAATAAATGAATGTCAATATGTGCCTCTTACAAATAATTATACAAAAATTATCATTAAAAAATCATGTCCATGATACACAGAAATAAAAAAGCATAACCTAACTTAGGGTCCTTCTCCATTAACCCAAGCACCATCTTTCTAGGAGACTACCTACCTCTCCATAACTGGCATACGCACTCAACTCTATGAATAAATATGCCATTGCTTGTATGACTTTATCACTGCAAATTCCTTCAGTAAAATAGTACCGTTCCCTGCTAGAGGCACCAACATATTTGATTTCTTCCTCACAAACAAAGCCCCATGTCTGATTCTTGAACATTGTCATACCATCACTGGTCATGTCAGATCACAACACTGTTTTGTTCATCATACAGTCCCAGTGCAGGTGATTGACCAATCAAGCCAGCTTTAGAGGCTTTTCTTAGACTGTTTTTTTGTAATTGATGTTGAATGGAGGTAGTACACCAGTGTCCCACCCCTGAATGACCAAATAGCAAATACCAGTGCATATTCCCATCCCATCTCAACTCTTCCATAGAGGCTCACATTATCATTCACCACAAACATAACACTAAGAGTATAAACAAACCACTCAGGTAGAACTCTGCTATAAACAAACTCTACAATAAAAGAGGAAGCTAAAATCTGTAAGGAAAGGAACACAAACAATGTGATAATCAATTTCAAGGCACACATTGAAAAGAGTAGGGATCCTCTCTCTTACACAACAAAAAAAAAATACTTATTTACAAATGTTTCATATTTACAGGCACGTATATATATATATATATATATATATATATATATATATATATATATATATATATATATATATATATATATGATTGAAGACTGCTGGAACAGGGCTCAGTTTTGATCTTTTTTACTGGTTAAATTGGTAATTTGTTTAAATCAATTTGCTCCTTTTCTATTGTTATGTAAAAACAAATTGCACTTTATTCATCTGCTTTTACTGTATTTGTGTTTCTTCTTACTTTATTGCATTTATTCTGCTGCATTTATTACTGCTTGTTAGTAGCCTGATTAAATTGTAACTGTTATTCTAAGCCTTTGGTTGAAGCACTTGGGCTTCAGACCAGTTATTTTACATTAAGAAGGTTTGTGGTCTGCACTGTTGTGGCAGGATAGGTAGCTTATATCCTACTAAGTTGGGAGTTGCTGATTGAAGGCTTAGTGTCTGTTATTCTAAAAGTGTATTAGATATGGTTTAAGCACTTGGGCTTTGGGACAGTTATTTTACATTAAGAAGGCGTGGTCTGCACTCTTGTGGGAGGAGAGGGTAGATTCTGCCCTTCTGAGCTGGGAGTTTCTGGTTAAATCCTTATTGTGCCTGCTTATTTGAACTGTTTCTTTCTGAAATTGGTACTACTTGTTTGCTGTAGCATAGACTAAATTCAGACCTGCTGAATCTAGCGTTGTTTGTATAACTTGAGCACTAATCCAGACCATCTTTTTTTGGCGAAGGTTCACCTGCACTTTAGTGGCAGGAGTGTGCAGTTAGAACTTGTCTGATCGAAGACTGCTGGAACGGGGCTTAGGTTTTAGTTTTTTATTGGTTAATTGGTTAATTTGTTTAAATCAGTTTGCTCATTTGCTACTGTTATATTAATCGCCATAAAATCTGCTCTTCAAATTTTCCTTTAGAACTAGCCAGTTTTTTTTAGTTTTAGCACTCAAATCTGTTTCTTTGAGCTTAGCACTTGTTCAGAATTTGTTGTAAGCACTAATTAAGCTACAAATTACTGCATCACTCAATTTTCCTCACTTGTCTAGAGGAAAACAGTTTTTACTACTTAATAAATAAGCACCTTTCCAGGCACGTCTAAGGGTCAGTTCCCAGTGTTTTTTCCTGTCCACCTGATGAATCTGGGCATCTTGGGGCAATGCATCAATTTCCTCATGTACACAGACAACCCCCTTCTCCTACCACCCAACACTACAACCTGTGAGAGATGCACTTATATAGCCAAACTGGAAGCAAAGCTGTCTTCACCCAAGACTGGACTAGACAGTCAAGAGGAGAAGGTAAACACTTGCACCACACCACACTCATCACATAGTGCCTCAAAACCTACACCACCAAAACACATACATAGCAACACAAAACATACACCTACATTTGCGGAGGCTCTAAATAAAAATCTGCTCAAGCAACAGAGACCTCCATAGCAGAAACGAAAGCAGCCTCCACCCCCAACACAACCCAAATGACACATAGCCCACAAACTCAGTGTGCCTCTCAACCACAGCCCATAAAGCATAACAACGTACTCAACACTCTAGTCATAGGTGATGCTATAGTCAGGCACATTGATGTTCCACTCACCAGGCTAAACAAGGAGAAAGTTACTGTCAGCTGCCTGTCGGGTGCCAGGATCTGCCACATAATGCACACACTCAGGTCACTCCACAACAAGTACAAATATGACTCTGTCATTGTCCATGTTGGTGTGAATGATCTGAGACATACCTCCTTGGACTACATGAAAAGAGACATGGAGGAGCTCTCCAATCTTGTAGCCCAGGCAGGTATGAACCTAGCCCTGAATAGCCTCCTGCCATCCCCCAGAATGATACCACAGTACAAGGACAAACTGATTGACTTCAACAATTGGCTAAGCTTCTGGTATCATTCTAAGGGATTCAGGCTATAATTCATGCCACACCTTTCGGCCACCTAACCTGGACTGAAACACTAAAGGTGGAGGTGTGTCCATATTCATTAAGGATATCCACACCTCCAGCCTAGTTGCTCAGCAAAATGCATCTGAGATTATCCAAGTGCAACTAACTCTAGCAAGACCGCAATCCAAACTGTAACTTGCTACAGATCCCCACCATGCCCCAGAATTCCCACTCCTCATTTTTGACACTGGAAAATATTAGGGTACAACCCAACACCCTAATAATGGGTGATTTCAACTACCCCACCATTAACTGGGAAAACTACTCATGTACCAACTCTTTTGCTCAACATTTTCTGGAATTCATAAATTCTAATGCCTTGGATCAACTTATCCACACCCCCACCAGGGTCAGCAATATCCTAGATCTGGTCATTACAACATGGGTGACCAGTGTTTCACACCAGAGGTCAATACCTCTTTAGCTTGTGGTTGGATCTGACCAATCACCTTAGACATCCACATCCCGTCCCCACCCCTTTTAGGGAAACCACCATAAAAAATGTCTCCAAAGCCAACTTCATACTTCTTAAGACAGAAGTGCCAAACTTCACAACACCAGTGCAGATGGACAATAGAGGTACGACTGATGAATCCTAAACAAATGCACTTTATATGCACTTACACGAGTGCATGGATCATGCTATCCCTAACAGAACCAAGATGCTATCCTCCAAAAAAATGAAGCCAATGTGGTGATCCCCTGCCATAAACAAACTCTACAACAGAAGAAAGAAACTGCTGCAAAAAAAAGTAAAATCCCATGATTGAAGGAACTCCCTGGTCAGCCTCAGTAAGAAGCTGAGATCCCTCAAAAAATCCTGCAAAGCTAGTTACGAAAACAAAATCGCCACTGATTCTAAAGACAACCACAAAGCATTCTATAGCTATCTCAAGAATCTCAATGGCAACACTCAGATCTCCTTTGAGTTACAGCACTAAATATACAGAACCAACTGATATTGCCAACATCCTGGCAGATAGGTTCAGTGCTAACTTTGCCCCCCTCTCACCCCCTAAAGGGCCCATCTCTATACCAGAAGAATGCAAAGTTCCTGTAATCACAGCTGCACAGGTAAAAACCACACTCTCCAAAGCCAAGAACACAACATCCATGGGACCTGTCAACATCCTAGGCTGCATTCTACATGAACTACAGAATGAGCTGGCATCCCACATAAGCACCATGTTCAATCATAGCCTCACCACAGGCTTTGTGCCCACTGAATGGTGCACAGTGACAGTTATCCCACTCCACAAAGGGGAAGCCACTATGGACCCCGGGAACTACCATCCCATTAGCCTAATGAGCCTGGTCTGCAAGGCCATGGAATGTATCATCATGGAACTTATAAACAAAGACATTGGTAATCTCCAAACACTAGACCCCACCCAGTCCGTGTTTGTAAAAGGCAGATCATGTCTCCTAAACCTGATAGACTTCTTTGAAGCAGTGACCAAAGCCGTAGATGAGGGTAAAGTGGTTAACACAGCCTACCTAGATCTCGCCACGGCTTTTGACACCATCCCCCACTCTGGAATTCTAGATAAACTCACTAAACTAGGTATAAATCCCTTATGTCACAAGATGGGTTGCCAACTGTCTCACTGAAAGAACCCACACTGTGAAAGCAGCAGACTCCAAATCTGACTTCAGACCAGTGACAAGTGGAGTGCCACAGGGTTCAGTCCTGGGTCCTCTCCTGTTTGGTATCGACTTTTCTGAAGTACAGGCTAACAGAGAAGGTCTTTGGCTAATGAAGTTCACAGATGACTGCAAACTAGGAGTCATAATCGAAACTCCTAAGGATGTGGACATCCTACTAAAGGGACTCACTGAGACAGATGCCTGGTGTCAAAGCCATGGCCTCAAGCTCAATGCCAAAAAGTGCATTGTCATCCCCATTGGTAGAAACTCTGTACCCATGAGCTACCACATAGGTGGTAGTCTACTTAACACCAAAAGTGTGATAACAGACCTTGGGACACAGGTGGACAGTAGTCTCTCCTTTGATAATCACATTGCCAAAGTAGTCAGGAAATCCTTCTATGTGGCACACCTCATCACAAAAGGTTTCTCATCCAGGAAAAAAGAGGTCATTGTTCCCTCATCACTCATTAGACACATTATAGAGTACAATGCCTCTTTTGGTATGTACCTCACAAGATATCTACAACCACTGGAAAAGCCACAGAAATACCTCACAAAGAGGATTACTGGCCTCAAACAGATGTGCTACGCAGACCGTCCCAGCTTTACTCCATCACATATCGCCTACTCAGAGGTGATCTTTGCCTAACATACAAAGCTATGTCAAACCCAGAGCTGTTGGATATGCTCCACTTAAAATCCCAATCTCTCCGAGCTACACGCTCTAGGGACCTAGATGTTGTCACCACAATAAACAGAACATGATGGAGTGATAAATGCCTGTACCAGAGACTTCCCATACTCTGGAACAAACTACCTATCTGTGTCAAGCAAAGTTCCTCATTAGCACTCTTCAAGAAAAATCTTGATGATTGGATGGGAGATAGGAAATTCACCCCGGGGATCAACTCTGTGGCTCTGCTTGACAGGGGCACAGTTAAATCATTTTTCTTGGGTGGTGAAAGCCAGGGTACCTTTTTGGCTAGGCTTATATAGGCCCTAGGGCCAATAGCCTAGTACCTACCTGTGAAACTATGAACCTATACACATACACACACACATACACACACACACACACACACACACACACACACACACACACACACACACACACACACACACACACATTTCTTTTTCATACTATTTTTCATTGTTCTTATAACATCTTCATTGTTATTGTTCTATAACTGACCCCCATTCCTTCTTCCACCACCATAGTCTAATTTTTTGCAATATATCTGCCAAAATCCATTTGGCATTAAACAAACCTTCAGTCTGTCATTTCAGATAACATATATTACATAAAATACAGTATAGTCTACCATTATCACATATGTTCTTGTGCTTGTAATATCTTTACATCATCACACTCATATCTGTATTGCTTATATCATTAATATTCTCAAATTTTTTTCTTTACACAACTTTTTGAGAGTTTCACCACTCTTTTACATTAAAAAAAAAGAAAACATGTTCTGTTGTCTCTTCCCCCACAAAATAAACATATTCTTTTAACTTTCTTCTTATATGGTAAATTCCCCTTTTCTGGTAATTTATTTATTACCAGTCTCAGTAAGAAATCCTAACATTCTACTATCTTGGTTCATTACTTTTCCTTACTTTAATGTCTTTAATCACTTCTTATGGAAAAATTTTCCCATGGATTTTCATAAAATATCGTCTCATCACATTATTATACCAGAGTGGTCTATATTCTTTGATATCATCACGTTTCATTTTCCATGTTAGCATTTTTTTCTTGATAATTTTTAATTTCTTCAGTCACATTCTTCTTTTCTCATTCTCATATTTTCCCAGAATGTTTTGCACTTATACATAAACATCCTCACTATTAAATCCTCATTCTCTTCCTTGACCCACTTTAATGCTGTTTACAGGTTTAAAGAAGCAGAATACACAACTGGTTTTAGTAACCTCAATCATCCTTCACCTTCACTCAGCTACAGCACATATGTTTTCAATGGGTATAATCTTGAATGTCATATAAAAGAAAACAATTGCACAATTTTCCATTTCATATTTTACTGGAATCATATAAACATTTAACATTTATGCTATTTTTCCCATTAATACCAAATTCACTAGATAATGTTTTTCCTGAATGTTACTCTATACGTCTTCCACAAAAGAGACATGCCATTCATTTCTTTATCAACCTTTCCCAATGTATTATAACTACATAATGTTCCCAATTTTCCTAGCAAAGACACTACATTTAATGAAAAATACATGCTTACACTGATTTTCACCACCTCACCAAAATCTTTAAATTTATCTTTATTCAAAATCAGCCTGCATATGTCAAAACTGCCAGTATCCTCATTTTGTGTGACATATCTAACATATTTCAATTTATAAGCTCCTTCACTCACTGTCACATTTATCACCAATACCAACAATGTTCTACTCAGAGTCATCCTTATCACATACATTTCAAGCATATTTATTTACTCGGCCACCCATTCACTAACACTCTCACACTATTATTCTGGTATGCTAACATACACACTGTCCTATTTCTATTACCCATTCCATAATTCTCCATAAAATTCCACAAATCATCATGTCCCACAGTATCAGATGTCTTGCTAATACCACCTACCATATGTTTCTCATCTTCCCTTTTAATTATATCATTCACAGTTTATATATATATATATATATATATATATATATATATATATATATATATATATATATATAGATTCACTTTAGAACATTGAAAGCCCATAACATTGAAATTCAAAACACTAAAGTGAAAAAAAAAAAAATATATATATATATATATATATATATATATATACATATATATATATATATATATATATATATATATATATATATATATATATATATATATATACATATATATATATATATATATATATATATATATATATATATATATATATATATACACAAGTATTTTCTTCTGATTTTTTGTTAAGTTTTACTGCTTTGCCGCCTACTTTTTGGCATTTTCCGGCTTGCTAAAGTTTATATCTGTAACAGTAACAGTACTTGGAACACATCTAGAGCCTGTTTACTGCATTTCCTGTGTTGCACTTAATTTAAAATACTTTTTTTTCTCTAAAAACTGAATTTTACCTGATTTTGGCCTAGCACGCAAGTGTGGGGTCATTTATTGCACTGTTATGATTATTTTGCTGCTTGTGTATCTCTGCTACCTTTAAACTACAACAAAAAGAAAAAAAATACAAAAAAATCTTGCTTTTTTCCCACTTTCTGAAAGTTAAGAAAGTTCAGTTACAGATTTGCTGTTCTGAACAGTTTGGAAGTTTCTAGAAGGCCAGTGCTTGCTTGGGCTAAGGGGAAGTCTCTGTTTTCACCAGTGGGAGTGGTTAACACTGAACACCCTGCCTGTCCCTGGGGGAGTGGTTACTACCTAGAAGCTGTAGTTTTATTGGCCATTTTGGGTCAATTCTAAACTCCTTGATCTCTCTCTCTTAAAACCCTACAACTCTCTTTTTGCTCGGGCAGCGCCGCCTAAACAGGTTTAAACTATTCCAGGCTCCACAAAGTCTGCTCTTCACTTTTTCCCTTAGAACTATTCAAACTCTCAAAGTAATCACTCTGTTCTCTGTCTAAAGTCATGCACTTGCTCAGCTCTTATAAGGAAACACTAACTAACTAAAGCACTACACCCTCCTTGACTTCTCATACGTATTAGGCTCCGGATTGGTCCTTCCTGATCAAGTGAAAAATCATTTCCCTTCCCTAATCTGATCAGTAAAAAAACAGTTCCCTATACTAATCTGGTATGTCCAAGGGTCAGTTTCAAGGTTACTCTCCGGTCCAGCTGGTGAATCTGGGAATTTTGAGGCAATATTACAATTGCTTTATGTACACAGACAACCCTCTCCTCCTTCCAACAAATTCTAATACATGTGAGAGATGCAGTTACACAGCCAAACTGGAGGCAGAGCTCTCTCAACCCAAGACTGGCACAGTCAGTCAGGAGGAAAAGGTAACCACCCACACCACAAATCCAGTCTCACACATAAACACACAAAAACATACTCGGAGGCTCTAAATAAAAATCTGCCTAAACAGCAAAGACCTCCTAAGCAGATATCCAAGCAACAGCCACCCCTCAATAATACCCACAAATCACATATCTCACAAAATCAGTGTGCCTCACAGTCACAGCCCTTAAGGCCAAACAACACACCAAACACACTTGTTATAGGGGACTCTATTGTCCGGCACACTGACGTCCCGCTCACCAGACTGAACAAGGAGAAGGTCACTGTAAGCTGCCTGTTAGGTGCCAGGATGCACCACATAATGCAAGCACTCATGTCACTCCAAAGCAAGTATAAGTATGACTCCGTCATTGTCCATGCTGGTGTGAATGACCTGAGACGTACCTTCCTGGACTACATGAAAAGAGACATAGAGGAGCTCTCTGACCATGTAGCCCAGGCTGGTATGACCCTGAACTTGAGTAGCATCTTGCCCTCACCAAGAATGATGCCACAGTATAAAGACAAAATGATCAGTTTCAGCAATTGGCTAAAGTATTGGTGTCATTTAAAGGGGATCCAGTGTCTGTCAGTCTGGGATGACATGCTCGACAAGCCACGTTGCTTCACTAGGGACGGCTTGCACCTGTCATCCTTAGGCTTTCGTATACTGGCCAAGGCTCTTGCCACCCCCATAGTGCCTTTTTTAGGCAAGGCTCAAAGGACAAACCCACCTCCATAGACAACCCAAGGATAAAAAAACTAAAGGTAATGCTACTCAATGCCAGAAGTCTAAACCTCAAGATGCATGCACTCGAGGCTCTCCTCAGTATGGAGAAAGTCGATGTCTGTGCAGTAACAGAAACCTGGTTCAAGGCTCCTGAGAGCACCCCAGCACTACCAGGTTATAACTCATACCATGCGTTTTGGCCCCAAAGCTAGGACCGAAGCACAAAAGGAGGGGGAGTATCTATATTCATCAAAGACACCTACACCTCCAGGTTAGTGGCACTGCACGAAGCATCGGAAACCATCCATGTGCAACTAACAGCGGGAAAAACTGCCTTTCAGTTTGTAGCCTGCTACAGAACACCCTCCCTATTACAGGAACCCCACTTGGCATTCCTGAGAACACTGGAGAATATGAAGGTCTCTCCAAACACTATGTTATTGGGTGACTTCAACTACCCAAACATTGACTGGGAAAACTACTCAAGCCCAAACACCCTCACCCAACGGTTCCTTGAATTTATAAACTCTAACATGATGGAACAACTGGTCACCACTCCCACAAGAGGGAACAACATATTGGACCTGGTCATCACCAACATGGGGACTCTAAGTTCCACACCAGAGGTAAACCCCTCATTGGTAAGATCAGACCATAAACAAATTTCCCTGGACATCCATATACCATCCCCACCCCAGCCAAGGAAATCACTGTAAAGAATTTCTCAAAAGCCAACTTTGCACTTCTCAAGACTGAGGTGGAATCCTTCAAAGCCCCCAGGCCAGAGGATAATACAGCCCAATCTGCAGAATCCTTTACACATGCATTCTATGAGCACCTGCAGGAATGCATAGATCGTGCTATCCCAAATATACCCAAGACTCACTCCTCCAAAAATAGGAGACTGGCCTGGTGGACCCCAGCCATAAATAAGCTATACAACAGAAGGAGGAAGCTACTACACGACAGACCAAAATCCCAAAAAGGGAAGGCATCTCTGATCAGTGTTAGCAAGAAACTTTGATCCCTCATAAAATCATCAAAGGCCAGTTTCGAAAGAAAAATTGCCCTAGACACTAAAGATAATCACAAGGCCTTCTTTAGTTATGTCAGGAACATGGATGGAAACTCCCAGATATGCTCTGAAATGTTGCATAACGGTACAAAATATACCAAACCTACAGACATAGCCAACATCCTGGCAGACAGATTCAGTGCAAACTTCTCCCCCCTTCCCCCCCAAAGGAGCAAATGCCTATCCCAACTGAATGTAACCTCCCTGACATCACAGATGCACAGGTGAAAGCTGCCCTCTCCAAAGCAGAAAATACAGCATCTATGGGACCGGACAGTGTCCCAGGCTGTGTCTTACATGAGCTCCAAGAAGAACTGAACCCTCACATTAAGTCACTGTTCAAACTTAGCCTTACTACAGGATATGTACCCAAAGAGTGGTGTACAGCTACAGTGGTCCCACTCCACAAAGGTGGTGCCACAACGGACCCCAGGAACTATCGCCCCATAAGCCTGACTAGTCTGGTCTGTAAAGCTATGGAGCGTATTATCATGGAACTCATAAACAAAGACATTGGGAGCCTCCAGACACTGGACCCTACCCAATTCGGCTTTGTTAAAGGCAGATCTTGCCTCTTAAACCTAGTTGATTTCTTTGAAACAGTTACCAAATCCATAGATGAGGGCAAGGTAGTCCACACAGCCTGCCTGGACCTCGCAAAAGCCTTCGACACAATATCCCACTTGGGCATCATAAATAAGCTTACCAGCTTAAATATCAACCCCTATATCACAAGATGGGTTGCAAACTGGCTCAGAGATAGAACCCACATGGTCAGAATTGCAGGTCCGAATCCAAACCATTTACAAGTGGCATCCCACAAGGCTCAGTTCTGGGACCTCTCTTGTTCGGTATATACTTCTCTGAGGTTCAGGCTAACACGGGGGGATTATGGCTGACAAAGTTTGCAGATGACTGCAAACTGGAGGCCATAATCGAATCTCCAGCTGACACAGGCATCCTCCAAAAGGGTCTCACAGAGATGGATGCTGGTGCCAGAGCCACAGCCGAAAGCTAAATGCTAAAAAGTGCATAGTTATCCCCTTTGGGAAAAACAAGGTGCCTACAAATTACCACATAGGTGGTAATCCATTAAGTACAGAAGAAGTAATTAGAGATTTGGGGACCAACGTAGATAGTAATCTCTCCTTTGATAATCACATTGCCAAAGTGGTTAGAAAGACCTTCTATATAGCCAACCTTATCATGAAAGGGTTCGCATCTAGATCAAGAGAGGTCATTGTGCCCCTCTACTCATCACTCATCAGCCCCATAATTGAATACAATGCCCCTTTTGGGATGTACCTTACCCGACACCTGCAGCAACTGGAGAGACCCCAAAAGTACCTCACCAAGACGATCATGGGCTACAAACAGATGTCCTATGCAGCTTGACTAAAGAAACTCCAGCTCTACTCAGTTGCTTACCGCCTACTCAGAGGCGATCTATGCCTGACGTACAAAGCCATGTCAAACCCAGAATTAATGGACATGCTCCACCTCAAAAATCCAAGTCCCTTAGAGCTACATGCTCCAGGGACCTAAACCTCAGCACAAAATAAATAGGACATGCTGGTGGGACAGATTAATTTCCCAGAGGCTCCCATCACTCTGGAATAGAATCCCAATTCATGTTAGACATACCCCTCCCTGACCCTCTTCAAGCGAAATCTGGATGCGTGGATGGGAAATCGCAAATTCACCCCTGGGATCTCTTCTGTGTCCCTGCTAGACAGAGGCACAGTAAACTAATCTTAAAGGGTACCTCCTGTGACCTACTTTACAGAGGCACAGTAGGCTAATCTAATAGGGAGGCGGAAGCCAAATACACTCTGGCTAGGCTTATAAATGCCCTAGGGCAGATAGCCTAGTATCTACCTATGAACCTATGAACCTATATATATATATATATATATATATATATATATATATATATATATATATATATATGGGTCTACTTTCTATCACCGAACTTCCGAATCACACACACAAGTTACCGACCCCAAACAACCGAAAACACACAACACCGACAAACACCAACAACTCAAAAAACCGAACACCACTACACCGGCACAAAAAACGTCAACTACACATTGCACACAATAACATATCCACTAACCTTAACCTAAACTCTAACCCTAACATCCGACACTACGCACACTTACCCAACCGCACCCTAACCCTAACTCACTTAACACCCCTAAACCTCAACACCGTCACTATCGCACACTTACCCTACCTGCACCCTAACCCTAACTCACTTAACCCACCCCTAAACCTCAACACCGTCACTATCGCACACTTACCCTACCTGCACCCTAACCCTAACTCACTTAACCCACCCTAAAACATTAAGCCCGTCACTCACGCACACACACTCCAATTCGCATACTAACCCTAACACACTTAACCCTTCCCTACACTACACTACGTCACTATCACACACTTACCTTACCGGAACCCTAAGTCCGACACTACCGCACACTCACCTTTCCCACACCCTAACCTAAAATCCTCACTATCGACACTTACCTGTCCGCTCCCCAATCCTAAATCTTTCACTTTCGCACTTACGGATCACGCTCACACGCTGCCGTTGTCGGTCTTTCAGCTGTCGGGATATCGCGTTTTCGATAACCTACCTGTTCAGTCGTTACGTCTCGGTCTTCCGGGTGTCGGTGATGTGGCGCTTCGGTTATTCGAAGTAGACCCATATATATATATATATATATATATATATATATATATATATATATATATATATATATATATATGCTTTTTTACAAACTATACCTCATCCTTCCTTCCATTCTCTTCTGTGTTATTCACATAAAAAATATAATCTGTATAGTTTAGTGTGATGGGTCTCCATTTTTTTATTTCATTCTTTTCTTCTTTCTTCCATTTAAATTTTAATATCCCACTTCGTAACTTATCGAAAACAAAATCTTCCTTCAACCATTTATTTACTACATTTATAGAATTATCTTTTTGTTAGTCCATTAATTACTTATACATTCCACATCCTATACCATCTGGACCTGATGCTGAAGGAACATTTACATTCTTAAGTACTTCATCCAATTCACTAATAGTAATTTCTTTTTCAAATTCTTCCTTAACTTTTTCTGGAGATTTCTTTAATTTCCATGTTCTGTTATTTCCCTTATTATACTTTTATAAATATTTTCACGTTATACCACATTACTTCTCTTTTTACATATTTTGTTGTTTCTCTCTTATTTATTTATTTATTTATTGACATTTGATTACTGGTAAATTCTGACTGAGCAGGAGCATATTTTCATTTGAGGCCTGCGGAGAAAAGCTCCAAAAGTATTGCACAACATTTTAAGAACAATAACTTTACAGTCCAAAACACAATTACAGTTTAAATTATAGCAAAATAGACATAATATGAAAACATTGGTTAAGAATAGATACAAGTTATGTGACAATGATTTAATAGTTACTGAAATTTTAGCCAGGTTAGAGAGAAATTAAAGGTAACTTAGTATAATACAAAGAGGAATTGCAATATAAAGTGAGAGAAAAGCAAGCTTATGATATATTTAGACAGAAAGCCGGAGAGAGAAAGTGATAGAAATAAGGAAGTGAGTGAAGGAGAGAGAGTAAGAAGATATAAGGTATGAATATAGCAATAACCCATGCCTGGGTGTGGGTAATGCTGGATTTACCCACAGTTCGCCCTCGGGACCAAACAAAGACAACCGTGGGTAAATACAGCATTACCCACACCCAGAAGTGGGTTATTGCTATTATACCATGACATTATTTAAGAAAAGAAACTATTACTTTTCTTAAATAATGGCATAGTATAATGCCTGTTTACTGCCCTTCCGCAGATGTCTGGCATCCGCGGCAGTTCTGATGTACTGCGCGCCTGCGCAGTACATCAGAGCTGTGGCCAAAAGCAACGGAGAAAGCAAGATCTCCGTTGCTTTTTTACTGTTTCACTATGTTAAACCCATTTAACATAGCGAAACAGTAAAAAGCAACGGAGATCTTGCTTTCTCCGTTGCTTTTTTTAAACCTGTCTCGCTATGTTAAATGGGTTTAGCATGAGACAGCTTTAAAATAAGCAACGAACATCTCCGTTGCTTATTTTAAAGCTGTCTCGCTATGCTAAACCCATTTAACATAGCGAGACAGTGTTTTAAAAATAGAGTTATACTAATGGAAAAAAGTCCGGGCGACCGGACCTTTTTCCAGTAGTATAACTCGATTTACAATGTGCACGCTGGCCAATCAGCGTGCACGTTTTGGGGGGGTCATGGCATAATAGGTATTTGTTCACATTTAGGGATATAGTTTATCTTGTTGTTGTGAAAGAACAAAGCCAGGTTTTGGCTAGAAAGTCTTTCAGAATGATTTTGAAGGATGGGAGAGAGGATATTGACCTGTTGGATAGAGATAAGTAGTTCCTGGCTTTAGCAACATAGTACAAGTACAGGCAAAGCCCAGGAAATTTTATAGGTTTGTGGACAGACAGGAATTTTTGGTCATTGGATTATAATGACCAGCTGGGAACATAGTTGTGTAGAAAATTATTTAGTGTTGGATAAGCAGATGGATTCTGGGTAATTTTATAAGTGGTAAAAAGCTGTGTATATGCTAATTGATTGGTTAGTTCTAAACAATTTAGGCTTTTTAGTGCTATACAGTGATGGATTCTGAGAGGGGTATTTGCTGCAAATGTAACAGCTTTGTTCTAGCATTGTTCAAGTTTTGATTTTTGTAATGTTGAAAGTTAGTAAGGATTCAAGCACCATAAAAAAGTGTGGGGAGGGGATAAGTAGGAGCAAGTATAGCTTTTCTTGTGTTGGTGAGAAAGTTTTTGGCTCTGTAAAGCATCCCTAGTTTTTGATGAGCTTTTCTTATGCAATTTGTTATATGCAGGTCAAATTTAAGACTATATCTGCTATCATCCCTAATAATTTGCAATGAGAAGTGATTTCATTTGATTATATGATCAAGAGAGAGGACTTTAACTTTTGTTTTCTCATGGGAGTGGGATTTGGAAGTAAAATGGTAGTTTTTTTTTAAGGTTGAACATGACTTGTGAGTTATAAAGCCACCACGTAGTCTAATATTTGATGAAATAGATTGTCCCTGTTTTTCCTTTCTAGTTGTATATGCATACAATGTAATAATTCTTTAAACATGTTCACTTCAACCCACATCAACAATAGTTAACCTTCCCAACTTTACCAAAGTGAAATCTAGTATTTTCAATGTTTCTTTACACAAAACAACCACTCCTCACTTATTAAATATTATATTTCCACCCAGCATTTTTTCTGTTTGTTTACTAGTCAAGAGTCTTACATCCTTTAATGTATCATCCATATCACATTTAGTACACCACAACAATATCCATATCCTTCTCACAGTGTTAATAATACTGTTTACATTTACAGAAAATACTTTGAAATTGTTGCTTTTCCTCATTTTTAGGTTCAGGAGAAATATTTTGAAATTTTCATTTTCTTATTTTTACCCTTTCCTCTGTTGAATATTTTACTGGGTTTATGTACAAACTCCCTGATCCTCAGAATCATATTTATTTCCATTGGCTAGAGCTTCAGAACAATTCTCAGTGTCAGTCCCTTCTCCTGATCTCTCTTCATGCATGCAGTTTATCTCTTTGTTTTCCCTTCCATAGTTTTTGTCTTCTTCTTCAGTTTCTATTTTACCTAGTTCACCCTTTCCATCAACCTCTTGTTGTCCTTCCTCATGTATGCTTTTTTCCTTCCCACCTTCTTTTTCATTATTTACCATTTGCTATTGACAGTTCATCCAAAAATGTCCCCTTTTTACACAGCCTGCATTCAACTGCACACTTTCTTGCTATATGTCCCTTCTCCCCACACTGATTACATTATCGGCCAGATTCAATAAACCCTACATGGTCCGTTTACACCATGAGCACATTGTGCTAGCCATACACATGCTAGCACACTGTTTTAGATTCAGTAAGAGGCTCTACACAGTATGTAGAAGTGCACAAACAAGGTAAACACTGTAATGTGTTAATTACAGCATAAGCAGCCGAATTGTATGATAATCAACCAATCCAACATGGAGGAGCTGTTCAGCAAGCTATAAAACAACAGTGTAAACTCAGTGCTGGATTTCCCTGGGAATTCTAAAACCTATTGGAATACAGCCATGGAAAAGAGTCTACAGAGAAACAATGTTAGCTGCTGCTGTTGCTTTAATTCATGTGTATGTGCAAAAGGCTGAAGTATGTTTTGCTGCTGCTGCTAATAGACCACAGCCAAGAAGGAGAAAAGTTTTCAGACCCTATTTAACTTATAACAATCTACATGACATGGAAATTGTAGAGTGCTACAGGGTGGATAGAGACACACTACAGGAACTCTTCAACCTCTCTTGTCCTCAACTCAAAGCCAAGGCAAACTGAGGGGAACCCATACCAGTGGAGACATGGTATGTGTAGCACTTAGAATTTTAACTACAGCTACCTTTCAGGGACCAACAGGGGGCATTATAAATATTTTCACGTTATACCACATTACTTCTCTTTTTACATATTTTCACAGGATCCTCCATCAGTTGCTGAATGCTATGCTCCAACATGCCAGTGACCACATATATTTTCCCTGTACTCTTGAGGGCAGGGCCAGAAATATGTAGGAGGTCTACCTTGTAGCACACTACTCTGAAGTACTGGGTGCCACAGATTGCATGCATATAAAAATTAAGGCACCACCCAGGCAGCAGGGAAGGGTGTACATAAATAGAAAGGGCTTCCACTCTATTAACTGCCAAGTTGTGTGTAATGCCAAGAGAATCATCTTGAACATGTGTGCTGACAACCCAGGCAGTTACCATGACTCACAGATCTGGCATACCTCCCAACTGTATCAGATGTTCACTAGGGGGATATCACACAGGGTCATTTACTGGGGGATGCAGATTATGCACTGGAACCGTGGCTGATGACATACATCAAAAATGCCACACACCTGCTAAAGAAGGCCATAATGAGGCACATGCTCAAACCGGAAATATCATAGTGTGTTTGGGCTGCTGACATAGTGGTTCCAGTGCTTAGATACATCTGGGGAAGCCCTGCAGTACAATCCTCATACATGTACTGAAATATTCATTGTATGTGCCATGCTACACAACATCATCCTGAGAAAACAGCTTCAGCAGGATCAACAAGGGGAAGGGGCACACATCTTATAAAGGAGAGTCTACAATCATATTTAGATATGTTACCAATACATGTAATTGGATATGAATTACAGAAGGAGTCATTACTAGGCACATTGTGGGTGCTGCGAAGAGCACTACCGGCTGACATCAAAGAGTGAAACAATACTAATTTCATGAACTTTAATTGTACTTTGACTTAGGAATGGGGTCCATTCCTGTCATGGTATTAGAAACCTAAAAGATATGGAGAAATTAAAAAAGCATGACTTGGCACATACACTTTCCTGACATGATTGAAGACTCACTTCAACACACCCTTCACACAGACTATGTTCCTGTAGAAGGGTGTACATTAACATGCATCCATCTGAGTTGGGGATGCCAGCGTCTGATGCATGCATGTACAGACACATCCTGATTCTCCTCATCTGTGAGGTAGACCAGCATGTCATCATGGACCTTTTCTAAATGGACACTAGTAATATCCCAATTGCATACAACAGACCTGTGTGAGTTGTTAATATTACATCATGTCTGTTGCATCTATTAGATATCCTCAAATGTGTGCAATGTACATCTTTTTATGTGGGTAAAACTATTTGCATGCTGAAGGAACGTGTCCTACAGCATGCGGGGGACATTAGGACAGGGCAGATACATAATGATCTGGCACAACATGTTAAACTGCATGAAAATCATTCATTTATTTTTATGGGGTTACATGTACAACAATAAATTGTGAGAAGGGGTGATCTGCATTTGTTGACAGAACAACTGAAGCCAAATGGATAACTGATTTACAAGCAGATCAAGCCCCTGGCTTGAATGCTATGTTGCCACTGAAACCAGTCCTGAAGGGGCGGAGGCCAAGGTGATGATCATTATTTGTTAAACCATGGACCGATGGGACTTAAGGGGGCGTTTGTTGAGTGGGTGTTGCTGCTGTTGATTGTTTCTGTTGGATGACTTTAATATTTTAAAATGAAAAGTTTTTATTTTCATGGATCTGAAGAAGAGATACTGCTTGAAAGCGCTTATCCTTGCTTGATTTGTTTTATATGTTATTAAAATTTTTATATGCCATGGTGGACCGAGTGTGTTTTTTTGCTGTGGGGATATTCCTATCCTACCTCTTTGGTTCTTTGGTTCTCCTGTGTCTGGTTGTGTTTGTTTAGATATCCTCAAAGAGGTCACAGAGGGCATGTGTGATGACAACACTGTCATCCTTTTGACCTTGACAAGCCCAAGGCATTTGTCACAAATCTACACTGAGGTATTCATGCAACACTATCAGATGTGGCAATAAATACTTATATCACCATGTGGGGAGACAACTCTATCATATACGTGGCATCTAAATATGTTGAAATGTGTGACGTGACCTATATCTCAGGTCCACTGATCAGGTCTGTACTGTACATCAGAGCTGTCTGTTAAGCCCTTTCCTGTGCTTTATTTAAGTCACAGACATCACAAGTGACATATACATCCTGTGTCCAAACAGCTTTCTGAAGGACTACAGATTGTGGGCAATCGTTGACTCCAACTGTGATATTAGTATAACACAGATGGTATCAACACACATACACCAAAGATTGCTGCCACAACCATGACTCCTGGAATGACCCAAACACATGGGGGGATTTGTTATGTCAGGAAAACAAACACACAACCCAAGTATAATGTAGACATCACACCCTATAATCAGACCAATGCGTATGTGATGTGTCCTGGGGTATATGGTATGTGGAATGTCCACCAGCATGTGGCCACTGTGCTGATTACTCCCTTGTATGTAACATGACTACTGAGTATGTGAAGGACATCCACATCACAGACCATAATACCTCCGCAGCCTTCATCACACCAGTAACTGAGTACAAAGCACCCTTCTTCATGTATCTTCGTACACATCTACTGATGTGTAATTGAAGTGTACCACCTTTGCCACAGTGACCTGTCACCCATCTTATTGGCCATACATAGGTATTCTTTTTGTTGTATAAACATTACTGTCTGATGGTGCAGAACCTCCATAAAGTTATTACACCAGATGCATGTGTGCTGCCTGTTCTGGTGATGCATACAGTACATACATAGTTGTTTGAGAACATTGATGGCATGGGTAACATTTGAGACAGTGTGAATTGTGCCATATGTATATGTCATGCACACCAGAAAACTAGCCTGTATTGATCATAATGTCACATACAGGTATAGCAGTGTCCTTCCTAACACATCCAGCAGATGTTACAGTATCAGGACAGTGTACGTGATTGCAGGATTACTGGTGGTATTATTCTGATATTATCCATGGGTGTGTGTGCTTCTTTTACTGTTGTCCATGAGCCTTAATCTGTGTCCCAATTGCTGGAGACATCTGCTAAGATTACACTCATATTCAGGCAAATCAGTTTGCAGAGCTTCACAATATGGACCTGTCAAAGGAAAAATATACTTTAAAAATGATCAAAACATGGTAGGTTCAGGTTAAGGCACTTTAATCTTGCAGCAAGGAGACAAAAATGTGCTATTACAGAGTTTGTCTAACTAGAAACAGGAAATACTTTCATTTTTATACATTCTCTAACTAGACATGGCCTACCAAGCTGACGTAACAGATTACCACCTTTTTCATCATCATCTGTTGACCATCATTCTCATGAATTTCTGCTGATTTATCGATTTTCATGTGAAACGTCCTGAGGAAAACAACATGGCCTTGATTACTACCAGTTAGATACATGTTATGTTACCATTCAAGGTACTATGGCTAATTCAAGCACAATGCTAGCAGTTCATTTCTCTAATAATCCTTTGTCTACTTTATCTCTAAGCTTCTGCAGCTGCACATGTTCTCATGCTTCGAACAGAGCTGATTGTTTAAAATCATTACATTTACAGAATATAGTATTGTTCATTCATTCGTTCCTGACCTAGCAGATAAGCACCTGCTTCTCAAGTACATTTCCAAAAGGCATAAACATGAATATTGCTGTGCTAGCAGTTGCTAGGTCAGAGGGCATCTTGCAAGTTTCAGAAAACATACTGCAGTTTTCAAAAAGCATCTTTTTCAGTCTCATATGAAACTCAATTTATATATAACACAGTGCATGAAAATTAGAATGAAAAGCGTATTAATTCTTTTGATTATTAATTGGCATTAAGCATACACACATTAATACATATTTTTCTAACATTTCCCTCCTGTTAATACTTTTTAATTCTATTTTCAGAAAAGAATAAACAGTTTGCTTCTTTTCCTAACCTCTTCCAATCAGGATTTGCAGTTAAGAAAGTCATTCAGTTTAAACTTTTATGAAAGTGTTTTGCATTCTAGCAGCTCTTCAAACTCAGTACTTTGATACATAGTCTCAGATACTGATATATCTATGAATTCTTTGATTAATTTCTTCATGCAGGGGATTCCACAACAAGCACAAACTCCTATTAGGAGTAATCCTACCCCAATGGCAATCAATATGTTCATTAGGATGGAACCCCACCCCCCAAATACATTCTGGAAAAAGTCTGTCAGAGGGTTTGGGCCTGGTTTGGTCATGGCTGACACTTGTTGAATCACCTCGAGATGATCGTTAATCTCATGCTGATGATCAGGAATAAATGCACAGCATTCTTCTTTGATTAAAGCACGTCCACCCTCGCTAGGGTGAAATCAAGAGCCATTCGGTTTTGGAGTACTACAGTTCTCATGGCATTCAGTTCATCAGTTATCAGTTCAAGAGCAGAAAAAGTCGCATTACTCATTACTTCGAGAAGTTTTGACAGTTTTCGCAGCTCCCATATCGATTTAACTGCACCATATGCAGGTAATATACCTGCCCAGGATATGACAGCATCACTCAAGTCCATGTGTGCAAGTTTGGTTCCCACATTACGATGGTCTTTCCAGCCCGCTTCGATCTGTCCCACTGGATTCTCAGGTTTCTTAACAGTCTTTTTGGTTACATCTTGGGTATTTTGAATACTTGCGCAGTTCCGGTACAATAAAGGCTGTCTCAGTGTTCGGGGACCAAGATAGTCCTAAATAAATCCCAGGAATCTGATAAAAGGTAAAAAAGTGTTTAATTACACTAAAAAAACATACACCAAAGTAAAAACTGTTGTAAAAACAAATATTGAGCGCTTTTGTCTTCCATCTGAAAATGGTGGTAGATTCTGAAGAAGTCTCCGGAGGGAGACGAAAGTGCTCAATCTTTGTTTTGACAACAGTTTTTACTTTGGTGTATGTTTTTTTAGTGTAATTAAACACTTTTTTACCTTTTATCAGATTCCTGGGATTTATTTAGGACTATCTTTGTCCCCGAACACTGAGACAGCCTTTATTGTACCGGAACTGCGCATTGTGTGGTGGTTTGTGGACATTTCACCTTTTGGTTACCTATTTCAAATACTTCCCTGAGGCAATACTGCAGTGTGTCGTATGGCCGGGACCAGGTATCCCAAAAAACAACTGCCAGACCAATTCTCAGAAAACCATTTATATGCCTTTTTACCACACACAAAATAACAGTCCTCTACTTTAGTTGTTACTTTGTTATGAAATGACTGCCCTGCATGAAACATTTTCCTATCTATTACAGATAAATGTTTAAAAAGTACAGGATTACGTTGTACCTGATCAAGAGTCTTATGCATAGATTTCAAAAATGAGTCATAATCTGTACTACAAGATCCACCTAAATCATTTGCTTTTTTATAACATTTATACTGTACGGTGACATTACACTTACTGCATCCCACTTGGATGGTATCATTTTTGTAAAAACATACAATTCCTTTTTGTGTTACAGGCAAATACAGTGCTACCTTATCATGTGCTTTAATAGCGACTATGTCAAAAACAGATTTTCCCAGGTCTCATTGACCCCTAGGGGGATAGCAGCCATCAATAAACCCCCGTATGCTGTTGGTATGGCCGTGCAGACCCAGCAGTTCAAAACATTAAAAGCCTCAGCATACACACGTGTAATTGCCTGATAAGTGTTAAAGTTCAGATGCCAGTCTATGTTTGGTTCATTATGTTTAATCAGTTCAACTTTCGTGGCAGGAAAAAGGAGTGGCCACAACAAAAAGAACAATGTGATTAGCATAGTTGTCAAAATGATCATACAAGTTTTCTGAGGTTGCTCAGTGTCTCTATTCACTCTGTACCTGGCCATTATGTTCTCGTTGTACAACAGTAACAAAGTTTTTGTCCAATTCAAAGTTCTTAACCAGTTTACAGTGCGTCAAATGAATCCAGGAAGCTCACTCCACGATCTTGACTGCAGTGGGTGTCGACAGTAGTACCTGGTATGGTCCATCCCACTTTGGAGAACTCCAGTTCTTTCGCTTCACAATCTTCACCCAGACCCAGGTGCCTGGGGCTACTGGTGCTTCCGATTTCGGTTGCTCTTTATCTGAAACAGAATTTAACTGCAAAAGTTTGTTATTCAAAAATCGTCTCATATACCCTGCAAGTGAACTGTCAGCCTCTTGCTCTGCAGACATGAGAGGTTTCCAATGAGGTGCATAATATGCCCTCCCAAACAAATTCTCAAAAGGAGTTAATCCCTTTGCATTTGGAACAGTTCTCATGCTCAACGGTGCTAGAGGCAAACAGTGCACCCAGTTCTTTTATGTCTCACTCATCAACTTCCTAAGCTTACTCTTCAACACCCCATTATGCCTCTCTACTAACCCTGCAGATTGGGGGTGGTAAGCACAGTGATTTTTTTAACGATATCCCAAAATAACGACTAAGTTGTTGCACTGTTTGATTCACAAAATGTGTACCATTATCACTATAAATCTTTTCTGGTATGCCAAATCTGGGCATAATTTCTTTAACAAGGACCTTTGCAACAGTAGCTGCATCTGGATTTTTAGTTGGAAAAGCTTCCACCCATTTAGAAAACATATCTATAATGATAAGGCAGTACTTTTTATTCTCACACTTATTCAGTTCTATGAAATCCATACAAATAGTATGAAACGGATACGGTGGTGTAGGGAAACTTCCTTGCTTAGGCTTCAATGCCCCTTGTGCATGATGCTTGTTACAAACATGGCATGCTGCACAAAAATTTTTTGTGTAATTTGTAAATCCATATGTTGTAAACACTCAATTCACTAACTGTACCATTCCCCCCTGTTAAGACATGGCTCTGCCCATGGCTCAAGAAAGCTGCATATCTAAACAAGTTAGATGGCAAAATTGGTTTCTTTTCCTTGGAGATGTACAGTCCCTTTTCAAGGATTGCTCCTTGTTTTATCCACTTCTGTTTTTCTATATTTGTAGTATGTGTCTGCATTGTTTTTAACATTTCTAAACTAAAATCTCAGAGAGTTGTAATTCCTCACTCAAAAGAAAAGCTTCTGAGGCTGAAGCTGCCTGTTTCACAGCTGTATCAGCCCGCGCATTACCTTTTGAAATTCTATCCTGTTGCTTGGTATGAGCTACGCATTTGCAAATAGCTACTTTCTGAGGTAACTGAATAGAGTCTAATAAGTCTAAAATAAATTGCGCATGATTAATTGGTTTACCAGTAGATGTTATCATTCCTCTATTTTTCCACTGCTGTGCAAAAACATGTACAGTAGAAAAAGCATACTGACTGTCAGTAAAAATATTCACTTTCTTACCTTTTGCTAAAGTACATGCCCTTGTCAAGGAAATCAACTGCTGCTTGTGCAGATAAATTGTGTGGTAAAGATTTTGCTTCTAAAGTTTTACTGCATACCCCACTAGGATCTGTCCTGTAGGACCCCTCCTGCACAAGCCATCCACATAGTATGTCACCTCGGCATCATCCAAGGGAACATCCATAAGGTCTTGTCTAGGTAATGTCTTTTGCTCAATCTCTTGCAGGCAGCAGTGCGGTTTGCCATCTGCAGGGATTGGGAGCAAGGTTAAAGGATTCAAAGTTGTGCATCGTTCACTTGTGATATAAGGTTGGCTCAACAGTATAGTCATACAGGAAAGATGTCTAGCAGGAGAAAGATATGCTACTTTTTCTTGCAGTAAAATAATTGCTACTGCATGAGGCACTCTCAATGTGAGAGGGTGGAATAACACTACTGAGGCCAAAGCCTGCACTGCCATTGCAGCTGCAACTACTGCTTGTACACAGTGGGGCAGGGACTGCGCCACTGGGTCTAACTGTGATGAATAGTAAGCTATGGGGCATTGCTTGTCCCCATGCTGCTGTGTCAACACTGATGTCATATAACCTTGCTTACAGTCTACAGTTTGAAAAAATTGCTTATGATAGTTTGGTAATCCTAAAACTAAGGATGATGCTATCAGTTGTTTCAGCTTGCAGAAAGCTGCTTCTGCTTCTGGTGTCCATTGTAATAAATCCTGTGCTGCCATTGGCTTTTTAAATATCAAATTAGTCAGTGGAGCAGATTCCAAAGCATAATTTGGTATCCAACTCCAACAAAAATTAGTAGTTCCCAGGAAGGACATCATTTCCTTCTTGGTAGTTGGTCTAGGTGCTTGTAATATTGCTGTTTTTCTATCTTCATCTAATATTCTACCTTCTTTGGATATTACATATCCCAAGTACTTAACTTGTTTTCTCCAACGTTGCAGTTTGTTCTTGTTTACTTTGTGTCCTTGAGTAGCTAAAAACTGTAATAATGCCATGGTGTCCTCTTTACATTCTTGCTGGGTGGGGGCTGCCAGCAGAATGTCGTCTACATAAAGTAAAATCTGACTACCTTTCGGTGGAATAAATCCCGCCAGGTTGCTTGCCATTTCTTGTGCAAATATTGTTAGGCTTTCACAATATCCCTGTGGTAATCTCGTATATGTATACCGTTTCCCCTGAAATGTAAATGCAAACCAATGTTGGCTGTCGGGGTGTATCGGTATTGAGAAAAATGCATTGCTAATATCTACCACAATAAAATACTTTTGCTGAGGCTTTAAATCATTCAGTAAAGTGTGCGGATCTGGCACCGTTGGTGCCCTAGGTATAACTGCATTATTTACAGCTTGTAAATCTTGGACCATACACTATTCCCCGTTTGCTTTCCTGACAGGAAATAAGGGTGTATTACATGGTGAATCGGGAGATTCTATTAAGACTCCTTCCTTAAGTAAGGCTGCTATTATAGGTTTGATCCCTATCTCTGCATCCTTTCTCAAGGGATACTGTCTTTTCTGAGGTCTAAATGCTGACTTTGGCGTAATAGTAACTGGTCCAGCTGTTCGTATAAGTCCTACATCTGATTTCCCTGTTGACCAGAGAGTCTCTGGTATGTTTCGCAAGGCTTTTTCCTCTTCCTCCAATAAGAGTAATACTCAGTTATTCTCACTAGCCTGTGAGTGCACAGCTGGGTGTGTCTGTGTTATCCAATTCAATTTCTGTTTCTGTATTCCTTGTTCAGAGAGTTCTAATTCTGTCTGCTTTTCCCCTCTTGTGACTTTTTCTCCTAAGTCTGCCCATTTCAAATTTCTTTTCTTAGTTAAGCTAACATGTGGCAATCAATTAGATTTGTAAAGTGCTAAAAATTCATGGGGCAATGAACAGCTTACTACACTGTTTCCTTCTGTGTCCCAGTACAAGTTTCGTAACACTAGTCTGTTTGCGCGATTCTGAAACAATTCCTGCTCATACTCTTTATCAGGTCTTGGTCTATTACAGTAATATAGAGTACAATGCAACAAATGCTGTTTGTCAATGTCAAAGGAGGGGGATTTACTGATGGCTACGTTCATCAGTTCTTCGGTTACTGCCCCTGGACCAGTCGTAACCAAGTCCTGGCTGTAACAATAATATATCTCACCCTCCGGTCGCACTACAAAAGTATCCATTTGTCGCTGTGCTTCCATACCCTGCATGGTTGGAACTACAGCTATGCCAAATATCTGCATTAAGTCTCTACCCAAAAGGTTTACTGGGCATTTTGCAGAAACTACAATTTTACTTTTCTGGGTCATTCCAGAAACGGGGTCTGTTATCGCTATGTCATGGGAGAGTGGCTCCTGATACAGCTGTCCATTAGCTGCTTTCACTAGTATATAATCTGGTGATTCTGAATCTTCTGGTGATTTGGAAGGGTGTATCAGGGTCCGTGACGCCCCTGAGTCGCACAAAAATTTGACTTCCCTCCCCTCTACCAGAAGCGTCACTTCCGGTTTTGTATCTGCTAAGTAAAGCTCTAGGCTCAATAAGGCTAAGTCCAAAATTTCATTTTCCTCAACTTCTACAAATTCATGTACATCCTCTACCCCTTCTGTCACATCCTCTGCCCTTGCTATCACATTTGCACTTGTCTTTTCCTGTTCATCTTCATTCAGTGATTCCTGACTATCATATAGTCATTCCTCATCCTCCTTATTTTCTATAGTCACCTTCTTATTTAGCCTGCAATCCCTTGCTAAATGTCCTTTTTTCCTGCATTTAAAACATTCACCTCTTTTCTTTCTTTCTTCAAAATCTTCTGATTGCTTGTCAGATTGTTTGTTTATTTCCCTGGGTATTTTTCTTACCCTTTCTTCCAGTTTGTACTACAAATACTTCTGACCCATCTTCTGCTGAAAATACTTGAGTTTTCTTTTTCTTTTTACTATTAAAATGTCTCTCTGCATGTCTAGCATATTCAAGTAATGGCTGCAATCTACTTGTACGATGATCTACCATGTGCTTTGTAATAAAGTTGCTAATGGGAGTTATACTACCTTTCAAGAATGCATTCTTTAGCTGTTGTTCATATGGGGAATCGTGTGTCTGGTTTTCTGGTATCTGCATTCTGCAGTGGTTATTAAAACACTCTAATAATCTAGCATAATATCTATCAACTGTTTCACCTTCCTGTTGAATGCACTGATTAATGCAAGTCCAATCAGCCCTAGGCTTCCATTTTTCAGAGATTCGGTCTGTCAGACCTTTCACTCTGCCATCCAATTTTGCATTAGTATGCGGGAGTGGTCTAAGCTGTGAGTCACGAGGATTCCAGTCGCCACTGATCATGTGCCAATCTGGACCTACAATTTGTCTAACTACTTTTTCTACTTCTTCTCCATTCAAATGGTAACTTAATCTCATACCCTGTAAGTCTTCTAAAAATTTTTGAAAATTCACTTTCGGATGGGGAATTCCCTCCATGGCTTTCCGGATATCTTCCGGTGTCCACGGTCTATAAACTAAAAGAGTTGGATCCTGCCCCGCCTGTCCTGCCTGAGGATTTGGTACTTCTATGAGTGGACATATTTCTTCCTCACTCATAGCTTGTGATTTTCTATTTATTTCACATAGTTCAATCTCCCTTCTCAAGTCACGTGTTCGAGACCTTGTCTCGATAGGATCCCTGACAAATGGTTTTGATGCTGTGGAAACAGCTGGGTATAGCGGAGGTGGATCAGCTTGTCCACTTGCTTCATATTCTGGTAAGGGAAGCTGAGGGGGCAAAGGAGGGGCCGTTGCTATTACCAAGTTATTATCTTCTTTGTCTAAGAACATCGTTTTTGATTTTTTATCTTTTGTTCCCTGCGATTTGCTTCCTCAAGCCACCTATGTGCCTGAGGAACTCCTAATTGTCGTTGCTTTTTTAATTGACCTTTTGCATCTGTTTTTAGTTGCCTGACAAGTTTAATAAGTGCAAGTTTATCTAAATTACCATCGAATTTATACTTATCAACCCATTTTGTATAATTCTTAACATTGTCGGCACGCTGTAATTGCATATATTTTGCATCTTCAGTTAGGGGCGGGTCTCGGGAACTTTTCGTGCACTGATTTCCCATTGTTGCCTTAGCTAAGCTGTAAATTATTATGTAACCCTTTTTATCACGTGGTACCATGGTTCTACACCTTTTCACAGTTTATCTAGAATAACTGCCTACCTATTCTGTTTCCCTGATCTATGAAAAAACGGTAACCCTTTTTTGTCCCTGATCTGCACATGCAAATCTTCCTGACAAAAACAGTTCTGTAACTAGTCCCTGATCTTAAAACAGAAATAAGGTAATTCCTCCTTACCTGACCCTCTGTGAGTTGATCCACCGGATCACTGACTCGTCCTCCAATCCCAGATCAGAAACAGTGGCTGGCCTCTTTCGAACGACAATTCAGTCAGAGGTCTTTCAAAACAGAAGAGCCGATTTGGCCACTTCTCCATACGGGTGCATGCCACCGGGCCCAATTCTGACCTAGGCCTAGAGCGAGAGGTACTTTCCGGTCCGAAGGACCAAACTGTCAAAGGAAAAATATACTTTAAAAATTATCAAAACATGGTAGGTTCAGGTTAAGGCACTTTAATCTTGCAGCAAGGAAACAAAAACGTGCTATTACAGAGTTTGTCTAACTAAAAACAGGAAATACTTTCATTTTTATACATTCTCTAACTAGACATGGCCTACCAAGCTGACGTAACAGATTACCACCTTTTTCATCATCATCTGTTGACCATCATTCCCATGAATTTCTGCTGATTTATCAATTTTCATGTGAAACTTCCTGAGGAAAACAACATGGCCTTGATTACTACCAGTTAGATACATGTTATGTTACCATTCAAGGTTCTATGGCTAATTCAAGCAAAATGCTAGCAGTTCATTTCTCTAATAATCCTTTGTCTACTTTATCTCTAAGCTTCTGCAGCTGCACATGTTCTCTTGCTTTGAACAGAGCTGATTGTTTAAAATCATTATATTTTCAGAATATAGTATTGTTCATTCATTCGTTCCTGACCTAGCAGATAAGCACCTGCTTCTCAAGTACATTTCCAAAAGGCATAAACAAGAATATTGCTGTGCTAGCAGTTACTAGGTCAGAGGGCATCTTGCAAGTTTCAGAAAGCATACTGCAGTTTTCAAAAAGCATCTTTTTCAGTCTCATATGAAATTCAATTTATATATAACACAGTGCATGAAAAATAGAATGAAAAGCGTATTAATTCTTTTGATTATTAATTGGCATTAAGCATACACACATTAATACATATTTTTCTAACAGACCCTACTCCAATTGTATATTACATCCTGATAGATGTCCTCTGCATTGTTCATGTAAGGATGCTTATCTCACACAGACATCTTCCCTATTGTTCCGCCACCTTGTGTGGCAACAGTCACATAATACACATTTTCACTGTGTAGTCTGTAATGTACTATATTGATATGTGACTGGCGCTGCTACAACTGTTTTCCATTGACATGCCCTCATCTGCTGTACATTAGGTTGTTTCACCTGTCCTCATTCCCTGTGTTCATTCCTACAACTCATCTTTGTGTTCCTATTCAGTACACATACTTCCCCTGAATGTTTATTTTACATGGCAGTCCATGTACCCTTACAGATCATTTGCACAGCTTTGGTATGGAATGCCAGGAATGGGATTTCACAATACTCTGCACTGTATACACTGTCTTATACTGTGTTTGGACCATATACATAACTTATACCTCTCAACTGTTCTGATTTTTGCAGAATGTCCAGATTTTTGCCTTACATCTTTTGTTCTGTTCCTTGTAAAATTTGTGGTTTTCTGCCATATCACTGGGACGATTTCAGGACTGAAGTCACTAAATAATTATATACATTTGAGCTTCAGACTTCAGATCCTTCATAAAATGTATCAACACAAACTTTGTTATTCTACCACATTTCTAAGCTTCATGGAGCACATATGTAAAATCTGTCCCTATTTCTGGGTCATTACCCCCCCCCCCGCTATGTTGGGCTTTGTCCAGATTACTTGCACTAAGAGGTTGAGAGCTATGATAACTATATGCTAAGCTCTGGGGATCACTGTGGCATTGACTAACCTACTGTGCTCTGATATAAACAGGCTTGCTATCCATACTGCTTTACTTGGTTTCCTGGTTAACAACACTGTTGCTGGACACAAAACCATGCTTGTTTAGGATTAAGCGTGGTGCGTAGCATGAATATGTAATCACCGCTGCTGTTCACCAAGCATCACCGTGCAAACACATAAACTCCACATTGGCTTCTCATGAAGCTTACACAGAGTTTATTGAATCCCAGTATATATCTTGTCAGAATCAGTAATTACGTGAGAAAAGTCCCCACAAAAGAGGCTGGTCAGCACATCATAATGTCTAGCCACAAAATATCCCTTATCAAACATTTTACCACATTTTTTCACATTTCAAAATAGCTTCCACCCCATTTTTTTCTCAACTTAGACATTAATAATGTTATAACAGTTTTATACAAATCCTGCTTGCATTTTTAAAATCTTCTTCCAGTTTATCAGTTCTAAATTGCTAAATAACATTTTGCTAACATTTAAGAAAATAAATAATCGTTACATGGATAAATGTCCTTTTTGTTACACAGTTTCAGAAATGTCATTATCAGTCCCATGAATTCAAATTTTGTATTAAAGTTATATATACTCTAATGTGCTCCATTAAAGCATATAATTTAAGTGCATCTTTGCTTAAAAAAGGTAATGCTTTAGGATTAATATTCAAACTTACAACATGTTTATGATTCATAACCACCCATTTAGGTGACCATTTATTACTAGATATCTCATAGTTAGTTATTCTTAAAATTCGATTAGAATTTATTATTAAATAGTATATTTCAAAATTAGGTAAATCTAGGCCTCCTTTATTTTTCGGAGTCATCAATTTATCATATGATATTCTAGTTTTCCTAGGTTCCCATATAAATTTAGCCGATTCCGTATGAATTTGTTTGAAAAATTTCTTAGGGATTAACACTTTAGTGGCTCTAAAGATGTATAAAATTCTGGGTAGCACATTCATTTTAAGAATTGAAACATTTGCCATTGTTGGTAATTTCAAATTATTCTATCTTCTTAAGTCAGACAATATATGATCCCAAAGCAAATTAACATTATTCACATAGAAATCTCTGTTATCTGTGGAAAAGACAACACCCAAATATTTTATTTTATCTTCAGATTTAACTTCACAAAAAGTCACTGCCCCTACAGTATATGTATAAAAAATATATTTCTTCAGCTTTAAATCCCAAAAGAGTTGCCTAATTGTCCTTTACTTAAATATCTATCACACTTGTATTTATGTTCTTTTTCCTCACAAATGTCCTTCTGTTCTTTTTACAGTTTCACTTGCAGTTTGTTACTTTTCTTCTTTTTCATCTGCTATCACTGCTGCATAAGTTTTAACTGCTCTAATTTTAATGTCCCAAACTGGCCAGCAATAAGTTGATGTATTTTTTCTGGTTTAACTTACTCATTAAATGTACATATATGGTTGTATTCTTGTTTTAATTCAGTGGCGGCTGGTGACTTCAAATCAAAGGGGGGCTGCAGGAGACAGCTGAATGGGTGGGGTCAATGGGAAGGGGTGTGGCCAACTAGAAAGGGGAGGGGCTATGCTCAAAACCACAAAAACTAACTAAATACACTGCCCTGGGTGCCAAACCATCATTATGAGAGTCCAATCAAAACAAAATGAAGTGTAGAAGAATAAAAATATTTCAATGCATTGGCTGCATGACAGCTTACTTAATATCTAGATGGAAACAAAAAGGTTGTGAGGCATGAAAAAATAAATTACTTTTTAAATACATTAATGGAATGCCAGTCAAAATCAAGTATAAGAAAAACAAGCAGCACTCAGCTCAAACCACTTCTTGCACTGCAGTTCTAATTATAATTTATATTCAGCTTTATTAAAGTACCAAGTAACATGCTGAAAGTAGAAATCTCTGATGCCCCCACTTGTAAAAATGTTTCTTATCCAAAAAAAGACCTGCTGCCCGACAACTATCTACTTGTTTCATGGGGAAAACATGATCAAAGTAAAAAAATGAAAATCAAAGAAGAAATAAGCTCAAGATACATTGCTTAAAAAGATTACTGTACAGGTTATGGACCACGCAATTGGCATTCTGTTTAGTTTACGGGTAAAGCCTGCAGAGATGACTGGAAGTCTCCAAGTGTAATGAGCTTCTTAAAATAATGTAATCCCGTCCTTTATTACAAATACTGTCATATGCATTTCAATACCCAAGGCTTATACATTATCTAGTTAAGTATTCTCTACATGGCAACAACAGAAAGGCTTTCAATGTTGGCAAGTCTTTAACAGTATGCTTATTAAAGCTTACTTGCATCTTACGATCTCAGCCAAACTTACCTGATGGTCATTAAAGTATTGCTACTTAAACACAGAGCAACAGGCACTTTGAGTAATAAGCATAAATCAACAGTACAAAAAGTATGACAGAAACCAGACCATTCTGCAAAAATCAAGGACAGATGAAAAACCACTCTAGTACTTGTGTCTACCTTGGATGGGGGGGGGGATACACTACACATTTACACTGCATAACTACTCCTTGCCTTACTTCGACACATCCAGAGTCACTACATGGGGGAGTGGGATGCAACAAGTATGTCACAATTTGAAATGTCTCTGGCTGACTGTGATGGCCCTGACACATTTGTCATACCTCTCAACCTCAGAGCAAGAAATCTGGACAAAGCCATACAAAGAAGTGGGACAAAGGCCCAACAATAAGGACAATTTTTAAATATTCTTATAAACTTAGAAGGATAATAGAATAGGTCTTGCATTAGTATGAATTTTCTGAATGGTATGAAATCTGAAACTCAAATGTCTGTCATTATTTTCTAACTTCGGTCTTTAATGATTTGTCACTAATTTGCCAAAAAAAAACACAATTTTATGAAAAATGGACCAAAAATGTGATGTAAAAATATAAAATAGCCACACAATACAGCCAGGAACCTGTCAAAGAAGGGACACTTTAATATTAGTACTGCTAACTTGAGCAGCTGACAAAATAAAAGAATCTACATGCATTTCTGAAATAAAAGTAATCTTTAACTCTGATTATTACAGTTATTTCTTAATTGTAAACCCTCCATGTTTTCTTCCAGAATTGCTATTTTGCGGAGGGATTATTAGGGGGAAGAGCAACATTTTGAGCCAAAATCAGGGACAGTTGAGAGGTTTGGCAACCTCTTAGCACAAAACACCTGGACAAACCCAGTAATGAGGGAATACAGCCCTCAAACATATTCAGTGAATTCAGTTCTTGCCATAGCTGTCAACCTTAGCACAAAAAACCTGGACAAAGCCAATAATGGGGTAATACAGTCCCACAAATAAGGACACATTTCAAATATTCATCATATAAACTTAGAAAATTGCTAGAATAAAAGGTTGTGTTACTATGTATTTTCTGAAGAATATGAAGTCTGAAATTCAAATGCCTGTCAATTTTACTTCTGATGGAAAAAAAAACAATTTTCAGCAGAGGCCCAGGGAGAAATACTGCAGACACATGTCTTTGTAAAATGGCAGGACACCAGAGCAAATTCACACAAACACAGGGATGAGATGCAGACTCTACACAGAAGGCACCCCAGCCAAGAATCAAACCAGAAAACCTATAGCTGTGAGGCAACAATGCTACCACTGCACTATCAAATATGTAAGGAATTAAACATTCAGAAACCTGAAGTCTGAAATTCAAATGCCTGTCAATTTTATTTAACATTTGTTAATCAGGACAGTCTGACTTGGAACAAAAAAACAATTTTCAGCAGAGGCCCAGGAAGAAATAATGCAGACATGTCTTTGTAACATGGGGGGACACAAAAGCAAACCCACACAAATACAGGGAGAAGATGCAGACCCCACACAGAAGGCACCCCAGCCAAGAATCAAACCTGAGAACCTGCAGCTGTGAGGCAACAATGCTACCACTGCATCATCAAATATCAAGCAGTGCAACATTTAGAAACCACAGATATTATGAGGAACAGATCAGATCAAATATGAGGCAAAAATCTGCAATTTTCTTTACAAATGGTGGTGGGTAGGGAATTCAGGTCCTTAACACCTGCATACAAGGTACAGTGTTCAAGCCTGAGGTATTCCCTACCACACCACCATGAGTTTGTTCTAGCCACCAGTATATAGCAACTGGGGCATTTACACACACACACACACTTACCTGGAGCGATGTAGATCCCTTTGTGCCATTAAATCCAGCTGTTAGTGCACTACAAACCTGCCCGCGCATTACGTCCATTGGAGCACATCCACCACACAAGATGTTCCTCCCCCGACAAAACTTCAGCCTGCTGACATTGCAGTCCAAGTCTGATCCATTTCCAGCGACAGTCTATGCAGTTACAACTGCATAGACTTCTGGGATCTCATGTTTCCCAGTCCGGACTGCTGCTGAAACAGTCTGTGCATGCTCCAGACTGTCTCAGCAGCAGTCCGGACTAGTGCGCATCTGCGAATTTTAATTTTTTTTTATCTTTTATTTTCTTTAATTTCTTTATTTCTACAGCTGGGGGGGCTGCAGTCCGGCAGTCCAATAGCACGTGCCGCCCCTGTTTTAATTTTGTTTACTGTTTTTAATATGCATATTGGTTAGTTTTAGTAAGATTTTTGTGTAGATATATATTTTTAGGTTTCTTGTACACAGACCTGAAGAAGTCTAGAGGGATGAAAACAAACGTTAATAATTTATGGAAATAGATTGTGTTTTGGACAATGTATTTTTTCTGGATGCCAAAATATATATTTTTTTGATTGCCAAATGGTCTAATGTTTAAATATTTCCAACCATGTATTATATACGGTGATAATAATGTAATATAATATAATATAAACAGGGAGGTGGTGCAGAAGTAGTGTTGTCACCTCACAGCAAGAGGTTCTCTGGTTTGATTCTTGGCTGGAGTGCCTTCTGTGCAGAGTCTGCATATCCTCCCTGCATTCGTGTGGGTTTCCTCCAGATGCTCCTGTTTCCTCCCACATCTGGAGCATTTCTCCCAGGGTCTCTGCTGAAAATTGGCTTTGTTCCAAGTCAGACTTTTCCAGTAAATGAATAATAAATAAATAATAGCTACGATAAATTCACAGACTTGGTTTAATAATAATCTGTGTAATAAGAAGTGCTAAGTCATTATTCATTTTATTTATAATGCATAAGGTTTAAATTATTAGGACATTCAGTAAGTAGGGCATTACCAGCGCAAATATCACACTGATAAGGATGGGGGAAGGGATTTGAATTTGTTAAAATGTATGCCAGTATACTTTGTTTTATACCTAAATAAACCACTCCCATACCTGATAACAGGTATATAGTCAGAAAGCTTGGGATTAAACTATCATTCTGTTTATTTTTTGTTTTGTTTGGATCGCTTGTCTTTGTGGTTAATAAAGGATTTTTCACTGGAAACAAACTGTCTACCCTGCTTGGATTCATTCTGAATACCTAATAGAGTTAATAATCCTGTATAATATTAATAATATTTCAAAATAAAACATACTCCAGCTGCTCGAATCAATGAAGGCAGTCCACAATGTATACAACCACCAATAGTTCCAATAATTCCGATAAACACATAAATACCCAAAGCAAGATGAAAATAGTTGATTTATTCCAAAACATGACCAAACACCATATACGATTAAGCGCTTTCATCTCCTTACCGGAGACCTCTTCAGAATCAACATAAAAATGTGTGCACTGTTTTTATGTACACTCACAATGTGCTGATTGACATAATTAACACAATTAATACAATTAAACAATTGTTTGACACATAATTTCTTAAAGAAGTATACACTTTTGTGCAATTCATGAAACATCCACTCCACTGCCTAGATACCTATACTATAAATATCTATTATTACTGGACTTAACCAATAACCTAAGTGTTACACAAATGTGTAAATAAAAACACATACAAATTAAAATTGTTGGACCTTGACCCTAAAAAAGCATATAAAGGGGTATAACAAGGGTCACCTTTATACTATTAAATCTTGTCCACATATTCTTTGGCTTTTAATATATTTAATATATTTAAACATATACAATATTAACACAAACATTTTGTCTATATTCTTCTTGGCTTTTAATATATACAGCTTTTAACAAAAGTGTAACATCTATGTATTTTATGAATTTTATAATATCAATATTAAACATTATTATTAATTTATTAATATTTTAATATACCATATATTATTATTTATTATTTTGTATGTGTTTTTATTTACACATTTGTAATCAATTAATTATTTATTCATAGGATCATACATATGCACTTAGGTTATTGGTTAAGTCCAGTAATAATAGATATTTATAGTATAGGTATCTAGGCAGTGGAGTGGATGTTTCATGAATTGCACAAAAGTGTATACTTCTTTAAGAAATTATGTGTCAAACAATTGTTTAATTGTATTAATTGTGTTAATTATGTCAATCAGCACATTGTGAGTGTACATAAAAGCAGTGCACACATTTTTATGTTGATTCTGAAGAGGCCAACGGTAAGGAGACGAAAGCGCTTAATTGTATATGGTGTTTGGTCGTGTTTTGGAATAAATAAACTATTTTCATCTCGCTTTGGGTATTTATGTGTTTATTGGAATTATTGGAACTATTGGTGGTTATATACATTGTGGACTGCCTTCATTGATTTGAGTAGCTGGAGTATGTTTAAGTATTAGTGTTTTTAATATTTCAAAATAAGTTTTTATTTTTTGATTTAGGATGTTTTTAAGTTTGTTACTTCAACTATCATTTTTCACATTTTTTCTGCTTTTTAATATATAGTGATGAGGTAGACGTACAGGAATTTAAAAAACTTCCATGCAGTGAAGTTTCTCGCACTATTTTGTTTTGGACCCACTATACTTGTATAGTGGGTTATTTAAGACTTAGGGGATACCACAGAGATTACTTGTCACTAAAAAAATGCAATGCATAAGAAAAATATCTTATGCAGACTGACTAAAGGTCCTATCCCTTTACTCTGTATCATATTATTTATTAAGAAGTGATTTATGCCTGACCTACAAGGCATTTTTTGATACAGCCCTGATAAAAATGTTACATATTCACAAGAAAAACTATACAAAAGTTATGAGTTCCATGGACTTGAACCTTATTGTGACTGTAACAGATCTAACAGATCTTGCTGGAGAGAGAGATTTGTATCCCAAAGGCTACCTCATTTATGGAATAGACTTCTCATCTTTGTAAAACAAAGCTCATCTCTCACTATCTTCAAAAAGAATTTGGATAAATGGATGAGGAACCATAAATTCAATCCTGCGATACTGCCAATGTCCCTTATGGACAGAGACAGTCTGTAAAATGACTCAGGGCTCCAACACTCAAGGACCCACTACCCTGATATTACCCCATCCCATATCTGTGGAATTAAGATATAATATTTACTAAAAGATAAATAGAGATGAATATAAAAAAGCAGAAAAAAAATATAATGAGCTGATAAATAAAGGAATGAGGCTTTATTATTTTTCATTACAAGATGTATAACAGAAATTCAGGATTAAAAATGCAACGATGGCTCAATTTTTTGTGTCCCAAAAATACACAAAGATTTGGTCAACCCTCCTGGATGACCTATAGTTTCAGCCTGTGGTTATTTTTTACATAATATAGCATGTTTTTTGCATTATTTTTTGTCACCTACTGTGGAGAACATGCTACCTTATATTAAGGATGTCTTTGATTTCCTAGATAAGCTTAATGAAATTAGATGGTCAGAAGAAATGTATTTTGTGGTAATTGATGTTGTTAGTTTATATAACAACATTAAGCATCAAGATGGAATTACAGCTGTTAATTTTTTTCTGGGAGAAGCTCCAGTAATTCAGTATGTAACAGATTTAATTTTGATGTATTTGAAAAACAACATATTTGAGTTTAATGGCAGTCTGTTTAGGCAGTTACAAGGTACAGCTATGGGGGTAGCTTTTGCCCCCACCTACGCAAATATATTTATGGGACATTATGAAAGTCAGCACATTTATACTAATGAATTTTATAAAAACATATAGTTAAATATTTCAGATATATATAGATGATTTGATTTTTGTATGTAAAGGGGGACACAGTGAAGTTAGAGCATTTGTTGATAAGTTGCATGATAATAAAATGGGGGTATGCTTTGATGGGCTACAAATAGGTGATGAAGTTCATTACTTAGATGTTAATATAAAGGGTATAAATAATTTGATGTTAAAAATAAAGATACACAGAAAGTTTCTAGAAACAAATTTTGTCTTACATGGGTCTAGTTGTCATCCCCTGCATACTATGAAATCTATTCCATAAGGAGAATTTCTCAGGTTAAAAAGGTTATGTAACAACCCGATAGAAAAGGAAAGGGAAATGGAAGAAACTTTTTCTAAGTTTTGTAACAGAGGATATCCAGTAAAAGAAGTGGAAAAGGGGTTGGAGAAAGTGTTAAACAGGAATCAGAAAAGAGGTAATGAACAGGGAAAGAAAGAAAGGAAAGAACAGGAAAATATTTATTTTACATCAACATACTCAGTATTTTAATAGTTAGTAAAAGAACAAGTAAAATATTCCTGGACAAGGTTAAAAAGAGAAACTGATTTTTTACAAAATAAGAACATCAGGTTCTGCTATAGAAGAGGTAGAAGCAAAAAGACTTATTAGTTCATGGGAAGTTCAGTATGCCTATTATTGGGTTAAGTTTATCCCCTGAAATGTTAGGCACATTCCCATGTGGGAAATGTAGTATAGTAAGTGTATAGTGAAGGAGTTCACATACATCAATGGAAAAAAAAATTCATACAAAAGGTATATACAATTGTAACACGGAGAAAATTATTTATGGTTTAAAATGTCCCTGTAAAAAATTTTATGTGGGGGAAAGTAAGAGACAATTTGCATGTAGACTTAAAGAACACATAAGAGACATCAGGAAATGTAAATTAACTAGCCGAGTAGCAATTCACTTCAAGGAATTTCATAATAGTAACCCAGAGGGACTACAAGCAACTATTTTAGAAAAGGTAGACTTTAGTGGATTGATGATTGATCAGCATATAAAAATATATTAAGAAAAAAAGAGAACATGCTGATTCTTAAGATTGTTACTAAGAGCCCTAGGGGCTTGAACCAAGAATGCACTTGGAAATGTTTATTGTAATGAAATTAATGAAATTGTAACTGATTAATTGTTTTATTGAATAATGACATCATTTAAGAAGTACAAAAGTATATAAATTCAAATTTTAGTATGATTGAATGTACTCTGTTAAAGGCTTTCTACAGCCAAGGTGCTACAGAAAATACTGTTTTAATAAAAGACAATTAGTTTTGGATTACTGGCCAGTTTTGTTGTGGTATTCGTTAAGATATAATATTGTCATATACTGGGTATTACTGGTTAGGCTTATAAAGGGGTCTTGTGCCATTAGCATAGGAATCACCTATAAACTTATGAACCTATGAAATTCTAGACTTGCTCCTTCTTTCTTTCCTTTAAATTCATCCTTAATTCACTTGATCAACCTTCCATAAAACTGCTTCCCTTTCCTATTGCAGATTTCTCTCTTAGTCTCACTGAACTCCAACTCTCTATCTCCACCCCCCCCGACCATATATTTCATCTCCTTTATCTCCTGTGTATATCAAGCCCACAGCATTCTTCCCCTCACTTTCCTCCTTTTCTCCATGTTTAAGCACTTTAAAGTATCGGTGTATTTATTCTGCTCACTCTCTTTATGTATTTCTCCACATGCACAGATGCATCTGTTTCTCTTTCTCTCTCTGTCCCTATAAAAATTCATTTTTGCTCATCTATTTCTCCTAACTCCCATCTTGTCCAACTCAGACAGTCATTCTTCATCAACTTTAGCCTATGAGCCATGTTCATATCTGTCACATATTTCACAATATCCAGCATTTTCCATCCTCCATCTCATCCTTTTCCCTACTATCTAGCTTTTCTTATGACTTCAGACAAACCTCTCAATCTTTGCACTTCCCATTTTTCACAGTCACTGTTTCTTTTCCCTTGTACTAACCCAATATACTTTCTATACACACACACACACACACACACACACACACACACACACACACACACACACACACACACACACACACACACACACACACACACACACACACACACACACACACACATGTTCATGCGCACACACACACGCAGACACACACACACACACACACACACACACACACACACACACACACACACCACACACACACACACACACACGTTCATACACACACACACACACACACACACACACACACACACACACACACACACACACACACACACACACACACACACACACACACCTATACACATAAGGATTAAGATTCTAACTATTGCTATTCTCCCTCATAGCATAAAGACCCTCCCTGTGCAACAATCCAATAAGTGCAAAACATTCTCCTTTACATGCCCACAGTTTTTTCTTATTTCCTTCACTGTACCAGTCATGTTATGCCCAGAATATTTATTGCCCAGTGCCTACTTTCTTTCTATCCCCCACTCTAAAACTATGGCTTTAAGTCCCTGATTCCAACCTGAACTTAATAATGATATCCAGAATGAGAGATAGCAGCCTAGCTACATCCTCTTATAAAATCATACAGTCATTAGCAAAGGAATGCATACTACCTCTTTCTCACGTTGACCCCTTTTATTCATCATATTCCTTATCCCTGATACAAGACTCTCCATACCTATCAAATTTAAAGTCAGAGAAAGTGGACACCCTTGACTAGTCCTTGTCCCTATAACCACCCTCTGAGGCCTGCCTAGTCCTTGTCCCTAAGTCCACCCTCTGAAGCCTCCCTAGTCCTTGCCCATGTGGTCACGCTCTCAGGCCTGCTTAGTCTTTGTCCCTAAGACCACTCCCTTAGGCATTCCCTCATTTATCAGCACTTTAATCCATGTCCTCCTGTAAACTACCTGAACCTCTAAAGCCACCTTCCCTCTTCTGACACCTCCTCGAAAAGACTGAATAGAAATGCCCATCTATGCTATCAAAAGCATATCTTCCAAAAGGATCCCCTCTCCCTCCCCTTTCAATTCTGTCCACGTTGCAAAATTAAGTAATATTCACCAACGGACTGCAGATGATTTCCATTTTTTCCATTTAATGTGTTGCTACAAAAGAAAGGAGTAGATTTATTGGTCAAGACATTTCAAAATGCACAAACGTAAAAGTTCAGCTTGAAATGGAACTATTAGAAATAGTGCATAGTTGAGAGAAGTTCAGTGAATATCTAGGCGGTAATGAAGTTCCAGGATAAACAGATCACAAATCCTTGCAAAGCATATTTAGAAACAATTTGTCCAAGGAACTTCTGAGATTGCAAGGGAATGTTGCTTAATGTACAAATGTATTAGCTGATAGTGGTATACATAACAGGTAATGAAATATAGATTTTGAGACTGGGCCCAGTTTCAAAAGACTTGCTCTTAGTCTAACTGACCACCTACACTGACAGCAGCCTGAGAGCAGGTGTTTTGTAATCTGGTACCTGGTGTAAGTCTGTTTATAGACTGTGTAAATGACTTACTTCTGTGTAAGGCCTAAGAAAAAGTCTTTTGGAATCAAGGCAGACTTACATTGAGAGCAACTCCTGTGGAATCTGGCCCATTATTTAGCTAACTTAAAGACTTGTAAGAAGATGAACCTTAGGTTGTTTGGGTAGAAATACACCTACCAATGATAGAATAAGTAACAGAATTTCAGAAATGACACAGAGATGCAGTTTCTATTAGATGTTACAGTGAAAGGCTGGCCAGAGTATAAAATATCAGTAAGAAAAGAAGTCCACTCTTATTTTTTCTTTTAAGGAAAATAACGTTTTGTCCAAGACTTAACATCCAAAGATGACATTAATAGTTCCTAATCTAATGAAAAAGACAATTTTTTTGTGAGGATATATGAACAACAGCTTGAAATAGTGAATGAAAGTAAAGCAAATGCCAGTCTTGGGTAATACTGTGTAACCACATGAAACAGCAAATTAAATGCATACAGAAGAAGCATTCTAAAAATAAAGTGATCTGTATTTTTTATTCAAGAATGCTCACTTTCTTCGTAAAGGAAGTGTGCTCCTTTGTTTATGTTTTCTTTATTACTACTAGGAATTGTAAAAAGGAAGGAAAGAGGTAGAGATCTAATGTTTTGGGAGATCTCTCCCATCTTTGAATTGGTGTAGCCATGGAGGTGGTATATACATATAAGTTCGGGCAGAGGGGTGCAGTGTGGGTGGGGGGCAAATAAAAATTATTTTTTTACCATTTTGAATTTTGGGCATTTTTTTGTTTGTTTTTGTTTTTGTCCTTGTCCTGGCATGTCAATTTTCAGGTAGTCGACATTTGATAATAAAACCTCAGCAGCTAAATATAATGCCTTTCTATGTAAACTGCAATCTTTTTATTAAGAAAAAAAAAAAAGAAATATTTTAAGGCATACAACTGCTGCTATAGTTGTCCTGTCATTTCCTGGAATCTTTGTAGCATGTGAGACTGTTTGTTCGCAAACTGAGCAAATATATATATATATACAATAATAGATGATGTGTGTTTGTGTGTGTGTGTGTGTGTGTGTGTGTGTGTGTGTGTGTGTGTGTGTGTGTGTGTGTGTGTGTGTGTGTCTCTGTGTGTTGGGGGGCCTAGTGGAGAACAGAGACCAGGGAAGAATAAGGATACTTTTGTAAACACTCTTTGAAGGCTTCACTGTTGTGAGTCAGCCCAAGCTGTCAAGCTGCCAGGCAGAAGTAAAGCTGCAGTTTTGCTGTGTTGCATGTAACTGTGTTTGATCAATATCATTGTGCTATCATTATGCCTAATCCCACGGTGGAATCAAAGAGAAGAGGAGAAGCTCATACTTCCCTTCTCATTTGTTTTTTTTTTCTTCTCTCATTGTCTCTGTATCAAACTATATTAAAGTCCTGAATTCTCTGATTCTGGAAGTTTGTGTAACTATCATTCTCCAAGGACAGGAAGTCACTTGCACAATGCTGGACTTGGGCTCTCTTCATCTTCTCTGTACGTCTACACTGGCAGTTTATTAGTAGAAGACTGAAAGCTACATGTCTAGACAATGCTACTTAAACTCTTGTACCTGGGCCTCTAAAATGGGAGAATTTCAAACCTCATCTCAAGCAGTCATCATGCACATGATTATAACATAGGACTCTTAATTAATCACAGTTAAAGTAAGTGCAATACACTTTCAGGAAGAAACATACCCTGGATAGTCATAATGCATTCCATACTCCTCACTTTGTCACTGATATTCACTATAACCAGAAAATCTGATTTGAATTTTGTTTTATACTTGGCCTAGGTAAAAAGGCTGCTTTTTAACATTAGAAAGCTTTAAAGTTAGTCCAGCATTTGGCAGCTGTTGGTATTAGTAATGACGGATGTAAACAAAAAGAGGCAGCAACTAGCTTCTGGCTTTCCAGACATTTTCAGCAAGTTGTCAAAACAAAGTGTGCAGTCTGTTCTGTGATATCAATACCACATTTTACTGTGCAGCAACATTTTTACATAAATGGTGCCCTTAGTAGCAAACATTCCTCATTTGTTCCAAACAGCAGGTCATAGTAAGACTCCAGATAACACTGTTACCTCATAGCACTTGGTTCTGCAGTTTGGTTCTTAGCTGTAACGCCTTCTGTATTCAGTATGCACATCATCTTCTGTCTGCATGACTTTTCACCAGCAGGTGCACTACTGCTCTAGAAAGCCCAAAGCTGTGCTGTAGATGAATTGCTGATCCTCCATATTGGTCCATAGGTGAGCACATTGTGTGTGACTGTGTGTGTGTGTGTGTGTGTGTGTGTGTGTGTGTGTATGTGTGTGTGTGTGTGTGTGTGTGTGTGTGTGTGTGTGTGTGTGTGTGTGTGTGTGTGTGTGTGTGTGCACGCGCATGCATGCATGTGTACATACAATGGACTGGTTCCCTGTCCAGAATTAGTTTCTGTACCTTGCTTCTCTTAAATGCTGGGATAGGCTTAGTCTGTATGGCTGTCTCTTTTTTAATATTATTTTTTCATGCCCATTATACTTTTTTCCCATTCCCATTTTACCTCATACTTTTCATTCTTCTACCAGTATCCTTGTCCAATGCTGGTCTACCAGCTCCTTCATTCATCTCCAGACTAATATAATTTTTTGGGGGGAGGGGCTGGAGTCAGTGTGGAACTTAAAGTTGTCTTGGGCTGTCTCGCTGACAACTGCATCATTCAGGAGGCGGAAATATTTTTTTTGTTATGACCTACCCTCTTGTCCTACCCCATTCCCTATGTCCATCCCAGAATCATCCAAGGGCTACTCCCCTCTTTATGGATCACACCTCCCCTCAGGCAGTGGTCAGATAAACATCCTTTCTCCCTGGGATAGGCATGTCCATCCCTCTCTGATGGCACCTCAGATGCTAAGCCAGTAATATAGACTGGGTCACCTGAGTCATGGTCAGGGTTTTATCCTTCTGTGCCACAGTGCTGGACTGACTTTCTTTTGATCCAGAATTGAACCGATCAGGCAATCAGAAAGGAAGTGAATAATAGGCAGAAACTTCTTCTCTGTCCTGTATAGCTTGCCACCAGCTCAGTACTCACCAGTACAATTAGAAAATGGCTGGCTGAAACATAAGATACACAGACTATCCCATGCTAATTCTGATGCTTTTAAACTGTTAATAGTCTTATCTGCATTTCTTAAATGGTGAAGCCAGTCTCCCTAGAGAGGCCCAGCTATGTTGCTGGGGAAGCTCAATCAAGTCTGAAAGTATTGCGAACTTGTAAGTATTCCTTTCTGAGAGATTAGACTAAATAGATGAGGGGAAGAGAAAGGAAAAAGCAATGGATATGCAACAGATGAGTAATTTATCTTAGCTTATTCGCAAATTCATGCCCAATAAGCTAGGAGGAGATGTAAAACTGAACTTTCTGTGCTGAACCTGTTATGGATTTTGAGGCTATTACATGTGGCTGCTTGTATGGCCATTAAATTCACATGTAATTTGCTAGCAAAAGGGTATATAGAGAAAGGTTGTTTTTTTTTTTTTAACCAGGGTAGTGCACTGATTGTAATTCACCTTTTACAGGCATTGCTGAGTGAAAAGGTATTCATAAGTCAAGAAATGGCAGTGATAAAAGCAAAGCAATGCGGCTTACAATACATTACAATGTAATAAAGATTGTTTACATTAAATTGCTAGGCTACAAAAGTAGTAGCAGTAGTAGTACAAAGGGAGAATAAGAGGGATGTAGAGTGTGCAGGTGAATGACAACAGTCATAGATCTGCTTGTTCTTTGGGTCACCTTCCACAAAGATATAACATACTATGAAATGGGTGAACTCTAATTACTAAAATTCAGTGTAATGAACAGTTTAAAGCAAACATAATATTCACTTAATTTATCTCTTGGCAGTCCTGGGACTGCTCTTTTTTGGCATCTACTTCTGTGAAGTCAAGGCCAACATCAAGGACCACTGACTGACCAGATTTGCAGATGATTGCAAATAAGGAGCAGTTATTGAACCCCACTGACATAAATGTTCTCCAAGAAGGGTTGACGCAGACAAATAACGGGTGTCAGAGCCACAGACATACTAAATGCCAAGAAATGCATAATAGTACCCCTCAGTCACTTCTTTTTTTTCAAAACAGGTGTATTGTTTTAACATATAAGAGAAATATCATAACAATTTTATACAAGTAATTAAAAATAGGTATTATTATAATATTCAACAAAACAACTAAAGTATTTACAAAGACATCCACTACAATCAGATCAATTAATTAAACTAAAATACCATGCTATTGAAATTAAAATTTTTTTAACAAATTTTGTAAATTATCCCATACAATAAAATAAGATGTTTTTCTATTTGTTCTAGTCCTAATTGTGTTTATTTCCATATGGCACACTATATTCATAACATTTTTAAATTCATTGAACGAAGGAGGTGTATCTGAAATCCAATTTCTAGTTATTATTTTCCTAGCCACTGCTAGAATAGACCATAACAAGGGAAGCGTAACCTTTTAACACTTTGAGGTACAGGTGTGTTGAATAATATAAGAGATTTAGAAATAATGAAATTATCTGTAAAAAGAGCCTGCAAAAATTCATTAATTGACTTCCAGTATTCTTTAAATTTTATACAGTCATAAAACATATGAGCCCAGTCAGCATTAATTTCTACATTACATCTCTTACATAGATTATCTTTATTATTTATTTTATTCATCATCAAAGGTGTATAAAAAGATCTATGTAAAAATTTCCATGTATAAAGTCTCCAGACAATGGAAGACGTAGTTCTATAAGCAGATTCCAATATATATTGTTTATCTTGTTGATTTGGTGGGTCCCCATTAATAGAAGTGAAATAATTCCAGTATGAATCTACACTGTAAAAAGTTTCTTGTCTGATAACTTTATGTATGTATGAAAGTTTACCTTTATCAGAAACTTTATGTTGTAAATTTAATATCAAGTAATCAATCAGTGTTGGAATAGATTCTTTAACAGTTATAGACATTAAATCTATTTTATTAATGAGATGTTGTCTAAAGGTCTGAACCTCTAACCAGCAAGTTTCTCTTAGATCAAATTCTTGTTTTAAGTAATCTAGATTTTTAACTTTATTATCAGATATCAACTGATACCAGTACTTTAGATCATTATCTATAGCTAAATGAGTTCCTACAGAAGTAGATGACAAAAGCATACCCTGAGTATACATTATAGGAAATACAATAAAATTCCATTCCCTATACTTAGGGTGCATGAATATAAAGTTACGATAACTAATAATAATATTTAATGGGTAACAAACCATATGTTTAGGTGTAATAGGTGAAGTACAAAATTCCTTTAGTAACCATAACATGGAGTTATTTACAATCATATTTTTATGTGTTAAGGAGATTTTCATGAAGTGTATACTAATTAGCTCCCAATAATCTTTCCATTTTGTGACATATGACTGATCTATTAATAAAGTAATAACTTTTACAATAGAAGAGATAGTATATAAATTAAAGTCTGGAAAAGAAATACCCCTTGAGACCAGCTATTAGTATGTTTCTTTAATGCAATCCTAGGTCTATTAGGTGCCCATAAGAAATTTAACATTAGTGTGTTCAGTTTCTTGATAATTATTTTTGTAGGTGGAAGTATTATTGATTGTATTAAGTATAAAATCTTGGGGAATATTATCATTTTAATAATTGTAAGTCTCTCCTCCATAGTAAAAACATATTATTCCAGGTATTAAAAGATTTTGTATATTAAGAAAACAGGTATTATAATTATTATATATAATAGATTTAATATCTTTAGATAGTATTATACCTAAATAAGTTATCTGACCTGAATTGGGTACATATTTAGTAAAATCACTAATGAGAATATTTTTTCGTGTATTATAGGTAGTATTTTAGTTTTTCTTCATTGAATATTAAACCAGAAATACTTTTAAAATTCATCATGTTATCAAATAGAGACTGTATAGAAGAATTAGATCCTGCTGATGTAATTAGAACATCATCTGCAAAAGTTGAATTTTGGATGTTGTATTTTCATCTATTTCAAAACCCTCTATGTCAGTACTGTTTCTGATCAAATTAGCCCAAGGCTCCATTACTAAAGTGAATAATAGTGGAGAAAGTGGACATCCTTGTTTTGTACCTTTAAGAATGGGTATTTTTGTGAAACATATGTTCCTACCTTAATATAAGCCAATGTTCCTTTGTATAAATGTTCAATTAGATTTACAAATGCATCCGAGAAGTTTGTGCACTTCATTAAGGTAAACAGATAGTCCCAACTTACTGAATCAAATGCTGAACTTATATCAAGACTAATAAGTGTTAAATCTTTCTTTTCCTATTTGCAAAATCTATTAATGTTAAAGTTCTTCTTATATTATCAAAAGTATTTCTATTTACAATGAAGCCTGTCTGATCTATATCTATAATGCCGGGAATGATTGTCTTCAATCTATCAGCAAAGATATTCATAAACATTTTATAATCAACATTAAGTAATGAGATGGGCCGATATGAAGAACATCTAGTTGGATCTTTATTAGGTTTTAAAATTGGCGAAATAAATGTATATTGCCAAGATGGGGGTTATTAACTCAGTTTGGGCCAAAATAAAAACCTTATGTATTAATGAATATGTATTTTTAGAAAGGATTTTATATATCTCTGGTATAATACCATCATTACCCGGTGCTTTGTTTGATTTAAGCTTATTTATTTGTGTAATAACTTCTGTATATGAAATACTCTTGTCCAATAGTTTAATCTGTTGTTTATTAAGCTTTTATTCATATTTGTGGTTATAAACTCCTTTATTTTATCTTTAGGTTCCATGTTAATATTATTATGGTTAATTTTGTGAAAGTGATTTCTAAATTCATCTAGTATTTCTGGTATACTAGAAACATTCTTCTTTTCCTTAGAGAAAAGATTTCTTTGATATGGTTTTGTTTATTCAACCTTTTGTTTTATTTTTAAGTCTATGTAAGTATTTGGGGCTTATTGAATAAG